>NC_081769.1:341293-676293 GCF_963082965.1 Carassius carassius | reverse complement strand
ATTTTGCATCAGGTTCAAGTTGGTCATATCAATTCAAAGAGCTTTTGGCTTTAACTTATGTTGAGCGAACCTTTATCTGCTTGTCAGTTCATCACCTAAGCCTCTGCCTAATTTCAAGTGAGTTTTTACAAACTCAGGATGTTCACTGCAGTCTGGGCTCACAGTGTCCAGGAAGACCCAGAAACTTTGACTTGTGACACCATTTATACATTTATTCACTTAGCTGACGCTTTTATCCAAAGCGACTTACAATTGCCACATATGTCAGAGGTCGCACACCTCTGGAGCAACTAGGGGTTAAGTGTCTTGCTCAGGGACACATTGGTGTCTCACAGTGGATTCGAACCCGGGTCTCTCACACCAAAGACATGTGTCTTATCCACTGCGCTAGCACCACCCCATAGACTTGGACACCAGACTTGGACCAGATGGACATTTCTATAGATTGAGGATCTTCAGAGCATTAGTGTTGACTAATGAATATACCACGTGAAAGATATAGCATATTTTAATTTGATTTGATCAAATGATCATTTCAATTTGCAAAATTAGAGCGAACAAATGGAAGAAACAGCCACCAACAGACAATGACATTAACAGTTATTTTTATTCTGTTTGTTGAAAAACAGACATGTTCCAAGAGTAAGAACAGCTCCAATACCTTCTGTATCCTTCCCAAGAGCAGGCGGATAAACCAAACTAGAGGATTTGACAGTTTGAGATGATTACCAGCATTGTGATCAACATCCATATATGTCAGTTTAAACAAGAAGAATCAATTCTTGAAGCAGCTGATATATATACACACATACATATTAAATGTTACATTTTTAGACTTAATCTAGGCCTGTCCGAGAGATTTGATTGTTAAATATCCAGTGATTGGTGTGAGAGATTCATTAGCAAGCCTTGTCATTTTCAAACATCTGAATGCATATACAATATGTTCAATGACAATTTATAATCAGTAAATAACACAAAGCATTGCTCTCAGAAGTGACAGTGAGGGTTTTTAATTCCTATCAACCTTCTTGAAAGTAGTTTACAATGTTTCACTGAATGGTGTGATCATGCAACATTTGCACTAATCAATCAAAGTAAAACAAATATAAGAATAATATGATGCACCAGCACAAAATAATTGTTTTAGGCATGGCTGGTACAAATACTGTACTTCCAGAGAAACTCTGGAGACAAAAGCACAGCATTGAGTCTACTAGGAAGCCAAAGAGAAACACAAAACAAGAGAACAGACGGAAAGAAAAGATAGCACTAGCGTATGGAAAGTCTTAATGGGCTCGGCTGCGATGAGTGTAATTACCTTCAGACAGTGACTGTGCTTAACAGCCTCTTGAGGAAAGTGAGGCTGGGGCAAGAATGATGTGCAACACAATGAGAGGATATTACATAATCCCACAGGCCAATTTAAACCATAATCTTTTTTCACTCCATGACATCGCAGGCGGTGATCTATTTGAGCAGAACGGACGTGCAGTATTGAGATGTGTGAAATTGTGGCTCTTAATGCATTGCGTTCTGTCAGCTAACTATTGATTGACTGTAGCAATAGAGCACGAAGCTTTCGCTAGGAGAGATTCGGAGAAAAATTGCACCTTAGGTGACGGCAATGAACCAACCTGACGCTTTCTGAATGAGCAATGACAAGTCATTGTAGTTTCTGTTGACAATGCTAGTAAACCAGCCGTGATGAATTAGCTGCTAACAGGCCTCCGTTCTGCTAGTTTATGAGTTTTACCGAGTGACTTTTCTCATATAACATAATGGAAATTGTGAGAGGTTGAGTTGTGAAACTATTCTTGCTTATTCAGTATGAATACACACATGAAGAATATGTTGCACTTTGGAACAGCTGCCTAAAGATGTATTGATTCCTAGCTGTAGCACGCGAGTATATTTGTGCTGTGTGTCTGTATTAAGGAGCACCAGTGATGATCGACAGGGAACACTTACGCTAATCGCCATTAATACTCTCGATGTTCTCGCTCAACATAGACGAATGATATGCGCCAGAGAAAGTGCAGTGTTATCTATCTCTACTGTTCCAAGGACTGATGTTTTGTTTTGCATGGAAGCGTCAGATGCTTAAGAGGTCAGGTTTCCGCTCCGGGCTGGACGCTCTGCACTTTGGAGAGTGTGACGGGCACCTTGGCATCTCCAGGTGTGGGAGCGCGGGTGACAGGCTGAACGGAGGCCTGGATCTCGGCGAGCCGCTCTTTGAAGCGCTGCTGCAGATTGAGCTCTTCCTTGGAGCTGCCTTGAGAGCAGACGGCCAGCAGCAGCCCAAACGCCATCCCACTGCCGCCCACACAGAACAGCACGGCACCGGCCAGCTTACAGGCATCAAGGGCCCGGTTGAAGCGCACCGCATGGCTGTCCACAAACAATAGCTCATCTTCTCCGAACGCTTCGAGACGAGGCGGCGTGGCGTAACCCACCAGCAGCACAGACAACCCCGCCACCAGAATCAGAGCACCTAGCGCGAGACAGACCTGGTGGAGAGACACAGCGGAGCCGTATTAATCCAATGTTCTGGCATGAAACTCTAGGTGGTGCAGTCCGATAGGTCAAACTCAATCTGACATCATGATCACATGGCACAGCTCATTGGTTCTTTTGTATCAGCAGCCAATAAGCCCACTGCTCAACATTCAAATATATGACCAGTTCTTGCTGTACTGTAGCAGTTTGCAGCACGCTTCATAAACCGTCCACCTCCCCAGCTCCACCTGTATAGATCTGCCACAGGGTGATTCAAGTATGCTGTTTATGGCGGTTATTCATATGTTATCTGTGCAGCAGCAGTATTTCTGCTGTAGTATATGCTCCACGAAGCATGTTATGGATGTATTGGCAGTAGCATGTGTTGGTAGCAGCAGCGTAACAGATCTTTTCCAAGATCAAACACATTAAAGGATTAGTTCACTTTCAGAATAAAAATTACTTAAAATTTACTCACCCCCATGTCATCCAAGATGTTCATGTTTCTTTCTTCAGCCGCAAAGAAATTACGTTTTTGAGGAAAACATTCCGATTTTTCTCTATATAGTGGACTTCAGTGGTGGCGATTTCAATGTATAAAAATGCAGTTTCAATGCAGCTTCAAAGGGCTCTACGCAATCCCAGTCGAGGAATAAAGGTCTTATCTAGCAAAATGATCAGTCATTTTTAGAGCTGAAACAACGAATCGATTTAATCGATTAAAATCGATTATTAAATTAGTTGTCAACTAATTTAGTCATCGATTCGTTGCTAAATAACTTTTATGTGCCGTAAGCGGCTCATTTCGTGCATATTTCAAATCTGCGGTGACCAAAGTGTGGCAGTAATGAGCCACCGGAGGTTTTACTCAGCCAGTAGAGCAGAAGAAGTAGCGAATAGCCAATAGCTGGCCTCGTTTTATGTCACGTGCTCCCCGAACAGCGTCTCTGCAGCATTCAAGCGTGATGTGGGAGCATAGACATCATATATGATGTTTATGTGTGGGAGTACTTTACTTTGAGCCTTTAAAAAAGAAGCGTAACCTGTAAACTCTGCACTACTGAACTGTTTAAGGGGACATTCACATATCGCGTCTTTTGCGCGCTCAAGTTATTTCCAACACCGCACCGCATCGAGTTAAAAACATTTCAACTTTTCAGAATGCTGCAAGCGCACCGCGGGTCATGTGACAAGAACTAACCAATCAGCTTCATCCTTTCCCGTAACAACGTTAAAAGCTCAGTCAAGATGAAAGGAACAGCTGATCATAGTTGTATATGGATTTCCATTTTGAAATAAATTTAGTAGCAGAGCTACTGCAAGCGATTTTTTGAGCTGCAAATCCATTTATCCTTTGCTGAAATTTCCGCGTCTTCTAGGAGAGAGCACGTCATGGTTGCTTAGCAAAGGCAGACGCCTCAGGGGCGCTTCTGCTCGTGCGCTATGGAAAGAAGGAGAAAGCGGTGCGCCTATCGTTTTCCACGCGTTTTAGGCGCGATTTGTGAACGGCCCCTAAGACTTTCATTTGTGCAGATTCTCCAGTAAAATGTTGTTTGCAAATGTTAAGTCGTAAAACATGATAACATTGCTTTTTAACAGTTAACATTTAAAGCTTTACAAACATGTTCCGTAATCAGTTTGTCGTTTACCAGTTCATAATTCAGTCGTGCAGCCTAATTATGACTGAATGAGCGAGGTAAATGTTTAAAGATATTTGAAATGCACTTTTTTTTCTAAGTATTCACTGCTCTTTTTCACACAGCAGGTTTTTTGTGTGTGTCCAATTTTTTTTCTGGAAAACCTTCTGATGGATTTTACTTTAAATTCTGAGTTCCATTCAGGTTTCATGCCATTGGCACTTTTTTCGAAGGATTGTTTACAATTTCACAGCATAAGCTATAAAGCTGTTTCCCAGTAAATAATAAAATACAATGCACTGCAATTTTATTCTGTTTATCCTTATTCTTCCTGAAAATATGTTCTGAAAGATTGCTTAAGCTTTGTTCGGGATGTTAAACTACTTTAGGAGCTCTATGGACTGCCATGGTGAAAACATTATTTTAAATCTCCTTGTGAAATTTGCTAGAGTATGGGTCAGTGTTCTGATTGCAGAAGAGTTCGACAAAGGATTACTAACACAATAAAACAACTCCAGGTATATTTTGATGAGGATATGACAGTGCAAAATGGTTAAAATCTCTTAAAAATCTATGCAGAAGGATAAAGACCATTTATTAATAATTTACTTGGGGAAAAAATGGAAAAAAAGAAAATATAAGTACATAAACCGATTAATCGATTAATCGTAAAAATAATCGACAGATTAATCGATTATCAAAATAATCGTTAGTTGCAGCCCTAGTCATTTTCATAAAAAAAAAAACCCAATAATAATTATATTTATACACAAATGCTCAGCTTGCTCTAGCTCTGCAATGCACATTGCCAAGTGATGATATCTCAGATCATTATTTAGTTTTGTGCAAATTTCATATAGCTTAAATTATAAATTCTACTTCATGTTACAAGTATGGAAGAACCATCACTTCTACCACAAAAGACTGCTTTGTAAGTAATCTTCCTGATGTATCCATATTCCTTAGCATATCCAAAACCTCAGAACAACTTGATGATGTAACAGAAACTATGGACTCTCTCTTTTCTAGCACTTTAAATAAAGTTGCTCCTTTACGCTTAAGGAAGGTTAAGGAAAACAGTTTGACACCATGGTATAATGAGCATACTCGCACCCTAAAGAGAGCAGCCCGAAAAATGGAGCGCAGCTGGAGGAAAACAAAACTAGATGTATTTCGTATTGCTTGGCGGGAAAGCAACCTATCCTACAGAAAAGCATTAAAAACTGCTAGATCCGATTACTTTTCTTCTCTTTTAGAAGAAAACAAACATAACCCCAGGTATTTATTCAATACAGTGGTTAAATTAAATAAAAATAAAGCCTCAACAAGTGTTAACTTTTCCCAACATCACAGCAGTAATGACTTTATGAACTACTTTACTTCTAAAATCGATACTATTAGAGATAAAATTGCAACCATTCAGCCGTCAGCTACAGTATCACATCAGACAGTGCACTATAGACCCCCTGAGGAACAGTTCCACTCATTCTCTACTATAGGAGAGGAAGAACTGTATAAACTTGTTAAATCATCTAAACCAACAACATGTATGTTAGACCCTATACCATCTAAGCTCCTGAAAGAGGTGCTTCCAGAAGTCATAGATCCTCTTCTGACTATTATTAATTCCTCATTGTCATTAGGATATGTCCCCAAAACCTTCAAACTGGCTGTTATTAAGCCTCTCATCAAAAAACCACAACTTTACCCCAAAGAACTAGTTAATTATAGACCAATCTCGAATCTTCCTTTTCTGTCCAAGATACTAGAAAAGGTGGTATCCTCACAATTATATTCCTTCTTAGAGAAAAATGGTATCTGTAAGCAAGGCGATATATTGGGATATGTCCTATTTTAGGAATATGATATACTTTTAGGAAAGCTGTCATTAAGAACACACCACCATATGCAAACCTTAGCAATAAATAAATAAATAAATATTATTTAACCTTATTTAACCAGAACACACTGGGATCTGCATTTGCAATAATCAGTCCCTGTAACATTCAACGTTATTGAAACACTTTTTGTGCAGTATGAGTAATAGGGGAAAAATTTAAGTGCTTGCAGGATCCTTTAGTTAAATGTATAATCCGTATAAAATGTATTTTATAAAAATACCATATTTATTTTTAGACCCTGCTTAAAGGTTCACAGTTTAAGTTAACAATTGTAACATACAACATTTTGATCTGAATAAAATAATTGCATTTGTTTACTATCAATGTAAAATAAAGTGCTTACAGGATTCCTAAAGAAAACTAAACAATTGTAAAACAATAAAATAAATACAGATGTTGAACCTTTCCACTTGGATTTCACAGGTTTTTTCAGTTTGTATTTATGTTCCGTGTTGAATCGCCGAAAACGTGATGCGAGCACCACCCCAACTGCACAAAACGCCACCAAAATGAGAGAAAGCTGCAGCCATGGGGCGACCCTAGAGCCCATGTCTGTTCCCTGCGAGAGCCTCTTCACATGGGTTGCGGCAACCAGCGGAACCAAGGCGCCATCCGTGTCACGGTCCTGCTGTGGAGGTTACCAAAAAAGCCCAAATGACGGCACACTTCAGCTTTGTACAGTACACGGGAACTGGGACAATTTTCTTAACCTCCATTACTAGCAGTGAACTATATAAACGCTAACATTAGTGGCGTGCTCTAATGCTAGTATTTCCTGTCACTCAGGATTTGTTCAGAGATGAAGACTGCCATCTAGCGATCGGGATATAAGCTCAAAATAAAATAGGTTCCATGAATCTTGTATAATTTTTTTTTTCTTTTAATCGATATTCCGTTTTTGAGAATCGATACAGTATCGCCAAATGAAATATTGCGATACGTGTGTTGATATTTTCTTACACCCCTACTCAGCTCTATATTTCTTCACAGCCCGGCGAAACATACCAATTTGATAAACTGAATACATAGTCGATATAAAAAACTGTATGATGAGTAATTTCTTACTGCTAAATTCTGGAAAAAAAAAAACAGTGTTAATTATAGGACCTAAAAACTATGTAAATTCTTCGTCATTAGTTAGGAACCTAGATGTGCTATTTGATCGCAATCTTTCCTTAGAAAGCCACGTTTCTAGCATTTGTAAAACTGCATTTTTCCATCTCAAAAATATATCTAAATTACGGCCTATGCTCTCAATGTCAAATGCAGAAATGCTAATCCATGCATTTATGACCTCAAGTTTAGATTATTGTAATGCTTTATTGGGTGGTTGTTCTGCACGCTTAGTAAACAAACTACAGCTAGTCCAAAATGCAGCAGCAAGAGTTCTTACTAGAACCAGGAAGTATGACCATATTAGCCCGGTCCTGTCAACACTGCACTGGCTCCCTATCAAACATCGTATAGATTTTAAAATATTGCTTATTACTTATAAAGCCCTGAATGGTTTAGCACCTCAGTATTTGAATGAGCTCCTTTTACATTATAATCCTCTACGTCCGCTACGTTCTCAAAACTCAGGCAATTTGATAATACCTAGAATATCAAAATCAACTGCAGGCGGCAGATCCTTTTCCTATTTGACACCTAAACTCTGGAATAACCTACCTAACATTGTTCGGGAGGCAGACACACTCTTGCAGTTTAAATCTAGATTAAAGACCCATCTCTTTAACCTGGATTACACATAACATACTAATATGCTTTTAATATCCAAATCCGTTAAAGGATTTTTAGGCTGCATTAATTAGGTAAACCGGAACCGGAAACACTTCCCATAACACCCTATGTACTTGCTACATCATTAGAAGAATGGCATCTACGCTAATATTTGTCTGTTTCTCTCTTGTTCCGAGGTCACCGTGGCCACCAGATCCAGTCTGTGTCCAGATCAGAGGGTCACTGCAGTCACCCGGATCCAGTACGTATCCAGACCAGATGCTGGATCAGCACCTAGAAAGGACCTCTACATCCCTGAAAGACAGCGGAGACCAGGACAACTAGAGCCCCAGATACAAATCCCCTGTAAAGACCTTGTCTCAGAGGAGCACCAGGACAAGACCACAGGAAACAGATGATTCTTCTGCACAATCTGACTTTGCTGCAGCCTGGAATTGAACTACTGGTTTCGTCTGGTCAGAGGAGAACTGGCCCCCCAACTGAGCCTGGTTTCTCCCAAGGTTTTTTTCTCCATTCTGTCACCGATGGAGTTTCGGTTCCTTGCCGCTGTCGCCTCTGGCTTGCTTAGTTGGGGACACTTCATCTACAGCGATATCGTTGACTTGATTGCAAATAAATGCACAGACACTATTTAACTGAACAGAGATGACATAACTGAATCCAATGATGAACTGCCTTTAACTCTCATTTTGCATTATTGACACTGTTTTGCTAATGAATGTTGTTCAGTTGCTTTGACGCAATCTTTCTTGTTTAAAGCGCTATATAAATAAAGGTGAATTGACTAGACTTGACTTCACACATTACATAATCCTGCTGGAAAGGTCACATGCGATTAGTTCTTTGTCTTTACACTTAAGTTTAAAAACTCAATTTTATTTTTTCCTCCAACTTTAAAAACATACGGCATCGTTGTTTTACTTTTTTTTTTGCATGTTTACAATGTTAAACATTGTTAATGTATTTGGTCTTGGCAGAATAGATCTGCTATGCTGCTGCAGAGGAAGTACCAAGACTTGCTACAATACATCCACAACATGAATCCCCTCGTAGCAGAGCTATACAGGTGGAGCTGGGGAAGGTAGAGGTCTTTCTGAAGCAAGCTTCACTGCTAACAGCAAGCACTGGTCATATATTTGAATGCTGAGCAGCGAGCTCATTGGCTGCTGATACAGGAGAAAACCAATCAGCTGTGTCATGTGATAATGATGTCATTATGTCAGATTAAGTTTGACCTATCGGACTGCACCATCTAGAATTTCATGCCAGAACTCTGTATATATACTGTATGTATAAACTAATAAATAAAAATAATTAATCAATAATCTGAGTTGGAGCTTAACTAAACTGTCTGAGCACTGTCTGGCAGAGAGGCTTTTTTTATTAAGGGGTGGAAGCACACCACTATAAAGAAACAAGACAAAACAAAAGAATCATTGCAAAACAAAAATCTTTCTACCTAGATTTTTGGTTTTCATAATCTTTGGAAGACAAAATAGAAATTCAAAATACAATTAATACAGTGTTTCTGAAGAGGAACCAGCTTTGTGTTTGGATGCACATATTACTAATTAAATTAAATATAAACTAAAATTAATTAATAATAAATAAATAATAATAAAAATAAATAAATACAAATAGTAATATATAAAAATAGTAAACAAAAATAAAAACCCATACAATAACATGCAAAGATAAAAACAGGTCTGCTGGCACATTTTTGCAAAGAAACAGCAGAATAATGGCATCCATCACAGCAGCTCACCTTCCAGAGCACAGAGCTCCAGCGGCTCGGCGATCTCTGTGTCTGGAAATCTTCATCGCGCTCCCAGATGGAAGCGGTGCACTCCTCGTAGAACTGGTGCAGGTAGGAACGCACCCCGTAACCCTGGTAACCACTGCTGAGAGCGCCATGGCTCTGCTCAGTGTAAACCGAGCCACAGATCTCTGAGCAGGACCTCATGCTTCACATCTGCACACAAACACAGCAGTCTCATTTACGTTCAATTCAATTTACCAGCCATAAAACTGTACTGTATGTGCATTATGTCATTAAAACACAGGTTGAACAAATTTAGGACACACTAATTATTGTTATTATTGTTATTATTATTCACTCAAATTATGCATACATTAAACAAGTCAAAAATTAATTAATATTATAGTATTAAACTTTAAAGTATTTCATATTAATACTGTCAAATTTTGTTTCATTTGGCACTTAGCGAGTGTTCAATTTATGCCCATTTTACATTAAAAGGGCATCGTGTCCTGAGGGATACAAAAAATTTAATAAAATACAAGAGTCACATAAAACAATAATAATAAATATTATTGAAATTGTATTATTTGAGTGCCAATAAGATGTAAAATAGCAATAAATAAATGTTCTGATGTCTTTTCATGGTTTTGCCCTTTTTAGGTTTATGCATTTAGCAGACAGAAATCTGCTCAAATGAGCAGTCAGGCAACAAACAATCTAAACAAACAGCATTCTAATGACAAGATTTCTACAAGTAATTTTAATAAATTAGTTCCTCATTAACCGATTGTCCTTTTGTTAAAGCTGAAGTTTGTGCCACATTGGTTCCACAGAACCAAACAGAAGATTTTTAAAGAAGGTTTCACACATCCTCCCATTTTTCAGACACACGATAGCCCCGCCCCAAACTGAGAATCAGCCTATGAAAGCTTTAATTATCAAAGCTGACTCTGGATATTAATGTGGAGTAGGAGAAGAATATTAATGCACACACACACCACATCTGTAAAACCATACACTAATTCTCAGCCTTTGACTTGTCAATTTCACTCTCTTTCACTTGACACTCTCTCTCTTGTTCTCAGTCGGTCTAATACGGATAGAAGTCTGTCTAATAATCAGATAGAACCGGTTAAACAAAGGAATTAATGTATACAAAAAAAAATTATAACGATTGCTTTTATATTCGGCCTATTAGTAATAAAAAGGCAAACATTACAATACTTTCTCCTTTGCCGTCAGCATTAAGCAAATATGCATTTATATGATTTAAGTAAATCTTTGAATGAGAGAACATGAACATTTCATTTCACAAATCTTGCAAACTTAGTCAGATCCATCTGTGAGATCTTGTGAAGTGATCTCTGCGTGATGGTCAGTCCGTGTGAATAGGGTATATGTCGAAACATCACCTGACCAAACCCGGAAAAACAGGTCTCATGGCTTTCTGCTTCTAGGGGAACGTGCTAACAGCCGTAATAAATAATAGTGATGTCTATGGACTTTTAAGATAATCATTTAAACTAGCTATAACTGTTTTTATTGTTGATGTTTTATTAAATATTTTTAATGTTAGTGAAAAAAAAAATTGATATCATTCCGCATACGTGATGGACATTGTTTAGGATAATTGTTGGTATATACTTTGAAGGCATCTTGATTAAAACGGCTTCATATTTAACGAAGCATATGCAAAATGCTTTAACTGGAAGTGGCGAGACCAGGTAAACACAATACAGAAGTCTGTTGCGTATAACCCCAATCGAATGCTTTAGACTTTAAGCTCGTGATTTGAAATGACGCTGCTTCATGAATTTGCCCACTGTCGTGTCATTTTCTCTGTGTACTCTGTGTAAAATTAGGCTTAAGCTGGCTTTATTTGAAAAATATGACTCCCAGTGCACACAAACTTCCCAGAATACTGAGTGCCCTGTTGGTTACAGTGTTTACTTTCTTTTTAATTATATTTTTATTAAATATTTATTTATTTGTGAAAAATACTTTATCATCTAAAGTATGTTTCTTTTACACATTTTTTTTTTATCCATTGTCGAATGAGTTTACATTTCTTAAATATTAATAATAATTTAAAAAAATCATATCGGTTTTATATCGGCCCCCACTTCTTTCCAAGATCGGCTGTCAAAACACATATCGTTCGACCACAAGTTTTGAAAATGTGTGTAAGCAAGAAGTGTAACATTGAAACAATGACAGACTCCAGCTTTAAGCATCAGATCTGCGTGAGCTTCAGGTTCTGGATGATGAGAGCAGGAGGGAAACGAGGCTGTAATGAAATCACAGATACCTGCTGAAGCTCATGAGGAAATGACTCAGCTGTCCTTCAGCATTTCAATGAGCCTCAGTCCTGCACACTACAACAGTGAGTTCATTTGGAAGTTTAGGCTCATGTTGCAATTAAAGTGATGGCATGCAGAGATACAGAAAATGAAGAAACATTCACGTCAGTAGAATTTATAAGACATCACTCAGATGTTGGCTTATAGAAATATTTTTTCACATAGGATTGTTCAGGGATCATAAGCGATGAACCAAGCAAAAGTATTAGAAAATCAGACAAAACACAAAGATACAAGACTGTGAACTTAACAGCTTCAACTTAACATATTTAGCATTTATTGCAAAACTGATGCAGCATTTGAAATCACATACTAACCTACTATATAGAATACAAAAAAAGAAGAAAAAATTGATGCAAGCAGTATGTCCAAATTTGTAGTATAAGGAAAATCGTAGGCAAGAGGTCCTTGGATGACTACTGAATACATCCAATGAGATTCTTAAGTGTGCACCCGATGGCCACTTTACTATCCCATGAGGCCACGGGGGAGGAGTTATGAAGTTATCACATGACAATAACAGCATGGTGGATGTAGTATGTCCAGATGTCATACCATATATGTATTCATACTATAGGCATATAACCAGTGTTGGGAAGGTTACTTTGGAAATGTAATAGGTTACAGATTACAAGTTACCCTATTTAAAATGTAATAGTAGTGTAACTTTTTCAATTACTTTATTAAAGTAATGTAACTAATTACTTTTGATTACTTTTTGATTACTTTTCAAAATCTCCAATAAATGTTTATTTGCAACTGTTAATCATCTTCAAACATTTACACCATTCAGGTTTAACTTTACAGCAGTGCTCAATACTGTCAGACTTTTACAATCCTTCATCACTTGAATTAAGATGATCAAATTTGAATACATGTCTGCTTCATTAATTTCCACATGGGGCGGACTGGGATAAAATTTCAGACCGGGAAATCTCAAACTCATACAAACAAATTCATGGACAACACTATTTTTTGTATGGACCTGATATAAAAAAATATTTAAATCTTTAGTTTGGGGACATGCAAAATAATTAAAAGTTCTCTCCTGAACTTCACCTTCACTTCATTTCTTTTTTCTTTTCAGTCTCTTTATTTTGCCCTGTTATCCATCTACCTCATGACTTTAACACTCAAGATTTAACAAAACTATACTTTCTAAATTGCCTACATGTCAAATTGAGTGCATCACTACAATATAAAATCCTAATACTGAACATGAGTCATGTTTTTCCCTCACAAAAATTAACTGCTTTTATTACGTAAAAGTACAGTAACCATGTTTTTTTTAATTATTATTATTGCAAATGGATTACCATTTGTATTTATTTTTAAATAAATAAATATGTAAATTTGTGGCATGGTTTAACAACAGTAACCTTTGTCTCTGAATTTATAGCAAATATTAAAACTTTGCATATGCTTTGATTCAAGTGTACTTTTGATATATTTGTCCAAAATGTGGCATATTCCGTCCGTGTTAGGCAATAGCAATCCCGTTTTTATGACTGGATTCTACTAACCAGACTATGTTTCTGCATCGCGGAAATTATAGGGCCGTACGTCTCAGAATAGTCAGTGCAATTTGGGAAAGAAATCAATTACACCTGTATGTGGATGTGTGTAAATATTCAAATGTAATCCCCACTGTAATCTTTAAAATTTTCAGAAGTAACTGTAATTTAATTACTCATTTTTTCTTAGTAACTGTAACTGATTACAGTTATTTTTATTTTGTAATTAAATTACGTAATTAAGTTACATGTAACTAGTTACTCCCCAACACTGCATATAACTATATAACATACTTTATTAACAGTAACAACTTGCAAAGTTCAAAGTCAAATTCATTCTCAGATGGTCTGTGATTTCATCTGCAGTTCTACATGGGAGTGGGCGGAGCTTAAAAGTCATTTTTGATACAATTTCCTGATGCCCGATTCTCTGATTGGTGGAAATTACAGAATCATGGGTAATGTAGTTTCTCACAAGGATCTGCTGTTATACTTAAAACTATCAAAATAGTGCAACATAATGCAAACAGATGGCTTTAACAATGCAGATATCATCGATTAACAACCTTGTAGAACACATTAGGGCTGTCTTTAATTGTTTATAAGACAATGTAAAAAAAAAGAAAAAAAATGTGTGAATATATATATATATATATATATATATATATATATATATATATATATATATATATATACATACATATTTCTTTTTTTGAGCAGCGTGACGTAGCAGTCTGTGACTCACAGGTGACGCCTCCTCAGATCTTCATGTCATCTGATGTTCCTGAGCATCTGAGACACACTGTCCTCTCCCCTCCTCTCATTAGAGATGTGCAATTATAAGATTGAAGTCTATTTATACTTGCGTGTATGTCCAATGCGTCAACGAAAGTTTAAAAACTACAGTGTCGTCCTTATTCAACAAAAATGCACACAGTAGCATCTAACACGTTTAATGATATAAAATATCGATATAAAAGCAGATTGATCCAGCAGTCACAGTCTTACCAATCAAATGCATCATTCGTTCAGCGACAGCGTTTAGGACAACAACGACAAATTCAGCACAAGACATTGAGAGACTTGGACAGATCAGTGTTTGGAGTATAAATGAATAAACCGAATACCTGTCATAACCGGGCTGGAGCTGCTCTTCTTCACTCCGCACAGCTCGACTCCCAGCGACGCACTGCGCATGCGCCAGAGACAGAGACAGAGACAGAGCGAGGCGGGAGTCTGTCCTGATCAGGTGCTCCTCTCCTCTGAGTCACCTGGCTGGAGAGAGAGAGAGAGAGAGAGAGAGAGAGAGAGAGAGAGAGAGAGAGAGAGAGAGAGAGAGAGAGAGAGAGAGAGAGAGAGAGAGAGAGAGAGAGAGAGAGAGAGAGAGAGAGAGAGAGATGAGTGTGATGCATTTAATCAGGTTAAAATGCGCTCTTCCTCCTCACCTGTTCATCTGTAGGTCACACCAATGATGTTTCATTCCATGAGGATCGAAGACTGCTCTTGACGAATAGACTGCAAGTCCTGTTTAAGCATCCAAAAGTTATAGACTATTTTGGTTTGTGATAAGTTATAATGGAGCCAACTACTGTGTGGTTATTGCCAGACCGCTTGTAGAGGTCCTTTATGCAACAAAACACTTGCATGTAAATGATTGCGCCTTTTTCTGACAACCGTTTCTTACAATACCATTTAACCCTTTCATGCATGAATTATGATAACCTCAGTCAGGATTTTTTTCCTATGTGTTTTTATTGCTCTTAGGGCATGAAAAACAAGAATTGATTTTTATTTTATTTTTTTTAACAAATTTTTCAAAGAGATCTTCAGATGTCCACTTGAGTGGACAGCATGCGGTTGGTTTAAACTGAAGATATACTGTATTAAATATAAGACAATAATCAAACAGATAAAGTATGTGAATTTAACAAAGTAATCAATGCAATTATATCAAATAATGTGTAAACTATAAAATATATGCAAAAAATATAAATGCAAAAATATTGCAATGGCTTCATACATCTTCATACAAGTTGCACTTCGCGTATCTATGATATCAGAACATGAGGACGTGATTCCATCAGAAGTTTCTACAGCCTGTCAAGGTACAACTGTGGAAACCACTCAGATGCTCCCTCCAGTGCACCAGAGTATGGAGATTTACCCTTATTAGCTGATAATTATGATTATGTTCAAGATGGACATGCACATTTCTATCATAGCCCTCCTCTGAGAAAACCTAGCGATACGTTTTTTCAATCTCATCTGAAATGATCAGTGTTGGGGGTAACGCATTACAAGTAACATGCATAACTCATTCAGATTACATTTTTGATGTTACAAGTAAAGTAATGTGTTACAAGTAACATGCATTACCTAATCAGATTACTTTTTGATCTAACAAGTAATTAACTACAAGTAACGTGCATTACCTAATCAGATTACTTTTTGATGTAACGAGTAAAGAAACGCATTACAATAAAATGCATTATAAAATCAGATTACTTTTTGATCTAACAAGTAAAGTAATGCATTACAAGTGTCATACATTATGTAATCACATGACTTTTTTCGATGTCAATGAAAATTACATTCAAATAATACAAATACATTTATTTAATGTTTATTTATTTATTTATTACATTTATAAAAGGGACCAATGAAGAGATTGATGTGCAACTTTGCCATAGAAACCCGTGCAAATTCAAGAAAATGTTTTTTAATAGCTGTCCACTGTAGTGACCACTATGCATGAAAGGGTTAAGAAGTGAACTCTATTAGAGTACATGGAGCATGAGATAATGCATTTGGTATAAAATGGGATTGTAAAATGTTAACCGATGCAATTGGTGTTTAAAAAATATATATTTTTGCAGAAAGTCCAAATTGTTAATTCCTTCCAAATTAATTCCAAATAATACCTGTATATTGAGCAACACTCAGCAGCACCATGCAACAGTACATGCTGGACCAAGCTTTAGTGTGACTCATCAGTGTCAAAATAAATATATCAAAAATTATAAAAAATCATTGTGTGTGTCATTCATGTTGAAAGTCTCATCCTCATTAATCAACATTAATCACAGTTTGTGAAAAACAGAGTTAGACTGGATAACTCTTTGTCTAAGCATTCTAGATCAGAACACCGCCTGTTAATCAATATTCTGTAATTAACAATGTAAATGAGAGCTGGCTGATTCATTTTCTTTTAGGCTACTTAACCGCACTCTTCCCACTGTATAACACTAATGAATTATTTACATCCCGAGTGCTGGTTGTTTATAGTAAGCTTTAGGGCCAAAACCCATCAAAATAATGACAAATCAATAGACATTGTTTCAAACAAATGCCAGGTTTCACAACAGTCTCGATCTCAGATTGTGCTGGACTGTGATCATTGTGTCTAGAGGTTTGTCTAGTCTTCTCTTCAGCACTGTTTTCTTATACAGTGTAATGCATAAAGGACCTTTTTACAGAGCAGTAGACTTCTCCACTCTTGGTTAAACAGTTAGTTTGGGATCTATCTATTATTGTAGATCCATAAAACAGCTGAAGACACCTTTCCTGTTAGCACTTAACCACTCCACAACCTTAAACTGACGTAATTCTTTCTCTTGTCTGCATTTCTCCTCTTCTCTATAGCTTATTTCCTAATCCAGTCGAATAAACGTGGCATTGTATACTGCAAATATTGTTGACGAATTGCTTCCTCTTTTGTAAATCACTTTAGTTAAAACGGTGGGCTTAATGCATATTAATGTATTATATATGTGGGACGTATATTGAGAACCTGCTGAGAATTGCATCATTTCCTACTGTACAGCAGAGCTGCTGATTCCAGCTGATCTGAGAACAGCACAGCACCTTGCGAGGATTCATCTGTTATGTAAGCTGCGCTCAGTTGACATTTGCATTTATTCATTTAGCAGATCTATTTATTAAAAGTGATTTAAAGGCAAGCAAATTGTTGTCAAACATATACAGTGACATTTTGCATGGATATTTTTTTGGCATCCAGTTCATTTTAAATGGGGTTATGCACCAAATATTTCCAATTTCATGGCATGTGTACTGTCATAGCATGAGTCCCGGTCCCCCGCGGCTCCTCCTGCATGAGCCATTGGCTCGTTACACAGAGACCTGGAAACTGCCTGTAATGTTTTTATCATGGGAGCCTCTATAGCAACCACTCAGCGATCTGTTGCTCCAGTGAAGCTGCTGTGTTGTAAACCACACAAAGGATTGCTGGAATAAGGATCCAGTGTTTTACAGCTGTTGTGACATTTATATATTTTGGGCTGCATTAAATAAGACTTGCTGACATTTCTGCTTATAATAAGGTGAACATCTCGCATGGTGATTTCTGTGGTTCTCATTATATTGCAGTGTTTGTCTGTGAACGATCACCTGGCAAAGGGTCTGATTACAGTGTATGCACACCCGTCCCATCATGCAGCTGAAGATTAGTCGCTGTGTATCTTGCCTGCATATGTGGGAACTATTTAAATGTGCATGCATATAAAACAGGTCTGAATCCATTTCCTCAATTTATATTCACTGTTGTTCTCTCTCTCTCTCTCTCTCTCTCTCTCGCTCTCTCTCCTGCTCTATCTGTGTGTGGATAAGCTGTGCTTCTCTCATTCCGTTTCTATGGTTACAGTCAGCGAAAGGTCACCTTCTGGTAGTTGCTGGAGAGCATGCGCCACACAATGACAGTCCCATAATCACACTTACAGCAATAACAAGTGATAAAAGCAGACTTCATTAAGCCTGTGTGTGTGTGTGTGTGTGTGTGTGTGTGTGTGTCTTTTGGACGTGTTACAAGAGCCACTGCACTCAGTTCTATATCAGCAATACAAAATTTTAAATTAGACAGTAATCTGATGGTTGTGTTATAAATGTGTATGAAACACAGCTCGAGTAAAAGAGAAGAGCTCAAGCTGATGTCATTATTTCCTCCATGTTTCCCCTTCAGGTAAAATGCAGTCATCAGTGTTAAACCATGTGAATGTTTGTTAACCTATTTTTGGAAAGGGGGAAAATCCTGTATTTTTGTTATAGTTCACCAATGCAAAGCACACATCCATCTTACAGTCACACTGAAGCGACAGAGTGATGCCGTCTGCCTCCTAGAGGTCGATATTGGCATGACAGCAGATTTCAGATGGCATCACTCCATGAGCGATGGAAGAGCACCAACAACAGCTATAAATCAACATATGTTTATTTACATGCACACGTATGAAGTGATTTTTCATGACTGCTGACCGTTCCATCAGTCACAAAGTGAAGGATGTTGTATGTAAATATGACCATACTATAAGCAGATCTCTTTGTCTTAAGCTTGCAGCCAAAGGCTTTTTTTCTGTCGTCCTTCATTCAATAAATGGTAAGCTCCTTCACCTGTGTTGCTGTAATGGTTAATCATTTAATAACCAACCCCTGGATGCTCAGTAATCAGGTTACCGCCCCGGACAACCTCATCTTAATTTCCACATCTCTAATGATGGCTTTGATCGGTCATCTGTCAGCTCTGCATGCTGATGTATGGAGTTTGCTGTCATTAGCCTCTGGCTCCCAGTGAGAGCTGACCGCTCCATTCATCACAGCACTCGTCTGTCACTGAGAGCCAGCAGGAACAGACACCGGTCACTGTTTGTCATGTGTCGCACTGATCACACACTACGAGTGTTTATAGGCCGAAGAGAGATCGAGTTAAATACTAACGACTTACTAATTTAATCTTTGTGTTCATGCTGATTTCACACATTTGACACATATGAAAACTATTGAAAACATAAGTATTTAATGACTTACATCATGCACGTTCTTCTGTAAAACACTCAAAGAAAATATTTTAAAGAAATAAAGTCATACAGGTTTGGGAAGACATGGGAGTGAATAAAAGATGACTGGATTTTCATTTTTGGGTGAAGTACACCTAAAAATTCACCTAAATACACCTAAATTCTTATCTGCAATCAGTTTAAAATGTACTTTAAGAATCTGAAGTACACTACAAGTGCACAGCTGTTCTTTCCTTTCGTAAAAAGGTTTAAGATTTGGATTAGGAGCAAATTTAGGCCACCCAGTCAAAGTGAGATCCAAGACCTTTGACAGGATAGGGGCAAGTCTGGTCTCGTTTTGCTGAAAGAGGCAGTTCTTCCACATGAGAGATTAGAAACGCTCCTTTATGGTCATCCTTAGAAGGACCATATATGCATGGAAGACGGGATGATGTTTTTACATTTGCGTGGTCACAGGAATGACGGGACTGTATCTCATTGTCATATACCAGGAGAAGTGACACCGACCGCTGCATTCTTAATGCAGGCAGAGTTGGAACTGTGGACCTTGGTCTGAATATAGCCAAAAGTGGTTTGTGATCTGTCTGTAACACAAACTTTCTTCCATATAGATACTTACAGAATTTGTTTACAACAAAAATTATGCTCAAAGCTTCCTTTTCTTTTTGAGCATAATTCTGCTTACTCAATGTCGGGGTATGAAATACTGGTTTACTTTCTTGCAACACTCAGATTCTTGCCTGGAAATCTCTGATCTTTCCATAACCATCTTTAAAAAGATCCTTATGGTTGTCCAAAACAGTTTAGAGAGAGGGCGGAGTTGCTATCTCTTGTTTTAGGCTGAAAATCTTACCCCAGTCAAGTTTAATCTTCTGCAGTCGATTTCTTCCCAGTAGAGTTTTATCACCCCTTGACTACCATCAATGGCAGTGACCACTCATTTTCATTGTACTGGACTGGCACTTGGAGTTCTCCCAGCACTGGAATTGTATCACCAGTATACGATCAGAGATGGATTTCCACTGGCTGCAAGGGGCAGTCCAGTAGGAGCTCTTTGTATTCTGGAATTAGAGATGCACCAGTGTCAGTCTGCATGGTTACTGTCTTCCCTGAGATTTCCAGTTGCAGATATAGTCCATCTCTCTGTCCTTGAGCAGTGTAAACTGTGAGAAGTTCAAATGCATCGTCGGAAGCACTTAATTTATCGGTTGCAGCTGAAACAAACTGGGCTTAACCAGCTTGTTTACTGCTTTTGCAGACCTATTTCATACAGCCTGTTTTATCACATGCATGACATATTGCAGTGTGAAAAATGGCTGATTACCCTCTCTACTGCAACAGTGGCTAGTCATTTTTCGTCTGGCTGAAAAGCTCTGTGCCAATCTACTTGATGCAGCTAAACTTGAATATACGGTAAGCCGTCTTTAGTGTTTGTTAACTACATCAGCCTGGCACTGATACAACTCACAGCACATGCACACAATGGAAATGCCATAATACACGTAACACAGTTGCACAAATATACCACAGTGTGCCTTTCCTCTGCCTAAGTGTGACTGCTGTAGATTGCATTAGTAAGATTCTTGTAGATTAGTGTTTCCAGATCAGAAAATCAATGCAAACCTGCTCTGATAACTGCTCTTATCTAGTCTGAATGCATCTCTTCACTCCACTATCACTGGAAATTGTATTTGACCCACATCATTATTCTGTCTATACTGAGTTCAGTCACTGCAATATTTCCATTAACACATAATATTGGCTTTCCGAGGGAAAAAAATGGTCTGAGCCAGTCTGTGTCTGTATTCATTTCTTTCTATTCTAAGCTTATTCATGTGCCGCTGCAATAACCTGCTCAGAGTTTCAGACGCAACATCATTTCCCCGTGACTCTCAGTGCGATCATGCCATGCTCATTTCCCCTGGCATTGTTAATAATAAAAACAAATGTATTGATGGTGGGAAATGCGGTGTGAGTGATGCAGATCCAGAGGCCATGCACCTGCTTCAGCATCTACAACGGAACACACATCATTTATCATGCAAAACAGTCAAAGGATGCCTAATGCTGGAAGGGCAGGTGCGGATGGGCTTTTCTCCCTTCCAGTCTCTTTATTTGTGTTTTGGATAAATCTGATTTGGTGCTCACCCTCTGTTTCTTTATTTCTTTTCTCCGTAGCTCTTGTATCTTACCCTCTCCCTCTCACTTTCCCCTCAGGCACCTTTATTCCTTCTATAATTGCTCATTTGTTTGAAAGGCCTCTGATTGGGGATTAAGGAGGCCAGACGGGACAAAAGCGCAGTGTGCTTCCTAGACAGCGGCTGCGGGGCGACAGACACTCGTGTTTGGCTGAGACTGTAATGACGCCTGCGGATAAATCGGCACTGAGGTCCATGAATACAGGCAGCTCTGCACCTGCCTCTCTCTCTGTGTCACATGTCTTACAGTTCTGATCTCTGAAGCAGGAGTTTCTGAAAGCTGACAAAGTGAAGTGAGTCAACACCACTCAACACCACTAGGGACAATTCCCTGAATTTGGCTAATGTTCTGGCATGGTTCTCTCAAGGTCATGAACAAACTAACCTTCCGGTAACCTTAAAGGGCACCTATTATGCAAAATTCACTTTTACATGTTGTTTGAAAATAAATGTGTTGGCAGTGTGTGTGTACAGAACCACTAATGATAAAAATCAACCCGTTCCTTAATCGTAAGCATTGTCTCAGAACAAGCTGTTTGCACAATCCGTAAAATGTGACAGCCCATTTCACAAGCCCCGCCCATGACTGCTGACAGTATTAGCAGAGATTAGTGAGTTACAGAAATTATTAATTCAAGAGCAGTGTGGGATTTTCTGTTTTTATTTTATTGTTTGGGTCATATTAACAGTAAGTGCTGTATATTACTCTGCTGTCAATTAAAAAACACATATAATATGAACATGCAATTTATTTCCTTCACAGACATAACCAACTGTATTTCTGTAACTTATGTGTGTTTTTAACCTAAACTTGTGTGTATTTGACAGTTTAAGCGCAATGTGACAGCTTCTTTCTGTGCACATGCTTTGGATGTGTGCGCTCAGAAAAGTTTAAACGGATATGGATTTAAAAAGCATGATTTCAGTGTAACAGTCAATATGATAATCAAAACCAAACAGATGTTTTGTTGTTGTTTGTTTGTTTGTTTTTGGCAGAGTGTCCGAGGTACGAGCTGTAAAGGCAGAGCTTGTCTTGCTGAAGGGAGATGAGATCCAAAAGTGTCAAACATGTCAAAGATTAGACGATAGTCTGTCAGTTCATTAAATGATAATCAGTTTCCTCTAAAAAGCTGTTTATTCAGCGTAGTGAAGCCTCTAGTAATAGCATTAGCCATTATGCTTTTTTGGCTAAAGGCTGCAGGCTTGGCTTCTAGTGGCTTTGGTAAAGGCACATCCCTGTATCAGAAAAGTGGGCGGGGATCAACGGCTCATTTGCATTTAAAGAGACATGAATGAAAACAGCGTGTTTCTGCTTCCACTCAAAATGGGCATTTTCAAAATGTTATTATAAATGATCTATGGGGTATTTTGAATTAAAACTTCACAAACCCATTCTGGGGACACCTGAGACTGACATAACATCCTGTAAAAAGTGACATCATAGATTTCCTTTAATAGAATGTTGGTTTAAAGTTTACAATGGAATATTCTCTTAACCAAGAAAAAAATATATACATTATATATAATAACATATTTTCTGAGCTTAACGTTAGCAAAACATTCTTAAAACATATTTATGTTGGCTGGCTGGGTTGGTTATGTCACTCATGAACTCATGAAAGATGACTTATGTATTCTTTAATTGATGATCTTTGATGGTGCTCTTCACTGTATTTCCTCTTTCCCTCTCCTTCTACTGCCATGTCTCTCGCTGACACAAATTACCCACAAACCAGTGTTCGAATTGAGGGGGGGCTGGGGGGGTCCGGGACCCCCCATAAGCATCAAGGGACCCCCCATAAGGCCCAAAAAAATGACCTTGGGGGGTCCCCTGGTTTTTCATTAAAACTAAAATAGAAACAATATTTGATATAGCCCTATCTATCTATTTTTTACCAAAGTATTGCGCTGCCGCTCCATAGACTGTAAAAAGTGCCGCTCCCATAAAAAGCTACTTCAAATTAGATGTGCATCTGAAAATACGCTCAAGTGCACCACACGCTGTTTTCTGAAGGAATTTACAGACTGCGGGCGCGACGTCGCTGTGTGATTGGCTGACAGAGTGATCCTTCGTCATTATTTTACCTCACGATAACGGTAAGATAATATTTCTTTGTTTTATGATTGTTTGGTACACCTAATTTATTGCTACTGAATAAGTGTTTATCTTAGAATCAGAGAGTCACTTATAATCTTGGTCTGTCAATAGTTGTTTTTTTTTATCTTATGATGCTAGCTCACTATCGGCTTGTTAGTTGTAATTAGCCATCTAACGTAATTCTGAGAAAAATAGAATCTTGTTTGGAGCTAGCATTGCACCCATTCTGAATTAAACAAATCATTTTAAATCTAGTAACCTTAACTGCTCAAAAACAGTGTTAATTTAATTAAGGACATTATTACTGATGAAAATGTTCATCAGGTGAAGGCTTTTTTTGTGTCAACGATGATAAAGCAGGGTTGCTAACTCTCACGAATTGTGCGTGAGACACACATGCATTGATTATTACGCCGAAGACAAACATGCAGATCAACCGTTTTTGTTATGAATTGTATCCTATTTTCCATTATTATGTATAGCCTAATACAATTAGTGTAGTATTTAAGGTTAAGTGGAGAAAAGGATTTTAAATTCAATGCAAAGAGGCAAATTAAAGTCATTTTGTGGGCAGAAAAATAATAATTTCCATTTGCAATGCCATTGTTTACCCACTCTAATAAATATACATACTCTAGTTGCTCAAAAGAGTATTGCAGGTCAAAACTGCTTACTTATTTTTAGGTTTTGCATTTAAATAAATATTTAGACATGATCAAACACTAGATTATACATTTGAAAAAGATACTCGTATAAGCACACACAAGTGAATATTAATTAATGCAAGAAAATACTGAGTTTAACCCAAGAAAAGTAAGTACAGTAGGCCTATTCATGTGAATTGATAGTGAATCAAGAGATCAAAATTGATTCATGGTCATCAGCATCGTAATCGTATCAAATTATTTCTATTTTTTCCCTCTTGTAGAAACACTATTGTGACAAAACATATATTTAAACATATACTCTCATTCACCACTATAGAAGTTTACCCAACTATGACAACTTCTGCTTGAAAATATGAAAGGGTTATGTAACTACATTCAAGATAAATTAGTTTTTTTAATGAAATAAAATGCCTACATGTGCACTGTTCAAAGTATATCACCATTAATAACCTTAATAAGTAGCATGAATAACATGGAGTGCTTTCTTAAATATATTCACAGTAACGACAACAAATATAATATTACAACTTACATCTTACATTATTTTCTCAGATATGGACAAGGGAAAGAAGAGAAGAGCCATCTTGTTATTTCATAGATTTTTATTTAATTTTACATAGTAAATGCTCAGCTGCAAAAACATGTTATGAAACACACAAAGTAAATTAAATTCACAAGTAAAGTAAAGTAAATTATATTATTATATGAAATAAATAAATACAAATATGTATATTATTAGTTGTTTTTTTTTGGGGGGGGGGGGGGGGGGGGGGGTTGGTGGACCCCCCAAGAGCTTTGACTCAATTCGAACACTGCCACAAACCCCTGCTTGCCCTCCACCAGCCCCTTTACTGAGGTATAGGTGGAATTTAATAGAAGAGCATGGCTCTAATCTTTCGAAGATGTAGTTGAGCTGCAGGCCTTCTGTCAGACTGGGAGTGTGTTTCCCAGCTCAGAGCGGATGTGTGGAGACTGCTAATAGATCTTTTTTAATCCAGAGCAGCAAAGCTTGAAATAGCTGTTCAGCCCAATTTCGAAGCCCACTATGTGTAGAGAAAACTTTATCGCTGCTCCTAAACTTGAAAGGCCCGCGCTCAAGTGTGTTTAAAGCACGTGAACTGAGATCAGCGATAACGAATGATCCCGTGTCAGAGCGTTTCGGCTTGATCTGCAGACACTCCGAGGCTCAGGAACAGCAGGTTACTGCTAGTTTAACCACACCATTATTCATCTGATGAGATACGCTGTGAGATGCTGCATGGGAGGACGGCTGATGTACAGTAGATCATCAAGGTTATCGGAGCATGAATTACCATCCCGGCTGGTTAGAAGCTGGTTTAGTTTAGCTGTGCTTATCTATTATGTTCATGGTTATTTACAAAATAAACATAGAACACTGTGATAAAACACTTTATTTGAAAGGAAAAGGGAGGTCCAAAATTAAACTGGGTGGAAATGTCCTCTTCCTCAGGCCAGCAGGTGAGTTTGTTTCTTCATCAGGTTTGTAGAAATGTCTTGTATGTCTTCATAATATAAAGTAGTGTTTTTTCTTTTTCTTTTTCTTTTTATAGTTTTTTATTTATTGTATTCTGTTTTTTGTAATGTGTTTGTTTTTGCTTTGTATACTTGTGGATAATGGTTCTTACTATCAACCTGCCAGGGACTGCAGATGAAAATTAGATGAAAATTTACATATTAATTAACATGAGTAAACAAGTCTTACTGTGTATTGTCCCTTTAAAAAAAATAAAATAAAATAAAATATTTTCACCGGAAACAATGATTTGAAGTTATAAATGTCTTGATTTATGTATTTCATCTTTTGTCTTCTCCAGATGTTCACTGATGGACTGGAGTGCTGTGGATTATTGTGATGTTTTTATCAGACTCTCATTCTGACGGCACCCATTCACTGCAGAGCATCCATTGATGAGACACTGATGCAGGGCTACATTTCTCCAAACCTGATGAAGACACAAACTCATCCTAAACTGGGATGACCTGAGGGTGAGGACATCAGAAAATTTTCATTTTGGGGTTGACTGTTTTCTTTAGGTTGACATAGTTACACTTTACATATACGTATAAAAGTAAAACAGAAAATCATTTATCAAGCAACTTACCCTAAACCAATTCCTTACCCTAATCTTAAAGGGATAGTTCAACCAAAAATGATAATTCTGTCAAATCTCTCTCTTTTTCTTCTGTGCAGTAAATGGTGCAGTGAATGCCTGCAGTCCTTCAGAAGATTCTGAGCTCCTGAACCAATTCCTCCACATAATGATGAGATTAGAGCACTGTCAGTCTCTCCTGACAGAAGTAGTTAGACCCGTGAGCATCTGACGGACACAACAGAAGCATCAGGAAGCTTTACAGGTCCACATGTGAGAGTTTTGTCAATTTAGTGAGTTTAAAATGCATTCCCAGGCCCAGGCTGAGTGTGTTCAGGGACTGCATGCAGGAATAATGTAATTCTTCTCTTTCTGAGTCATCTCGGTTTCTATGTGATATGGTGCATAGTGGGATATCAGATACATGATGAAAAAAGCAAGAAAATACGGCACACACAGTGCCAGAAGTCAGACTGGTCTGCAGCACAAGTGCACATTGATGAGTGGACTGTTGTGTTCATTGTTAGATGATCCCACGAGGTGGCCCGCATTAAATACAGCACTGAGAGCGATCCTGCGGCACGGCTCCACTGACCCACTCATTGAGCCCAGTGATAGATTCACACACACTCTCAGATAATAAGGAGCCGGTGGACCTGTGAGCTCCATCTCCTCTAAATTCATCATGCGCTAGTCACATTACAGCCCTTTACCTGTGGAAGGGTCTCCTTTAATTGTGAAGCGACCCCCTCCTACGTAACAAATCACCTGTCTGTGGAAGCAGCGTTTCTCAGACGCGCAGAGGAGACCAGAGAGAGAGTAATAAGGCCGTTTTTCTAAAGGATGCTGGGACACAGGGGAAGATGTGTCAAGCCATCCAGCATGGTGTCAGTGGACGCTCCAGGTGGACGAGGTGGTCTGTCAGACAGAAATATTCCCCAGGTAGGACTGATGGTGTAAGAGCAGCAGTGGAGAGATGTGGAGGAACAGTTGTGGCACATGGCACCAGATGGCAGTATTAGTCCAGCGAGCACTGAGTCTGCACAAAGAGTGATGTAATCCACCAGAAGAGAATGTAGGTTTCTCTTTACTGCTTGCCCTGTTTTTGCAGTAACTATCAGCTTCACCAGAAAAGACAAATACTGCTTGCTGCTGGCTATAGTGAGAGGTCAGGGCACATCAATGACTGCTATATCAAATGCTAAATTGTAGGTTAATGTGGATGAAATGCATGGAATTGGTATGTTGGATCTATAAAATAAATCTAAAACCATTGCAGTCTCTAAAAACAAAGATTTTCAGATGAATTTGAAAGCGATGAATGTATTTTTTCAAGTTTATTTATGAGACACATGATATAAATGACCCTGATTTATATTGTCAGCGGTCATCCACAGGCACAAACATATTTTTCGTTTAATAAATTAAAAAACAAATACACATTAAAAAGGTTGCGGTCAGTACGTTTTATAAAAACATATATTTTTAATGTTTTTTGAAAGAAGTCTCTTCTGCTCATCAATAACTAAGTACTATTATTACTATTTAAAATAACCATTTTCTATGTGAATATATAACTCTAATTTATTTCTGTGATGCTCCGCTGTATTTTCAGCATCATTCCTCCAGTCTTCAGTGTCACATGATCTTCAGAAATCATGAAAATATGATGATTTACTGCTCAAGAAACATTTCTGATTATTATCAATGTTGAACACAGTTTTTGTGGAAAAAGTGATACATTTTATTTTTCAGGATTCACAGATGAATAGAAAGTTAAAAAGAGCAGCACCTATTTAAAATAGAAATCTTTTGCAACATTTGTAATGTCTCTACTGTCACTTTTGATCGATTTAATGGATCTGTGATTTTTTTAAAAACTTTTGAATGGTAGTGTATATGATGCAATGTTTAAAAGAAACAAGTTTCCCAAATGTGGTCAGAGCAGATTTCTGGAGGCCGAATGGTTTTCAGAAGCACATTTTTTCCACATCTGCAGACGTCCCATCTACTTCCAGCGTGTTGTATTGTGGGGGGCTACACAGCCAATCTACAGAGTAACATGAGCAGGGACAAGAAAATCATTACCACGAGATTCATATCGATAGCTGTTCCTTTAATGCTCAGAGACCAAAGTTTAGCCTTAAAGTCCTGCAGCGAAAGACTCAAGGATAGATCAATGTCAGCAAACCGGGAATGGCACTGCGACCCTGGCAACGAGCGGAGCTTCAGGCGTGGAAACTCATATCGTGATGTCTGGCTGCTATGGTTTCATTTCATGAATTCTTTAATGTGCTAAGTCCAAATGGTCCCAAACGTCCCCTATTGCTTGCCAGTCTAAAATAATTGAGGCGTTTTCCAGCAGTTTTCTCTCAGAAATACATCCTCTCTTTCTGGGCTCTCATGACTTTCAGGCCAAAGAGCCGGGGTCCGATGATGGAGCTGCGTACGGTCGTAATCTACAGATGTAGCGGGAAATGGCCCCCTGGAGAACGTCCCCTGCCTCCGACATCATTTATCCTGCTGTCCAATCACTGCGTTTGTAGATCAATATTACAACCGAACAGAACGAGAAAGTAGAAAAAGTCAAGTTATTAAATGTGTGCTGAAACAAAGCTGCCTTTAGAAGCGTCTGTTGTTGATGTTTGTTTGGTTGAAGATCCAAATAAAGCAAATAGTATATTATAAGTAAAAATGTTGTGTCTGTTGCAAAACCTGGTTAGCTGTCTACAAAACAAAACAAAAAAACATTGTGCTAAAACACAAGGGTCTCAACTCACAGCTGATATCCAGCTCACTTTCTCATGTTATCAGAATGCTGGTAAAAATTCTAGCAAGGTTCTCTAAGAGTTATGGAAAATATAATGTTGTCAAAACATTATATATATACAGTTCAATTCAATTCAAGTTTATTTGTATAGTGCTTTTTATGATACAAATCATTGCAAAGCAACTTTACAGAAAATTACGTTTCTAAAATATTTAGTTGTAGCTTATCAGTGGTGACTGACAGTTTATTTACATTTACATTTAGTCATTTAGCAGACGCTTTTATCCAAAGGGACTTACAAATGAGGACATTGGAAGCAATCAAAAACAGCAAAAGAGCAATGATATATAAGGGCTATAACAAGTCTCAGTTAGGTTAACACAGTACACGTAGCAAGGGCTTTTAAATAATATAATAAATAAAAAGAAAACAGAATAGAATAGAATAGAATATAATTAGAATAGTGAGTGCTGAAGTTAGAGGGTCAAATAAAGATGGAAGAGATGTGTTTTAAGCCGATTCTTGAAGATGGCGAAGTACTCAGCTGCTCGGATTGAGTTGGGCAGGTCATTCCACCAGAAGGGTATATTTAATTTGATATAACATAAAGTCTGTAAAAGTGACTTTGTGTTTTTTTTGGATGGCAAAATCAAGTGACATTCACTTGCAGAACGCACATAAGTCTGAAGTAATGAATTTAGGTAAAGGGCTGCAGAGCCAATTGTGGTTTTGTAGGCAAACATCAATGCCTTGAATTGTATGCGTGCAGCTATTGGTAGCCAGTGCAAATTGATAAACAGAGGTGTGACATGTATTCTTTTCGGCTCATAAAAATGTATCTTGCTGCCAGGTTCTAGATTAATTTTAAAGGTTTGATAGAACTGGCTGGAAGACCTGCCAAGAGAGCATTGCAATAGTCCAGCCTGGACAGAACGAGAGCTTGAACAAGGAGTTGTGCAGCATGTTCCCAAAGAATGGGCTTGATCTTCTTGATGTTGAATATAGCAAATCTGCCATGTTTCTGAATGACAGAACCTAATGATGCCATGTAGACAGAGAAGAGAAGTTGTCCAAGAACTGAGCCCTGAGGCACCCCAGTGGAGAGGTATTGTGACTTGGACACCTCACCTCACCTCTCCACCTTTCCAGATACATTTCTATTAGGTAAGACTCAGACCGCTGGAGTGCGGTTCCTGAGATGCCCTTTGTCAGTAGTGTTGACAGGAGAATTTGGTGGTTAACCATGTCAAAAGCAGCAGTCAAATTAAGCAAGATAAGTATTGAAGATTTGGATTCCGCTCTTGCCAGTCTTAGGGCTTCAACAACTGAGAGCAAGGCGGTTTCAGTTGAATTTACACTTCTGAATCCAGATTGGTTGCTGTCAAGGAGGTTCTTCTGTGTGAGAAAGGCAGAGACTTGGTTGAACACAGCTCGTTCAAGTGTTTTTGCAATGAATGGATGAAGTGAAACTGGTCTGTAGTTCTCTAAAAGAGATGAGTTAAGGGTGGGTTTCTTAAGTAGTGGAGGTATAAAAGCCTGGCTAAATGATGAGGGAAAAACACCAGTGTGGAGGGATATGTTAATGATGTGAGTGTAGGTACAGCTGCAGGAGAAATGGCTTGAAGAAGATGAGATGGAATAGGATCAAGCGGTCAAGTAGTAGGATGATTAGAAAAGATGAGTTTGGAGACTTCTGCCTCAGAGAGTGAAGAGAAGGATGTGAATGAATATATGTTTGCTGGTGAGATGTGCTTGACGGATTGTGGTGTGGAAAATTGTGCACTGATGTTTTTAATTTTATTAATGAAAAATGGGGCAAAATCGTCAGCTATTAGAGATGAAGCAGGGGGGGGGGACAAAGGAGCAAGGAAAAGTTTTTAAAAAGCATGGGAGAGTTAGACGAATTGTTAATTTTGTTAAGGTAATATGTCCTTTTAGCAGTGGAGACATTAGCATAGAAGGAAGAGAGGCGTGACTGATACAGATTAAGGTCAGTAGTATTTTTGGATTTGCGTCTCACCCTTTCAGCAGCATTTTATTTGCATATGACAGAAATTTTCAGGAAAATTTATTCAAGACATAGTCAACCAGATGATGGACACTATTAACAGCAAATATTATACGATGCAATCACACTTGTTGCAATATTTTGTAGTTATGTATGTTGTTTCAGGGTTGGCATCATCTGAGGTCTTCTGAGGGGTCAGCATCATCTCTTCTCAGGTGTTCTGGATCCAGGCTGGAGCTTGTGTAAATACTAGTTACCATGGGATGTCAATCACAGCAGAAACAGAGAAACAAATAGAGACATAATTAGCGTAGCTGCTGTTCCAACCAAGTAAAATTAATTAGTTTAACCCAAGCTAAAGAATAATAATGCGAATTTGATCAGTGACAACTGCAGTCACAAATTATGAGATGCATTATTTAAATGCTTGGTGAAAGAGATGTATTTTTAATCTAGATTTAAACAGAGAGAGTGTGTCTGAACCCCGAACATTATTAGGAAGGCTATTCCAGAGTTTGGGAGCCAAATGCAAAAAAGCTCTACCTCCTTTAGTGGACTTTGTTATTCTAGGAACTAGCATTTTGTGACCACAGGGAGCGTGATGGATTGTAGCATGGTATATGGCTAGTTAGGTACTCAGGAGCTAAACCATTAATTTGATCATATTTTCTTGACCTGGTAAAGACTCTAGCTGTTGCATTTTGGACTACCTGTAGCTTTTTTACTGAAGATGCAGGACAACCACCTAGAAGTGCATCAGAAACAGGTAACATGTTTCGTAGCTTGGCAAATGTTTCTAAGATGGAAGAATGCTGTTTTTGTAACATGGAAAATTTGGTTTTCAAAAGACAAGTTGCTGTCTAATTTAACACCCAGATTTTTGACTGCAGAGGAAGTAACAGAACATCTGCCTAGTTGCAAACTGTAATCTACGAGATTCTGTGCATAGTTTTTTGGTCCAATAAGTAATATCTCTGTCTTATCCAAATTTAATAGGAGAAATTATTGGGCATCCAATCTTTACATTTTTAATGTAAAAATTAAAAAAAAACATTTTTAGATAAAAGATAATTTAGAAGTTTCATCTGGTCTTGTTGAGATATATAGTTGCATATCATCAGCATAACAGTGGAAACTAATCCCGTATTTTCTAATAATATCACCATCATCATGTATATTGAAAATTGAAAAGGACCTAGGACAGATCCTTGTGGCACTCCATATTTTACTGATATATTACTGAGTACTATAGATATCGTACCTCAAAGTGGTACGATATCACTTCAGATAATTCCACAATTTTCCAACAAGCACAGAAACACACAGCATTCTTAATCTATTTTCAAACTTTTGTATACTGAATGAATCACACTGGAATGTTATAATTTTTTTTTTTTGTATATTTTTTTCATAGACCTTGCCACAATTATTTGGAATGACCTTCGAGTCATAAGCACCTACATTGCTTTAAAATGCTGTCTATGGAGCAGCTCGTTATGTTCTGGATCAGAGCCCATAGAGAAAAACTTTCACAAAGGCTCTGTAAAACAATGAAGGATCGTACATTTGTGTGGAATTCAGAGCAGCTTAAATTTATATCTTTTCCACAGTATCTTTTATTTTATGGCAAAAACTTTGACAGGCACAAGATTACAAATATGGCAGATTATTGGCTCCCTTTGACAAAAGAAACATGTAAAAGCATAAAGATAATTTCAGCTGCACCTCATTAACCAACCCATCATATTCAACAACAGCAAATCATGAGGATGACAGTCAGAATGTGTTTTAAACAAATACCTCATCACGGATGGAGACGAGCGAGCTGAATGTAAATGCATGAGGGTTTGTGCATGTGAAGTCATCGGTGGCCCGTGTGTTTTGGAGCACAGGATGAATGGTCCAGACAGACACCATGCCCACAAGCCCTGAGAGATAGTGTTATTTTCAAGACGAATAGGCAGCAAAGTTTTAAGGTACACAACAGAAATCCAATGAAAGGGAACATCGCATCATTTGATGAGGCATTCAGGGCATCCCTGAGGAAATTGAGCCCTGTGGATATATGACAAATGTGCAGTGATTTTAGAGCGGCCTGCAACACACATCGCCTGCACTCTTCGTCCTTGAGGATGGCTTTTCTGAAGTCCACTATTCTACTATTACTCTGTTTACCCCCCAGTCTCGTTTGAGGAATGCAGGGTTAAGGAACTGACATCATACAGCATGTGTTTATGATGTTTCCAAAAGAGGGATTCCATTTAGTCCCGCAAAGAACCTGTTAGTGACCAGTTCATGCAAGAACCACTTTTTCTAGGTCAAGAACCTTTTAATAATCTAAAGAAGCTTTATCCACTATAAAGAAGTTACAAGGTTCTTCTTGAAACCACTGATGCCGAAAAAGGACATTTATTTATTTTTTAATATTCAATCATTCTTCTTTAAAGCATGGTGAAACATGTGAACATTAGTTTTGAACTTCAACAAGTGCATTGAAGGTTGCATATCTATTGCCATTCATTTACCCCATTATCCCAACAGAACTGCAGTTGCATTTGCTTTCTGTCCAGAAAACCTCTGTGTCTTCATGTCAGAAGTCTTTGTAGCCACGAATCTCCTGTCCTCGATAAACCTCTACACTTTAGATTCTCTTGACTTGTTTTGCAGTTCGGTTCAGTGCACTGCTGCAGCTTACAGTGTCAGTCTATTTCATTTCGAAGCAGGTTTTCAACCATTTACGTGAGACTGACACCACATCCATTTAACTGACAGCCAGCAAATAGCCCTCCAGTCTCCATTTACTTCCACAGGGACGTCAGCTGAAAATAGCAGCACAGTCTCCGCGCTGGACGTTCTTCTGGCTGAAGTTTGAATAACTTGATAAATGTGTGATATGAGCTTGTTTAAATGAGTTTAGCCTTCTTTATGTTTGAAACTCAGCAGTACAACCTGAACTTTTTCTGCAGCAATAAACTTCATGCATTATGGATGAAGGCTGGGAAATGTTCACGCTTTATTTCTGAGATGTCTATGTGAACTCTGATAGGTTGTTGCATTGTCTTTCTTGGATCTGTACATTTTTGGTCCACATTACTTCCTTAATCTCATAATATATATATATATATATATATATATATATATATATATATATATTATGAGATTAAGGAATTAATGTGGACCAAATGCAAGCCTATCAAATTTATAGAGCGTATGAGTGAAAGCCAACATGAAATCCAATGTTTTTCCTCAAGGACGCCAGAAACATCACTTTCTTTCTTGGTATTTTGGGCTCTTTGTCCTGAACACTGCTGCCTCCCCCATTCATCTGCATGAATATGCAAAATATTTGATAATTATTAAGTACCATAACTGCATATGTTCCATATAAGTGTAAAACCAATGTATACTTGCAGAATAAAGCATTGTCTTTAGTATCAAATAATGACCTTTAAGTACAGTCCAGACCTTCCCAAAGCATATGCAGTGTTCTGATGAGATTCCCATTCAGCAGGCTTGTCAGGATTTACTCAGCGGTCCGTTATGAAGAGCATCTGCTGAAAAATTTGCAGAGCCCCAGTGGCTCAGAAATCCAACTTTACAGTGAGCAGGTGTCAGAAATTTAAACAGATTGTCTTTTTGTTCCCTTTCTGAGTACATTGCCTCTAATTCCAGGAAGATTGAGTCACCTCGACCCGTGTCCTGCCCTTCATTTGAGAGAAACACTGGGAGAAAGTCAATGCTGTGTCTATTGAACGCACAGCACCAAGGGGCAGTGTTGCTACACATGAAAAACATGACTATCTGTCATCATTTACAATGGCAGAATGTCTGAGCTGCTCTCTTCCATACAGTGAATGTGAATGGAGACTAAAAAGGACAATAAGCAGAATAAAAAGTATTTCATATGACTTGTGTGAGAAACCAATCAAATTTAATTATCAAACCTGGTCTTGAAAATCTGTGAGGAAAAAAAAGCAAGTAGAGTCATTCTACTATACTTTTCTACTCCCCTTTCATATTTCCATAAATATCAGGTTAACATGTAACATCTAAAAAACCTTACTCTTGATTTGTAAAAGAGACACAAAAGTGATTTGTCAAAGAGCCAACAATATTAACATACAGTGCCACATTTATTAGAAAGCAAGATTAGCAAGAGAGAAAAAAAAGAAAGTGATTAAGTGACAGAGAGCATGTTTTAGTTTCAGACAGGGATTATGCATGCAAACTGCTCAAGAAAATGTTTTGAACATTTCGATTATGCATCTCAACTCTCTTTCAGTGGCAACATTTCCTGCACTGGTCCACTAAGGAAAGAGGACTGCAATCTTTATTAAAGTGCAGACAGAATGTCCAAACAGTTCAACTGGACAATTATGCAATAATAAACCATAATCTGACTCATGCATCTTGATCATCTCAATTTTGTCACAAACGAGTGCACAAAAGCATCTGGACCGGAGAGTTGGCATCCACTCATTACGAGAGCTTGATGTGTTTCATTGGGCTTAGTGCTTCAATCATTGTCAAAGCAAACCTGAACATGAGCACTCATTTCAGACATGAGCATATGAAAGCATGAGGAATATTTCTTACTTTTAATGGCAATTTGATCAAATCTGGAGCATCGATACAGCTGAGTTCTCAGAGAGGGAAATTGGATCATCTGTGTGAGTTATGCTGCGTGGATGACGTGCGTGATTCCATTTGCACTTACAGCATCGGGGAATACTTCCATCTATCATTGCGTAAAACAATAATGCCTGCCAAAGCCAACATGCTCGCTCGTAGATCACATCCCCACTGTCACCCAACCTGGCAGGATCTGAGCAATCAGACAAATATTTGCATTCTACATAACCGGCCAGATTCTAAATAAATGTGCTTTAATTGTTTACACAGAGTCTCTGTATGTCCTCATGCTGCTGAACTGCAATAAGCTTGATTTATTTGCAGAGCTGAAATTGGAAAACTATAGATCTTCTGTTTCATAGGGATTTTAACAACAGCACTCATCTACAGTAGGATGCCTCAGAACCACAATCAAGAAATGGATGCAGAACAGGCCAAAAGGAAGCTGGTCATTATTTAGGATGTTCTAGTGTAGTCTTTGTAAAAGTGACAGAACTGATCATGTGCACCAGTGAGAATGTCAAAGACATGAATTAAAGAGTTCATCCAGATATTAAAATGAAAAAATAAAATGAATACTTATCATTTATTCATTTTGTCCCAATCCTGTTCGAATGCAATACCAAGAGATGTTCACTAAATGTTGATTATTTTCATCGTAAAAGCAGACAGTGACCAGCAGCTATCAATCACTGAAACGTGGAGTCAGTTTGGGAGCTTTATATGAAAATGAGCTGCTTGGATGTTCTACATAATAACTCTTTTGTGTTCCACAGGGTTTGGTGTGATATTAGGGAAAGTTACTGATGACATCCTTTGGGTGAATGTCTGTAAGAGGGAGAACACAATCATGTTGTGTCCCCATTACATTTGTAGTAAGCAACAGTTAGTCTTTACAGCTTTGCTCATAAACCAACATTCATTAAATTACAATATCAGCATTAGAATTAAAAACTTTATAATGTCTTAAACAAGCATTAGATGGCAGTACTTCTCAATATAGACACAAATATGTTCCAATCACCAGCATTACATCACTTTAAAAACCTTATGCTGATACATTGATATATATATATATATATATATATATATATATTTACATTTATAGATTTACACTAACTTTATTTGATCAGTAATAGTGATATTCCGATCAGAACAATAATATTGTAAAATATTAGAATTTAAAATCTGCTAAACTGTAATTTATTCCTGTGATCAAAGATGAATCTCAAAGTTGCCTTCATGATCTTCAGAAATCATTCTAATACGATTATTTGCTGTTCAAGAAACACTTCTGATTATCAGGGCCGTATTAAGACAGTGTGGTTACCTCAAAAGCCCCCCCCCCCATTCAGACATAATTAAGATGATTTCTCAAATGTAATTTATTAACTTGTCCAACTACTTTTCGGACTATAAGTCGCACCTAAGTATAAGTCGCATCTGTCCAAAAATACGTCATGACAAGGAAAAAAACATATATAAGGCGCACTGGACTATAAATCGCATTTATTAAGAACCAAGAACCAAGTTAAAACATTACCGTCTCCAGCCGCGAGAGGGCGCTCTATGTTTTCATTGTAGGCTACAGGAGCACTGAGCAGCATAGAGCGCCCTCTCGCGGCTGGAGACGGTAATGTTTTAACTTTAACTTCAATGGTAAACAGGGAGAGTGCAGTCAATCGCTTCCGTGTCATTGACGTCCTGAGCTCATTCTTCACTCGTTTTAAAAAAAAACTTTCGATCCATGGAACATTTTGAATTGTAGCTAAACGTCTAGCGTCCTTGTCTTTCATTAACTTTCTTTTTGCAAAACCACTCAATTGACGTCTGTCCATTTTGATTCATTTTCTGTAGCCGTTACACATTTACGCGTACTTGTGGACCAACTCAACTCTGACAGATTGGGGACGGAAGGGGGGGACTGATAGTGGTCATGTAATCTTTATTTATTTATAATTAATTATTATTATTGTTGTTGTTAAGTAAGTGTTCATAAACGAGTTATGTATGATCTTTTCAAGAATTTCAAGTTAATAATAAAACAATTTACGAAAAATATTTTTAAAGCTTGTGTCATGTGATGCCCCCCTAGTTGTTGTGAATGGTTGGTGGCCCTGGGCACTGGCCCAAGTGCCCTTATGGATAATCCGGCTCTGCTGGTTATTAACAGTGTTGAAAACAGTTGTGCTGCACAATATTTTTGTGGAAACTGTGATACATTTTGTTTTTCAGGATTCACAGATGAACAATAAGATAAAAAGAACTTGAAATAGAAGTGTAAGATTACTAATGGTTTACTGCTTCCTATAATCAATTTTAATGTGTCCTTTGCTGAATAAAAATAGTAATAAAAACACACAAGTGCTGAATCCAAGGGAACTAGACGACACAGTCCAAACCCTGTCTCAAGCATCATCTGTAAGTCTCGGGTCCATCTGCTCTGCCTCCATGCTGGGTGGCTTTCTCTCATAGTCGGCCCCGGAGCCATTAGCGGCGGCTCTGCATCTGCTGCTCCCACCTGCGGTGGCGATGCAGGTCTGCGCTCAGGTTGTGGATGGCCGATGGCGATGGCAGTGCTCTACTCCACAGGATTCATCGCTCATACGGCTGTGTGGATGAGGTGACCTTCACTGGAGCCGCTCCAAAGGATGTGTGCTTATTGTGACTCTGGGCATCATTAAGAGAACAGACAAGAAAAATAGACATGGGAATGCTCAATAAATCAAACCATTACGATATTTGCGAGTTAATGCATACATTATTTTAATTATCCCTCCTGGGTTTGGTGCTTGCATATTTTAAACAGGAGGGCAGCTTTGTCGTTTGATAAGATCAATGTGTGGTTTGTGGGCAGTTTCTTCTGGCGTGCTTCATCAGGCTGTTTGCAAATTGATCATTCGACCGTAACATATAATTATATTCAATAGCGATCAGTCACACGCAGGATGAACGATGCAATTTGATCAGCATGTTCTGCAATATCACTTTTCATGTTCATTTGTCATAATCATTTCTGTTTTACTCACGCATAATTCAATTCCAGTTCATAGTTTTAACGTTGTTACGATTCAGTGTAAGACATGACAGAAAGACAATGAGATTCAAGCATCCTGGAAAGTTGCTGGCAGAAATGAAATGGAGTGCTGTATGTGCCTCCTCTCTGACACAATCACATGTGATGTTCATTTCACTCTCCTTGCGGGATGACGAGTCAGAATCGAGCCTGTTAGGGTCTCCCGAGAGCCCAGAGCCAATCAAAATCAAATAACCCTAGACTGAATTATTTCACTCCTTTCATTGCATTGTTTTTCTTTGATGATTTTTTTCTCTGAAATCAACACAGATTTGATAAACTCAGATGCTGAGGGAAATGTTTCCAAAGATCTGTCCAAGCAAAATCACTTAGAATGAGCCATTTTTGGCCTGTGCTTTAAATAAACATCACCTTCTCACACAAAGGTTTGTCTTAAACTGAGACAAGTCCAGCTGATCGGCATTTATCACGTAAACATTTGCAGACTATCGTTTAATGAAAAGCGAAGCTCTAATAGAGCTCTTGAGAGTCAGTGCAGACAGAAGCAAAACACAGAGGTGTGCGGCGACAGCGATGTGGAGCCATCTTTAGAGAGCTAGCTTAAGGTCGTTAGCGTCCACAGAACAACTCCGGGGAAATTTGATGGATTCAGGAGGGCATTTGCCCTTCAAGTCTCTGCTATTTGCTGCAGGCTTACCCCTGGTTAGCGTTTAATCTAATGCCAACTGTCTACGGCCCAAGAAAAATGAAAATATCGCTGGTGAAAAATGAGTATTCCCTTATCAGAAAAATGCTTGGCTACATTTATTGGGCCTCCGAGGATCCTGTATTTGCCCTCCTAGGAGAAGTGAACAGAGCCAATTATGCCAGAGCGATTTACCAAAGCCGTATATATTTCTCTTTTAGAGAGCTGATGGAGCGCAAAGGTTTCCAAATGTTTGTCTCGGGACAAACAGCGATGTCTGAATAAAGGTTAGTCCTGATATAAGAACACAGAACACCTACTGTACAGTCTAGAGGAGCAAAAGTGAAATACATGTGATTTTTTGACAAACATTTGAGCAAAAGAACATTTTTTTTTCTTCTTTCTGTCTCGATTTTTCGAGTGCAAAACACTGACTAGATGTATTCTTACAAATGGACTGTCATGATTTCTGAATTAAGTAATATATATATATATATATATATATATATATATATATATATATATATATATATATATATATATATATATATATATATATATATATATATATATATATATGACCTTGGACCACAAAACCAGTCTTATGTGTCAGTTTTTCGAAACTCAAAACTGAATAAATATGAATAGATCCAGGTAAGCTTGTTGAAGGTCCTAACAATAACTAAAGTTTATTAAACCCAAATTAATTTGAATTGAAACATAAAACAAACAAACAACTCAAAGGCTAATTGCAGGCTTGTTGCACCATGCCATCTTAGCTCCATGCACACGGCTGAAAGACTGTATGCTCTCACACTCCTGTCAGGGGTGACTTATCCTTTTAAACATTTTCCCTCCACACCTATAGAGGGCACACACTCAGAGAAATAAATAACATTAACAATATAGGAGCAAACTAATATATAAATGAAAATACATAAAAAAAATAAATAAGATCCTAGTGATTTTCGGCATAAAAGAAAAATCCATAATTTTGACCTATACAAGGTTTTTTTGTTTTGTTTTTTTGGCTATTGATACAAATATACCCCAGCAACTTAAGACTGGTCTTGTGCTCCAGGGTCATTCTGGTAAGTAACTTGCTGGGTGCAGTTTGTTAGGGCTCAGCATTTAACTGTAGCTGCAAAGAGCTCTGGTAAGGTGTTCTGAACAAATATTCTTGCAGATAAAAAATAAATAAATAAAAAAAATAAATAAATAAATAAATATATATATATAAAGAATGTAAAAGGCTGGAAAGCTGTCTTTCAGAGCCATTAAATGTTTGTGTAAATGATCAAAAATGATTGCGGAGGCTGACAACCTTTTAAAAAAATTCTAGCAGGGAAAGAGTTAATGTTTTTCCCAACATTTACATATGAAATGATACTAATAAGATTATTAATAATAATGTTTTTAAAAAAAACATGTCACATGGAAAGTCACATGTTATCTAATCCCTCACTCTATACATCTTAATTCTTATCAGTCAACAACTTAAGGCAGTGTTTCCCAACCTGGATCCTTGAGGCACACCAACAATACAGATTTTCAGACTCTTCCTAATTGAACACAGCTGATTCAACTCATCAGCTCGTTAGTAGAGAATCCAAGACCTAAAATAAATGGGTCAGATAAGGAAAAATTCCAAATACTGTTGGTGAGCCTCCAGAAAATTCCAGTGAGAAAAAGTACACTTCAAATATCTGGATGATGCCCTGGAAAAACGATGTGTGGACTGTCACTGCAGTAATCATGTAATTGAAGGAGTATAGCTATCAGACTTGGATGCAAAATAACTTAACAAAATTCATACACTAGATGCTAGAGTGCAAAGTGTGTATTGCATCATGTGAGATACAGCTTTAGACTTTGTACATGCATGTTTCTTTGCAATCCTTTGAATATTTACAGAACTTAACAAAGTGACATTATGAAAATCTATCTGTTGTAATTAGGAAATGTAGCAAAAAAAAAAAAAAAAAAGTTTTATGTACAATAATGGTACTACCAAACACTCTAATAGTAATATCATCCACAGATCTGGTGTATTCCTGTGAAGCCCTGTGGACTGAGCTTTTGCTGACCAGGCTTTCTGTAAAGTTTACCCTGTGACTCTCTGAGAAATTAAACTTGATATTAGTGTAAAGTGTTGTATTTTATCACCTCACATGAATTGAGGCTAATTCCAGAAGTCTATTACACTAGTGCTTTCCACTCAGAGCTCTTTGCAGCTACAGTTAAATGCTGAGCCCTAACAAACTGCACCCAGCAAGTTACTAACTTTGGAGAGGATCGGTCCACATCTCCGAAGAACATGGAGGTACAAAGCAAATAACTCTCATTCATTTGACTTGACTTTAACTTTATTTCAGCCATGTCCTAAAAAACCCTCTTATCGGTCTTGTGATGAATAGTTTCTGGATATCATCTTCTGGAACACATCAATATTCCTCTCACAAATTACCCTCATTGCTGTGTCTTGCCTATAAAGTATGGGAAGGGTTTTACTCTAAAGGGAAGCAGCTGCTTTGTAAATGATGGGTCTTTCTGCACCATCCATTTTACATCCTCCATCTGGGAATGTTGCCAAGGCAGGGGGAGTGGGAAGGTACAGTGTGACTGTGTGTGTGAAGGCCTGTATTCCAGAGAGCTGTGGAAAGGTGTGAAACATAAACACACTCGCTCAGCCATGTGGCTCACAGAGGCAGTTTTGCCTGAACTGCAAGACCACCTTGACTGGGGGGAATTCAGTAAGTGCTGTTTATTTGCACATGCGGTCTGTGTGGTTTTAGTCCCTGATCCACTAAAGGAATAATGCAGAAGATTCCAGCTGAATGCAATGTGCATGGCATGAGGATGCAGCATACAATCTGATGGCTTTATAGGTCAGCTGCAGAAAATACTTCTAAATGCACCAAAGCTCTACAGATGGTCTTCTCCAATATTTGATCATATTTCAACACATTACTGTTGGAATGACAAAAGAAAATGTAGACAAACTTTGCAGCTGCATTAAAGCCAGCATTCCAGTCAGTAACATGCTAAAAAAAGTGGTAATAACTGATTGGAAATGATTCTTATATGGGCAGAAATTAACTGCAACTTTCAATCATTTAAATTTCTTGCTTACCATTAAAACAACTTCTGATTTATGCAGTAACCTGAATATTAAAAACGGGATAAATTGATAATCAAAATCAAGACAAACACATCTCACAGGCAAGATGACATACAAGTAAATTTACAAGTAAATGTGTTTGTTTGTTTAGTATTTAGTTAGGACCTAATACTGAATAAATCTTTAATGGAGAATGAAATCATTGAGTGGAAATGGAATCAGTATGTTTAAATTGGTCAAATTCCTTATGATTCCTAGTTCACTCTCTCTCTTTCCATCAATCCTCTGTTCCTCTCCTCCAGCCTTTCGTCTCTGCCGCACACAGCAGATGCTGCACTCACTCGAGTCCTGGGGCTCCAGCCGCCCGATCCCTCCTCCTGTCCGTTTATTCCCTCCTCTCTCCATTACCACATCCCTCGGCGGGATAAACCTGGCCAGGGCTAATTGCAATCTCTGTCTAATGGTGACAGGCTTAATCAAACACGATGGGTTCACCTCTTTTGCTTTGGTTTCCACTCTCCCTCTTTGTCTCTCTCTCTCCGGCTCCTCGTGGATCTCTGGCTGTTGTTGCAGGCTGTCCTGTCAGCTGCCAGATGAAGCGAGTGCTGCGGTCGCATGTGTGGGCAGCGCCGCGGCCACATATTGAGTGCAAATTGGGCGAGATGCCACAGTGAAAGAGTGAGACAGAATTCGACACAAAGCATCCACTCATCTATTATACAGAAGAGGAACGAGAAAATGCAATCCTCTCCAGAGTAAGAGGATAGAGTAGAATATTGGTTGTGCATGTTTATGAAGAAGGTCGTTGTCTTTGCAGTCGCTGGTGGACCGTTGCCAGCATCTGAGAGCATTAATAAAAGCCTGGACCTCATGGAGCCGTGCGACTGAAGTATTTCAAAAGCAGCTTCCATTTGCTCGTTCAGATAAACACTCAGTCCTTCCCGTGTTATCAACAACACGGACGCCATCCTGAGCCACTGGCCTCTGTCAGCATAATGCTTTTGGAGAGGAACTTGTTAATCCCATGCAGCGCTTCAATTTTCTCTAGCGTTCATCCACCTGCTCCAATAATGAGGAGTGTAGCAATGTAATCTGCAACTTGAAACTGTCGATGTGTCCAACAAGTCCATATGTGGCAATTGTACCATTGTCTGGGGAATAAGTGTAATGGAGTGCTTTGAAAGCTGCTGTTGTTAGGGACTGCTGAGGAAATTAAACTGTTGAATGAAGTAGGGGTATTTCTGATCTACATAAAGCACATGGACACACTAAGTGCTGAATGTTTAGAGAAGCTTAATGTTTTGCATGTATCACTGATGCCAAATGCACAAGGAAGACAGCCAATGGGGTCAAATCTGCATGACCAACTTGAACACATTGCAAAATCTGTAGGCACTTTCTCACTGTGTAGTTCTAGGAACTTGCCAGCAGGGTCATTCCTAGAGAACCAGTTTTTCCCTCTGGTCATTTTCCTGGTCACCTTCGCACCGGCAGCAGGAACTCTGAAGCAGACGACAGCCGACAGTCTTTATTCACGGCATTTACAAACATCAACATCCGGTGAATGGACAATGCCATGACCAGAGTTGTTTTGTGTGTGTGTGTGTGTGTGTGTGTGTGTGTGTGTGCATCGTGGGTTTCGTGGTAACAGAGATGGGATGTAAATGCACAATTTCCACGATTGAAAAAGCATGACAATCTGACTAAATCTCCTTTGATAACTTGCAGTGTTACATATCATCGAGGCTGAGAAAAGAATATAATGCTGCGGATATCACTGTTTTCCATGTTCGTGGAGTAAATATTTTCCGCCAATAGTTCTATAAACTATCTGAAAGCTAATTGCAATATACGTTTGTGCTTGAGGAGCTTGTTAACTTTAAGACATGCTGCTGTGGTTGTCTACTTTTATTATCAATAAAATTAGCAAACATTTGGAGAAAAGAATACATTGCTTCCTTTCAAAACCATATCCCAATCCTAACTCATTTCTGATGCCCGTTCCTGTTTAACATTCAGAACTATTACAACTACTGTATTAACCTGTTTTCTTAACAATATAAGTGGAGTGTGCCGCCTCTGTTTGGGACAAGGTTATGCAGAAACATGGTTCATTATTTGGCTCTTTGGGTCTTGAAGATCAAGAGAACAGGGCCTTCCTCGTACTGTAGAGACAGATGGTGCTTTTGTCACACCACTGCAGAGCTGGAAGGAAAGCAGATTTGATATATTCTGTGGCTCAGATCAACATTATGTAAGCAAAAAAAATGAGGACTGTCCCGCTTTGTTCATTTAAATAGCATATGTGTGTTGTCTTGTGGGACGGCGCTTTGGCAACTGTCCTCATGCCCATTCATGTGCATTTCTTCACGCTGGGAGGAATATAGAGCGATCACAGGCTAGTAGAAGTAAACATATGAATAATCTTACAATAAAGGGATGTTTCTCAAAAGAATCTGAGTATTACTTGAAACTGGTGGTCGATCTGCGAGTGCTGTGAAATGATTGTAAAGGGCTAAAGTGCATGACAGGAATTAATTCAGGCTGAATTCTCCTTTAAAAACATACCATCAAATCTGCATCTTTATCTTCTGTCCAGCTGTGTACACTGGTGAGATGTTTTCCTGTGAGAGGCGAGGAGACATGAACAGAAATAAAGCTTCAGTGAGAGCCTTGCAGTTTATCTGATTGCCCAGACAGAGAAATGAATGAGAATAAACCAATCGCTTAGAGCTGATTTGCTGTAACATTTCACCCAAGGAAGAGTTTGTATTTGCATACATTATTTCTGTCTAGATCAGAGGTCGATTAAGCCATAAAGCCCTTATTTAGTCTCAAACCGAACACATATTTATGAGCTTCATTCACACAGTCCAGACAAACACAGTGTGCTAAATTAAGATGAAGAGTTAAAGGGTATAGGTGCAAATAGATAAAGCGCAACAAAATAAACTCATAAAAGTGTAAATTTAGATGCCCACTAGTGTGTAACAAAAGAAAAATAGTCTAAAATCTCAAAATTGTCTAAGGCTTGAAAAAAAAAAAAAACTTGTTTGCAGTGTCTCACCTTAAGGTATTACGGTTAATTTTATTGCATTAGGTCACTGTATATGTACATGATTTTTGTGACTATATCTTTTTTTGCATTTGAAACATTATTCACATACTTTCATTGTGTAGAAAAGAGCAGCATGAATATTCTGCTAAACATCTTTTGATATGCTCCTCTGAAAAAAAGTCGCAGAGGTTTGGAACAACACGAGTAAATGACTGAATGCTGATTTTTGGGGGAACTACTAACCCATTAATTCTCCAGAGATATAAAAGAGAAACCTCTGAGCAATGAAAATGTGTTTGAGGTAAAGAAATAAATATAAAACTCCCTCCCATGCTTTGTCTTTCTTAGACACTCAGATGTGTCTTTTAGAGCAGGTCAAGGCAAAGAGCGCCCGCTGAGAGAGACCCACACTAAACAAATGAAGCTCCTGCATGACCCGAGCGCTCTCGTGTCCAGACAGCAGCAGTTTGACTAATGCTGACCAGCTGCCCTTCCTCATCTGCTTGAACTGGACCTGTACAGGGTGGACCGGTGTGAGTCAGGTCACTGTATCCTTGTCCAGGCCTATAATGTCAAAACAGCAATCATTTCAGACAAATTAATTCTATTTTTGGCCTGGCAAGGACAATGGAGGAAAAGGGGAAACAATAAAGAAATCAGACATGGATCGTCAATGTCTGTGACAAACTGCATGTTCTAAAAATAAGACGAAGTAGCTCCTCAGTTAAGTGTTTGTGCTTCTCTCAGCAGAGGCCGGAGCCGATATAAACCCAGTAACTGTGTTGGGTCCATGTTCTCTGCTTGTATGCTGGCCTGACTCTGTGGTATGAAGAAAAAGCATGCAAAATCTGTTCATGCACAACTTATTACTCTACCATTTCATTCAACTTAGCCCTTAAGGTAAAAAAGTGTGAGTGTGTGTTATATGTTTTCTGAAATGCTATATTTAAATAAGCAAATTAGGCAGTATCTATATAAATATGCAGCAATTTGCATTAATTATACTGTTAATACTGTTATACTGTTACTGTTTTTTATATGAAAATATATATTAACAAGCTCCTCTGTAAAAACCTTCAGAATATAGATAGGAATAAAACTGTTTGGTGTATATACCGCTAGAGAAAAAAAATAAATAAATAAATAAACCCCTAACCACACACACACACACACACACACACATATATATATATATATATACATGGATTAGATTTTAAATCTACATTTGCATTTATTCATTTAGCAGACAGTTAAATCCAATGTGACTTACAAATGAGGACAATAGAAGCAATCAAAACCAACAAAAGAGCAATCTACAGATAGAAATAGATAAAGTGTAATAAAAGCATCGTGTAAATGGTTATTTTAGATGTTTTCCTTTCTGTAGTTTGAATTTGTTTTTTCTTCCAAAATCTCAAAACTGACCGGAGCATTAAAAATCAGTGTCTTTGCTTCTAGTGCTTTGCTGAAAGGCGTCTCAGCTATTTTGTATAGATCACATGTAGATTTAACTGTTTAACTACTACTGTACAAATCTTATCTTTTTCTTTCCCTTCTCATTTTGTGGTTTATTGGGGCAACAAATATTGTAACATTTTTAGCACCCATTTTTATTATGAGTCTCGTCTAAGTGGTTGAGATGTCCATTAATGGTTAATGTGTTGTTTCATCACTCAGCATTGATTTCTGTCATTCACAGTCAATTTAAAAAAGCTTCCTCCACTATCTCTTCCTCCACGTACACTACACCTTTTTTATCTCAAAGTAAAAAAGGCTCATAAACCACAGTCCTTTTGTTAAATGTGTAGCAACTGAATCAGGCAGAGACACTTCAGACTGAATACAAATGTTCTTCAGTAGGATTTAATAAACCATTACCTGTTCATGTTCACTTACACAAATCCAGTGTGATTTTTCCCATGTCTTATAACAGCACTAGACATTTGTTTATTTTGCAAGGCGAGCATTTGTTATCATTCGTCACAGAGCTGGATGACTTCTGAGTGATCAATGTTGTGCTGCTGATTGTAAATGATGGATGTGACACATGATCCATCGTTTAGAAGAGTGACATGTCAGTCAAAGCTGTTAAACGTAGAGTCATGACAGTCTGACACAGACACACAACCCTGCTGTCTGATCGCTCAAGACTCACACCAGCATGTTTAGGCTATAATGCTGTTTGCCAAGCATCAATATTATGAATGCTAATAATTAGGGTTAATAACAACAACATTCACTATAGCCACTGTCTAACCCTACACTAAACAGCACTCAAGACCCTGTCTGTATATGTATATTTACTGTACTGGTGCAAGAATACATTAAATGCTGTCAGGAGACAGTCAGAATGAGTATAGCAGCTCATGTACTGTGTATTTGCCAATGTAATGAATGATTGTCAGGAGCAGTCATAGGTTAAATGCTTCAAAGTTTCTTTCTTGGAATAATTGTAATAAAAGATATCAGCTTTCGTCTGTCCATAAGCAGTGTCCTCGTCTTTGTCAAAATGGTACAAGCTATTTCCATCACTTTATGTGCATTCTGACTTAGCAAAAGTCCAGAAAATCCACCTCAGACAAGCTCATAAACATTTATGTGACTTTTGAGAGGTTGTGATTCAAAGCTTGGATCGAAACCCAGCAAGAAAGTCCTACAGGACATATATCTGCAAAATATGAGCAAATAAGTAGTGTATCTGCTGCCATAGTGACTAGAAACAAAGAAGCAAGGACAATGAACTGAAGAAAGCAAATTACCACAGAAGACTGTTTCAAATATAAGTCTTTACTGTGGACTGAGTCAGATAAGCCATTCTTTTTAATATACTCACACAATAATGTAACTTGGTTCATTAACAAAAATTCAATTAAAGTTGTGTACCTTCAGAAATTATATTATTAACCACATTTTACTGTATATTGAATACAAAGTAAATTTAAAATATGAAATCTAGAGGAATCAAAGAAAGGGTCAACCCTGCTACACTTGCATGACTTCCTGCTGACAGAATGAGAGGCTTTCAATCAATGACTGACACTAGTGAAATGTTTGTGTGCAGCAAGCATTTATTACATGAGAGTTTGTAGATTTATGATGAGGTGGCCAGCAGCTGTTTTGAGACACATGTGCCATCCATCATGAGGCTGAGCATGTTGACTGATCAAAAAACATTCCTGTCAAACACTTCATAATAGAAATAATAATAACAGAAATGACTGCATTCAGATATGTTCTGTACTTCTCTTTTTTTTGCCCCTTTTAAAGGTCTAAAAAAATTATTTACAATTATTGATTTAGCTGCAACATATAGATGAGGGAAAGTTTTTCATTTAAACAATGCTGTGCACAAACATTTTGTAGTAAAGCTAAAAAGAAGTATCAACCTCCAAATAACTTCTTTATAATGACTCTGAAGATGTGATAAAGAAAATTACACATTTCATCTTTGAAGAAACTGGCTTCTGACTGAAACTACACTTTCTGCTGTAAAATAAATCACTGGTGAATGGAATACCTAAGCAAAGCCAGATAACTCATGCCGGTTCTGCTGAACACTGAAAACACTGCTGTTTCCCTCCAAAGCTGTGGAGTGATCAATCAAGGTCACTTACGCTGACAGCTCTGTCCGTGACACTGAGGGTAAACCTCTGAGCTGTTAGTCCCAGATCCCTCACAACCTGAGCACTGACACAATCCCGCATCCATAAAACCCTCTAAATTACTGCTAGATGTCATCGGGAAGGACGTTTGTTGGAGGCATGCCATTTTTCTGACAAACGCTGCCGTATCAGCTGGTAATGAATGAAAGACACGGGAGAGAGAGAGAAAGAGAGATGGGACAGCATGAAGAAAAACTCTACAAATCGATGATAAAGTGATGGCAGCTCAATATAGATCACGTTACCAGCATCTTCCAGATTCACAAACTGTTGACTTCATGACTTAAGAGTTGGATTAGTTAACTCAAAAATGAAAACTGTGCCATTATTTACTTAGCTTCATGTAATTTTAAACATGTATGATGGACTGAGTGTCTTCTGTGAGATGGTTTAGAATATTTCCATAGATGAGTGAAAGGTGTTCACACTGTCAAACTCCAAAGAAAGACCACAAAACTAGTGCAATATGACTATACCTCGTCTTCTGAAGTTACGCAGCAGCTATGTGTGAGCAAGGGACGGATATTAAAGGTGCAGCTCTTCAGTCTAATGGCACTTTTCCAGTACAGTTCACTTTTGGGGGGTTTTACACTGGGTACAATACCTGGTACCTGGTACTTTTTTTAGTACCACTTCGTTTGTGAGACTCCAAGTGAACCATAGCATTACCAAAACATAACGCAAACTCTCTAATTGGTCACAGAGAATCATCACTACCTGCGGCACCTTTTTTAACAACCCAAAAGTGGTTGTTTTGTTGTCTGTTGAGGAAGAACAGACGTTCCTCTCTTTGATTACAGAGAAGTGGATCCAGCATGAAAAAGAGTCGTGGCAGTAGAGACAGCATGTGAATAATCCTGCCAGCTCTAAAGCGTTACTTAACTACATTGGAAACGCAAACCAAGCCTAGTTGTAACACACAGTGGAAAAGCGCCATAACATCATGGGCCCTTCTCCAGTGGATCATGTTCTCATCACACCCAATACAGGCAAAGCTGTGGGCAGCCTGGGGTCCACGTAGCACCTGTGAGTGGTTGGGCTAGCGCTAACTTTCCCAGTCTCAATGATGCACTTGAATTGACGTTTGGATGTGTTTATCTTTGTTTGTGTGTATAGTAGGGGTGTAACGGTATGCAAAAATCACGGTTCGGTACGTACCTCAGTTTTAAAGTCATGGTTCGGTTCATTTTCGGTACAGTAAGGGAAAGAAATGGAAACATTAAACTGCAGGTTGTACTTACTATAAACTTTTTTTAACAATTTGTTTACACTTTTTAAAAATACTTTTTAATAAAATATATATAAAATTAAAAAAGAATAAGAAATAAAATACTGCTGCAAAGTTCTCCACTAAATAAAATACTCTCAGTCTCAAACCAATATCATATAATAAAATATAATGAAAAATATAAATAAATAACTATGATTACAGTGCAGCATTACCAATCCCAGCTTGTAGGCCTGCTCATATTTAAAAAAAATATTTATAACTTTTCGAAAGTGTAAAGTTGCAGCATCAACAGTTTAAGTTTTTCGACCTGCTCAGATTTCGTTATTGCGTTGGACCGATCGGAATTAAGAGCAAAGGTCTGTTTAAATACTGACGGGAGCTGCGTTTGAATTACAATCGTTTTTTTCCTAGTTGTAGTGATGTTCACACTCGCGTGATGCCTTTTGAAAACCTTAGGCCGGTGACACACTGGCATATTGCACCTGTCAAACATAGTCTATTTTGCCGTCAATACTGTTGACGCTGTCCTTTATCAGTAGGCTTTATATTTATGCTCAACATGAAGTATAGATATTGTTGTCGTGAAGACAAGATCCTGGTCTGTCGGCGGCCTCCCTCTATGTCACCTACAGTAGCAGCAGCGCACCAGCGCCGCGTCAGGCATGATTCTGGTGTGTAAAGACACAGAAAATGCGAGGCAGCTGTCACGCAACTGACACGCAGCAGAAACGCCACGCAGCCAGTGTGTCACCGGCCTTAGAATCAGCTGCAGGGCGGGATTTGCGCTGAACGCGGAGACTTCCGCCACTTAATATGTTCGTTTGGAAACACGAAAATTTACCTATATTTTGCACAAAATATTGCATTCGGTCATTCCGTACACACGTGCACTGTACCGAAAGCCCTGTACCGAAACGGTCCGGTACGAATACACGTACCGTTACACCCCTAGTGTATAGTGATCAGCTGATGTCTGACTGAGAGTTTTGAGCTCTGCTAATCTATCCGGTGGAGTTTTTATTTTATTTTTTATTTAATTTTTTTTGTAATTCTGTATATTAGATAATGAAAGGCTGGTGAGTCTGATTTCACACACATTGTGATTTTTTTCTGGATTTGTATTGTTGCTGTGTGATTTTGTTGCACTTATTTCCAGCTCTCCAAACTACTATGTATGAAAAGTAAATGATGGATCACCATTGTTTCAAATGCCTGTTTACTGGCTGGAGAATCAGAGTATCCCCACCCCCACCAATGATAGCCCTGGTTGTTAGAAAATAACAAAATTAAATGAATAAATTAGAGAATCATACAATCACCTGTAAACGTGGGTACAACCACCTAGTTACACCCCAATTCAGTAGAACAGTGTTCATCCAAAGGTACTCTAACTCAATTTTCTGCTTCAACTACTGAATCATTAAGCTTAGTTTGTGTGTTCAGAAGAGTTTAAATGCATTAATGTTTTCAGACATCTCTGTTTTCAGAGACCTTTGCCACTCAGGTTTTGAAGCTTTGAGATGGTGTGTGTTTATGTGAAGTTGTCTGAATGAGTGATGAATGTAAACGCTGATGAATAGTTTGACGAATAGCTTCTTTCTCGATTGTGAAAGTCACTTTGGATAACAGCTTCTACTAAATACATAAATATAAATCTAGTTTTCTCCAGCTTTTATGGTCTTGACCCTGAAATATATTTTTGAATATGTTTTAATGTGTGCAAGTGCAATAGATTTTGAAATCTGTGGTGTAGTGGATGATTTCAACTGGTTCTTTCATGCCAGTCTTTTCCTCACACAAACAGCTTCAGAAAATAGAGCAGATGTCAAACAGACTACTGTTGTGGACTTATTCACATTTTCATAGTTTGTGAGTGCATATCACCACTCACTCATGTTGATTGGAAAGTGCAGTACATTCTACTTGTTTGTTTGTATGTTTTGGGAAAGAAATAAAGCCATAATAAATGTAAATAAATCTGTTTTACGATGAAAATGCATGATCCAGCCCTTCAGTGATTTACCTTTATTAACAGGATAGTAAAGAGAGAGGGATAATGACATAAGTCAGACTTGAGCTGACAGTCTTGACCGTTTCTGGCTCATGACATGAAGTATAAGAATAAACATCTCAGTGCAGTCATCAATCAAAGAGAACAAAAGCATGAATTCAACACGCACACAGCAGATTAAAATCCTTATCATATCTAATAATTTTTACCAAGTCTTCATTCCAAGAGAAAAATATTGACGTGTGAGTGTTTGATTTACGAGGTGTGGACGCTGGAAATTTCCTTCTCAGATGTAATCAATGCCACCCAGATAAAAGCAAGTAGTAGGTTTTAGGCTCTGCTCAATTGCACACTCTGATTTCCTGCAGTCCTCAGCTCGCTGTCAGCGCTGTAATATGTGCTGCTCAGATTAGTGGCCTGAAGTGAGATAACCTCGTGGAGACATCAAACCAGGTGGGAGAATGATTTACAGTCCCGTTTATAACAAACACTCTGTTCCTCTGATGCTCTGAAGCCGGCACAGGCTTGTAAAGCTGGTTATAGATCCACTTTGATTTCAGGGAAAAAGAAGTCCTGCGTCAGCTTGAAATATGGAGTTCAGATGCTGTAGGTGTTTTCTTGGTACCCGAGGCAAAACTCATGTGCTTACTTGTCTCTTTGTGGATATGTTTATAAACCTGTTACCAGATTAATTGAAACAACAACCTGTTCAATCACATTTCTAATAGATGTACTTATATAGACATGAGTCTAAACTTTAATACTCACTAAATATCGTTTTATTAACTAAGTTCAGGAAGAGCATATCTTATCTCGTTCGTAAACAAAATGTATGAGTAAACCGGGTCAGTTGGCCATTTAGCATGTCAATCTTACAAAATGCAAAGCGCAATTAAAGGTACTGTGCACATACGCTTGTTTTCATATTTAGCATACAAAACATAATTCCACGTTTAATCCCCGATTTATGAACTAGAATACATAGACCAATATATGTACTGTCTGACCAAACAATTAAAATGTTAATTATGCAAGAAAACCTCGTGCTTTGTTCATGTGAACAATTTAAATCGACTTTATATATTGAATGTGATTATGCATCCATTTTAATAAAGCCAAATCAGTTTTTGGAACAAGTCAATATGTTCGTTGACTTAAGACATAACACACACTTTTTTGCCACCTGGTGGCATATTTTGTGTAATACGAAGAAATGGTCACTGTCTGAATCATTTTGGTGAACGAACAGAAAATGAATTAATCTCTTGAAAGAATCATAATTTCCACCACTAGTGCATTGTAAATCAATACATTTTCAGGTGAAGACACTAAATGCAGGTGTCGCGGCTAAAGTTTGTTAAACAACATTATGACTTAACTCTGTCGGATGACGATGCCACTTCTAACCACGAAGCAAAGGCATTTTTCCAGATGTGCATGTTTAAACCTCACTGAGATGAAACAGACGTAAGTTTCATGCAATTATTCTGGCAGGATCAATTTATTTAGGGACATATTTCACCATTTACTGGCATGATTACTCAGAATTTTTCTAAAACGCAACTACCCTCGTGTTTTGCCGCAGGACAGCAAGTGTGAGTAAATTTTCTGTTGTCTTTTTAGGACTGTAATATGAAAAGCATGCAAAGTAAATATCTTTAGAAACCACTTGAATTTGAATATCACATTACTGCAATTAACGTTACTGCTATAGACATGTCTATTAGTACAATGTTTTACAAATCTAAACAGGCTACATCATTTTCAAAAGCCTCTGTTTCTACAGTCCATACTACAATGGGAAAATGGCATTCCAAATTTATCTGCTCTGAAGGCCGTTTAAAAACGAGAGGAAAAGATGCTTTTCCAATAGGAACGTATTAATGTGGACAAGGTTTGAGCAATTGTCAAATCAGGTAACCAATTGCTAAGCTGGCAGCACAGTAGGCTACCCAGACATTTTTAGCTTGCCTCATCAAATGTTACTAACCCTTCTACTTTCCCGCAGCCAACAACTACAGCAGCCGAAGCAAGCACGAAGCTACTTTTACTTGCAACACCGGCCTGCACATCCCAGTATTTCCATCCTGTTACTTTCTAAACCCCTTTTTCTTTTCAGTGTCCTGCAACTCATGTAGCAGACATTAGCATTAGGCTGCCTCTGCTAGCAGTGCAGGCTATACAGGTTCTTCAAGACATCACACACCCCAGCCCCTTCCCACGACCCACAGCTACAGCAGCTGAAGCAAACGTGAGGCCGACTCCATTCGTAAACACGCCCTCAACTCTTCCACTCCCTCATGCTACTAACCATTTTTCTGTTCAGTGGCCTCCAGCTCCAGATTTTGTCAGAAGGCAGAGGGCATCAAGATCTATTAGTGGTCAGACCGATTGTATATCAAAAATGTTCACCGAACCCTCTTCAGCCAACTCCTCTAACGCCAGCCCATCCCCGTTCACTCAAACTCGTTATCTACTATAGCTAACTCTCCTAACATCCCCCTATCTATCTATAACGGCCAATCCTCACTCCAGCCCACCCATGCAGGAGCCTTTTTTCATATTTCCTCTCTGCCGCAGCAGTGTCTGCTCCCACAGGAGCCTCAAAAAAAAAAAAAAAAAAACAATCTCTGATTTGTCTATACTTGATAGCAAAACTATCGCTTAATGTCCATTCTCCAATTCAACTTCATCAGGCTCACTTTTCTTATGTCCAACTCCGGAACGCTCAATCAAAAATTCACGCTGGACCTTCTCTTCATCAACGACTTTGATTAAAAAAAAAAAAAAAAACTTAACTGATCCTTGCTCAATCAGGCCTACTCGCAGAAAATCTTCTAGTCACTCATTTCACATTGGGGCAGCAACTTCAGCACCTCAAAATGCGCCTCTCACAAAATCAGATAGAGGCCCTCGGTTGTTGTTCATCAGACATTTAAAAAAATAAATTACATCAGGTATGATCAACTCCACTACAATAAAGGCAGCCCATGTAGCCCTGATCAGTATAAAAAAAGCGTTTTAAAACATGTTGTTTACTTGATTAATCGAAGCCTCTCCTTCCCAATGCAGTCAGTTATCACTTCTTCGGTCAAAGTAAGGGCTCTCCAGCCATCGTTACAATCTCCTCGCCTATTCAGCATTGGACAGGGCTCTCCCTTCCGGTGCAGCAGGGCAGTGGCCTTTCGTCTGTCATTGAGTTGCGCTGTGCGCTCAGCGGTGGATGGAGTTCTCCCTCCTGGTGCAGCAGAGCCACAGGCCCCCTTCTGTCGTTGTACCAGCCCTCCATCCGATGCATCAAATCACGCCTCGTATACAGTCGCAAGGGGGACTCTCCCTTCCGGTGCAGCAGAGCCACAGCTCCCTTCGGACGCAGCGAGAGTCCCTCCATCAGTCGCGTTTTCTTGCCTACTCCGCATCGGATGGGGCTCCCCTCCCAGTGCAGCAGACCCATCGGCTCCCTTCGGTCGCAGGGTCATTTTTCAGTCTGTCGTTCTGAGTATGATGCATGCTCGGTGGTGGACGGGGGATCTCCCTCCCGGTGCAGCAGAGCCATTGGCTCCCTTCGGTCGCAGTGGGAGCCCTCCATCTGATGCATCAAACCACGCCTCTTATTCAGTCGAAAGGGGGACTATCCCCTCCGGTGCAGCAGAGCCGCAGCTCCTTTAAGACGCAGCGAGAGTCCCTCCATCAGTCGCGTTTTTCTGCTTGTTCAGTATCGGACAGCCCTCCATCCGACACTTCAAATCATGCCTCATATACAGTCACACGGGGGACTCTCCCTTAAGATGCAGTGAGAGTCCCTCCATCAGTGGCGTCTTCTTGCCTACTCTGCATCGGACGGGGCACCCCTACCGGTGCAGCAGACCCACGGCTCCCTTCGGTTACAGGGTGAACCCCCTGTCTGAGTTATGTTGCATGCTCAATGGCGGACCAGGATCTCCCTCCCGGGGGAATATAGCCGCTGGCTCCCTTCGGTCGCAGCAGGAGCCCTCCATCACATGCACCAATCCACGCCTCGTACTCAGCCACAAGAGGGACCCTCCCTTCCTGTGCAGCAGAGCCGCAGCTCCCTTCGGAGGCAGCAAGAGTCCCTCATTTTTTGATATCCGGCATCGTGCTGCTCTCATAAGCGGCACAGAGGGCTCGTCGGTAAGACGTTGCGAGCTGCAGTTCTCGTCGAACACTGCACGGGCTCTTCCGGTCGCTCTGCGTTTTTCTTCTCAACATGCATATTTTGGGGGGCAACTAAATTTTGCTCTCTGGCTGCTGTCCTATGCCTTTAAGCTTCTTTTGGGGAGTTATTTGGGTTCGGGCTATGCTGCAGGCCCGGACCCCACCCCAAGGACAGCACGCCAAAATATGCCTACTTTTCGCCTTCAGATTAGATGTAAGGGTGAACTTGTGAAATGTGGTTTTATTAACTAAGTTCGGGAGGAGCATGATCAGATAATCATCCAATTTGGCACAGGTGCATCTCGTTCTCCTTCTAGAGTCCAGAATTCGATTTACCAAATAGGTGGTCTCCCCATCTACGAGACGCGGCGGGGGAGGGACCGGGGTAGGCGGATTAATGGGAGAATGAAATACGGGCTTAATTTTGGACACATGAAAGGCGGGATGAATTCTCCTGTACGTAGGAGGGAGTTTAAGGCGGACTGCCACCGGACTAATGATTTTGGTGACAGAAAACGGGCCAATAAATTTGGGAGCCAATTTATTAGATACGGACCGGAGAGGAATATCCTTGGTAGAAAGCCACACCTTTTGACCCACGACGTATACGGGAGGCCTAGACCGGTGGCGATCGGCCTTGGCCTTGGTGCGCGCCCCCACTTGGAGCAGAGTCTCACGGGCTCTGGTCCAAGTGCGGTGGCACCTCTGGACGAAGGCGTGAGCGGAGGGGACCGCAACTTCGGATTCCATACTGGGAAAAATAGGTGGCTGGTAACCTACACTACACTCAAAAGGAGATAGGCCCGTAGCTGAAACTGGTAAGGTATTGTGGGCGTACTCCCCCATAGACAATTGTTGGCTCCAGGAGGAAGGATTCTTGGAGACCAAACATCGCAACACCCTTTCCAAATCTTGGTTGGCTCTCTCGGTTTGACCATTGCTCTGGGGGTGAAACCCTGAGTAATAAAATCTAGAGCGATGTGGGACCAGGGTCTCGAAGGAACTGGCAGCGGTTGGAGTAACCCATCAGGGGGCCGATTGGAAGGCTTACCAGTGGCACAAACCGAGCAAGCCAAAACAAAACTGTGAATGTCGCGAGCCATAAGTGGCCAACAGAATCGTTGCTTGACTAAAAATCTAGTACGGTTAACCCCTGGATGGCAAGCTACATTCCGGTACAAATAAACGGTTCGGTGGGCACTCGGGCGGAGGCGTTACCCCTTCTAAGGCCGTTCTGACCTTCGATTCGATCTTCCATGTGAGAGTGGAGACCACTAATGTCTCAGGAAAAATACACTCGGGAGTGGACGGGCGTTCGGAATGGTCAAAAATACGCGACAAAGAATCAGGTTTGATATTTTTGGAACCCGGGCGGTACGAGATAGTAAAGTCAAAACGTCCGAAAAAAAGTGCCCACCGAGCCTGCCTGGAGGCTCCTCTTGGCGGTGCTAATGTACTCTAAATTCTTGTGGTCAGTCCATACTATAAAAGGAACCCCCGATCCTTCTAACCAGTGTCGCCATTCCTCCAATGCCATCTTAACTACCAACAATTCTCGGTTACCAATATCGTAATTTCGTTCTGCCGGAGATAAACGATATGAAAAATACGCGTAAGGGTGGACCTTGTTGTCTAAGGGAGAACGTTGAGATAACACCGCTCCTACCCCCACCTCTGATGCGTCGACCTCCACCACGAACTGACGTGTAGGGTCAGGTGTAATCAGAATAGGGGCTGAAATGAAACGGCTCTTCAGTTTGGCAAACACAGCCTCAGCTGTGTCTGACCACCTGAACGCAGTCTTTGCGGAGGTCAAGGCGGTCAGAGGTGCGGCTAGTTGGCTGAAGTTGCGAATGAAACGCCGGTAGAAGTTAGTGAACCCCAGAAACCTCTGTAGGGCCTTACGGGAATCTGGGCTTGGCCATTCTACCACAGCCTTAACCTTCTCGGGATCCATGCGTATTCCCTCAGTCGACACGATATACCCCAAAAATGGAATTGACTGTGCATGAAATTCGCATTTCTCCGCCTTGACAAAAAGCCCATTCTCTAGCAACCTCTGAAGCACTCGTTGGACGTGCTGCACATGTTCCTGGAGAGAAGAAGAAAAAATCGATATGTCGTCCAGGTAGACATAAATGAACTGATCGATCATAACTCGCAGCACGTCGTTGACGAGTGCTTGGAAGACCGCTGGGGAGTTGGAGAGCCCGAAGGGCATAACTAAATATCCAAAGTGCCCTCTGAGGGTGTTAAAAGCTGTCTCCCATTCATCCCCCTCCCTGATCCGAACCAAATGATACGCATTGCGTAAGTCCAGTTTTGTGAAAATTGACGCTCCCTGCAACCTCTCGAAGGCCGAAGACATCAACGGCAAAGGATAAGTATTCTTTACCGTGATGTTGTTCAGTCCCCGGTAATCAATACAAGGTCGCAGAGATCCGTCCTTCTTTCCCACAAAAAAGAACCCCGCCCCCGCAGGAGAAGAGGAAGGGTGGATGAATTTAGAAGCTAGAGAATCAGAAATATATTTCTCCATAGCCTCCCTCTCTGGAACAGAAAGTGAATAGAGTTTGCCCTTAGGCGGAGACTTACCTGATAGTAAATCTATGGCACAGTCGTAAGGACGATGCGGAGGAAGAGAAGCAGCCCGAGACTTACTGAACACTTCCTTCAGATGGAGGTACTCAGCGGGCACGTTAGACAAATCCACCGCCTCCTCCTGCAACACAGACACAGACGGACAGGCAGACACTAGACAAGACTCATGACATCTTTTACACCAAGACAAAACGGAGTTAGAGAGCCAGTCAATGCTAGGGTTGTGGAGGAGGAGCCAAGGGTGTCCGAGGACAATGGGTGCCAGGGGAGAGTCAAGGATGTGAAAAGAGATGGTCTCGGAGTGATTGCCAGAGGTGATGAGTGTAATGTCTTCAGTGATGTATGATATAGTGGGAAGTTGCTGACCAGTGAGGGCGTGAACCGTGATGTGGTGCGGAAGAGGTCTGAGGGGAATGTGGAGCTTGTGGGCTAATGTGCTGTCCATGAAGTTACCTTCTGCCCCAGAATCCAGTAGTGCCTGACAGTGGTGTGTCTGTGCTGACCACCGCAGCCCTACCGGGAGGAGCGTAGAAGATGATGGTGATGATGATGATGATGATGATGAGGTCTTCTCGGCGGAGATCCCACCCGATAGTAGCCTCATACGTACTACCGGGCCTTTTACCGGACAGGCGTGGGCTTGATGTCCGGCTCCCCCGCAGTAAAGGCAAAGGCCCAGGGACCTCCGCCTCTCCTTCTCCTCCCGGGAAAGCCGAGCTCGCCCTACCTGCATGGGCTCGTGATCGTAGACGGGGCTGGCCACGTCCCCGCCGCTGAACCGCACGTCTGCCGGTCCCCTGGATGGGGTGTTGAGTAGCCCCCTCCTCTCCATCTGTGCCAGACGTGCATCGACCCGAAGGGCCAGCTCAATAAGTCCATTGAGCGACGGGGGAAGGTCCAGGGCGTAGATCTCCCTCTGGACGCGGTCAGCCAGTCCATGCAGGAACATGTCCCACTGCGCCTCCTCGTTCCAATGGCACTTCGCCGCCAGGGTCCGGAACTCGATGGAATAGTCCGAGATGGATCTCTCGTGCTGGCGTAACTCCGCCAGCTTCCTGGCCGCCTCCCGTCCTGTGGCGGCCCGATCAAAGACCCGTCTCATCTCGGCGGAGAGCGCCTGGAACGAGGCGCAGCATGGGTCCTGGTTCTCCCACACCGCTGTTCCCCACAATGCCGCCCTCCCCGAAAGCAGGGTCAGAACAAAGGCCACCTTGGCCCTCTCGCTGGCGAAAGTTCTAGGCTGGAGGGCAAAATGCATATCACAACGGTTAAGGAAAGCTCTACAATAGTCGGGCTCACCCGAGTACGCTTCCGAAATCGGGAGGCGTGGTTCCGGCTGGGAGGGGGCCTCCGATGGTGCTGGTGGAACAGGCGGTGTGAGTGGCGCAGTGGGAGCTCGTAATAGCTGGAACTGTTGGGTGAGCTCGGACACCTGCATCACTAAAGCCTGAACCGCGCGACCAGTGTCATTAAGAGTCCTGGGAGGACATCCTCCGAACATTGGCGCTGAGGAAATCTTCGAGGGAGGAAGGTTGATTACTCGCTGCCTCCATGTTAGTAAGATCGTTCTGTGACGCTAACAATGGAGGACAGGAGGCAGATGCAAGTAAAGATAGTTTATTGACAGGAGGTGTGATGGATGAATGCTGGTGAGTGACGCAGGAACCACGATGGCAGCACAGACAGGTGAGTAGGTGCTTTGAGTGCGTTGGTAGCGATGACGGTGGTGGTAGATCGGTGATCCGCGGTGATAATCCGTGAGTGACTGTGATAATCCAAAGGTGACCGAAACATCAACACAAGGACCTCAAACAATGATCTGACAAACAGGAGACGAAAGACAGGGCGTTAAAATAGGCGGTTGGAATGAGATGCACCTGCCGCTGATCAGGCGATCAGTGGCAACACCCACATGAACCAATCAACATGACATAACATGACTACAACTGGAGACCGTGCATTCACGAACCGTGACAGTAATGGTGAACTCGTGAATAGACACGTGAAAATTAAGTGTGGTTTGGTGAGTAGATAAAGCAAGGTAAATATGCCACTCTTTGATTAACAATATGAAATATATCTTGTGCTTTAGTTTTTAGGGAAAGTGACTTAAAATATCCTGAAAAGAAAATGCTGGATTTACTGATATGTCATCTGGCCAGTGACTATTGTCACATTTGCCATTTTAACTTTATGGATTTTTTTTTCTCCATGTGATGGAAATATGTAGTATATTTCATAAATGTTTCAACCAAAGAACAAAGAATTATGTCTTGCCTTATAAGATGTTACAAGATCTGCACAGTTTAAATAATGCTCTGGAAATAACAGCAGAATATTGCCATAATTTTCTACACATAAGGACATTTTATGCATTGTTCCCTTTCAAAGAAACTTCAAACTGCGTCTTCTAGGAATCGCTAGTCATGACCCATGTCTTAAGGCATAAATTGAAAAACACCAACAACACATTGGCCGGCGACAGCCCATGACATCACTACTGGTATGACTATAGTATAAATAGGCGCAGGGAGAACACATCATCCTTTTATTTGTCTTCATTGACTGTTTTGCATGAAGCATACAGCGTTTAGGAGTGCATGTTTCTCGCCAGTGGCTTTGCCCTGATAACTGCAGTTCACACGGTTTGCATGCTGTGTGTGTGCGTGTGTGTCTAGTGATAAGCAAGCAAGTTCAGCTCTTGAGGGAGTTGGATGCGCTCTGCTGTGATCATTGTGATGCATTTGCGGGACTACTGAGGGTGATGTGAGTATTTCAAAATTTACCCGAGTTTGTAGACAGCGTTTGCATGAGTGCATTCACCCCTCGCGGCGAATGGCGACTTATTCACGGGAGCAGTTTTACTCATGCTTGATTTCTGAGGTAATATAGTGGTCAGACGGAGCGTGTTTAGCTCCCACGGGAGCTGAATGCATGCTACACGTTGTGTCACAGTGAGAACATGGTTCTGTTGAAGAGATGTAAGCCTTAAGAAGTTTAGGGAGGCGAAGGCTTGTTCAGCAGTCTTCAAATCCCTCGTTCCACTAAGGTCCTGGTTTGAGCCTGTACAATCCCAGGGGTCCTGGGTCTTGATCTTAGGATCAGAAACGGGTACAGCGGGCTAGTGTCACGGCTGGCATCCCTCCACCACCTGCGAAACCATGGTGCTATTAATCTGTTTTTTGTCTTTGTGTTGTTTTCTCTGTGTACTGGAAGCTTATGTCACTAAAACAAATTCTTTGTATGCGCAAGCATACTTGGCAAAATTTCTGATTCTGAGATGGCCAACTACAGGAATGAAGTGAGTCGCCTGGCAGGGTGGTGCAATGACAACAATCTCTCTTTGAATGTGAAGAAGACGAAGGAGATTGTTGTAGACTTCAGGAGAGCGCACACTCCGCATGCTCCTCTGACCATCAATGGTGTGACTGTGGAGAGAGTGAGCAGCACCAAGTTCCTGGGTGTACACATCACAGAGGACCTCTCCTGGACCGACAACACCACAGCACTGGCCAAGAAAGCACAGCAGCTTTCTCAGCTTCTTCCTCCGCAAACTGAGAAGAGCCAGAGCCCCGCCCCCCATCATGTACACCTTCTACAGAGGCACCATCGAGAGCATACTGTCGAGCTGCATCACTGTGTGGTATGGACCCTGCAATGCATCCTGCCGAAAGACTCTGCAACGCATAGTGAGAGCAGCTGAGAAGATCATTGATGTTTCTCTCCCCTCCCTCCAGAACATTTATGGAACCCGTCTCCCCCGTAAAGCCCTCTGCATCACAGGTGATCCCATTCACCCATCACCCATTTTGAAACCTATTCTAATATTATGTGGTATGTATGACCTAAACAATAATCTTATGTTTGGGAATGATTTAGAAAAGACAATATATATTTTTTTATAATTTACATTGGTATTTTATTATAGGCCTAGGTATTTAACCATTCTGAATTGAATTATTTTACATTAAAACTAGCAGTAACTCTGAACTAATGTAAACAAAGAAGGCATCTGTGCGCTGGCGTCCTCCCACAAGTTAAGAGATTTTAAACAAACACTTGCAGTTAACCAAATGAAACAATACACATTTTAATGCTATAAAAGTGTGCACATTGAGAGAAATAAACAGCAGATGTTCATGTTAACAACTTCTTTAACTTGAGCAAACGTTGCTAATACACAGATATTTGTTAATAAAGTAAATAAAATGAAAACTTGAATGTTTTAATGCTACTGAATAAAAAGAAATGATCCACTCGAAAGTCTCTGCTCATCATGACAGGACCTGGATCAGTGAGCTGCCTAAGTCTCAGGCCGATGAACTCACTTCCAGGGAAGCATGTTGTACACGCCCCCGTCCCTTGACTCCGCCCCCACGTCAAAGCAGTGCCACAAAGAGAGACGTGCAGAAAAGTGAAGGGCAAAGGAAAAATGGTAACGCAAGCTCAAACTAGACTGACACGCAAAATAAAAGCAGCTTTGCAAATAAATTAATAGATATGGCCATGGAAAGTATGTATTGCAAAATCATTGCTTTCGCGCTTTCATTTATGTTTTGCAAATCTTAATTTTTGTTTGTAAAAAGCTAATTTATTTTCCTCAATACTTTAATTTTCATTTGCAAAAGTTTATTTTCTTTTTCAAAACTTATTTTTTTTTGCCTATAAATACGCGTAAAATTGACTCCATGAACATGATCTAAAGCAACTGAAAATACATTATCACAGATTTTCAGAATCATTTGTTTTCTTTCTCTCTTTCTTTGCAATTTAGGAGTTCATTTACATAATTCGGGGAAGGAGGTGGATGTAAGAGTTTCATATATAGCTCCAGACAGAAATAAAACAGTGGCAGGGTTTGAATACATTCAGCAGCTGTTGAATACAGAGTCTGATAACACACACTCATCATCACACACCAGCTCAATGCCTTCAGACTCAAAGCTTCACAGATGCTTAGCTTGCAGATGCCCACTGAGCCTCTGGAAGAGCTTGACTGAAGTTAGATTCTGTTAGTTCGTTGCTTTAAAGTTGCTTTAAAACAATATTGTATAAAATGCTATAAAAATAAAGAGGCTTAATTAGTATTTACAGTATATCAGCTTGTGGAAAAGCTATTTGTGATGAACTTTGATTCTTCATGTAGTTTCCTCTGTTCACAACAGAACACAATTGTACACATTTTTTTATTCATTTTTTTTTATGTTCAATCTGTAAAACCTAAAATAATGGTCCTCTGTCTTCACAGAAGAATCCTGGATACCACAGCTGTTTTGTTGTTGTTTGTTTGTTTTTTAATCATACATTTTTATTTAAAAAAATAAAATAAAATCACAAATTAATGTTTTTTGTAGTTTACATCGCAAAAAAACGGCACATTTTCAAAAACTTGTACTTCAAAATCTGTTATCAAAAGCTTGCATTTTCATGTTGTAAATGAATGGCCATATTGCATAAAAAGTTTTCTGTTTTAGTTGTAAACAGTGTCGTGTTAAATGTCGTGGCCAATAGACAGCGCAAGCTCCGAGCTCGCCTCGCTCGACACAACGATCGTGCCACCCAAGACCGAGCTCTCCTCGAGCGCTGGATTGCAGCAGCAGGCATTCAACCAGCCTGGGTCGCACTCCAGCTCTCACCGCAGCAAGCCTCTCTCACTTCTCGCCGTGGCTCAGCCTTTCACCGCGGCTTTTCCGGCCGAGGCGCAGTTTGAGGCCGCTTCCTCTAGTGGCGCAGACCGCAGACTGTTGCCTTTTTAGGACCGTAATACAAAAAACAAGCAAGTAAATATTTTTATAAACCACTTGGAAGCGCATAGCACATGACTGCTATTAACCCATTTGCTTGCAAACATCGCCAATGGCCCCAGTTTATCATAGTTTCATTTTCACAGCACTTTAAACATCAGTCTCTTACTTGATCTGGACAAACCATGCATCAATTGAAAGTCTAAAGACTCTAGCTTCGATATTTGTGTCAGCTCGTGGACAAATGTTAATCATGTATCGTCAGAAAGAATCATAAGCAGAAACATTTTCATTTTTGGTATGTAATTTCTGTCTCCATGCCAAAAATGGGGGGTGACTGGTAAGGGGTTAACGTTACTGCTATAATCATGTCTTTCGGCACAACGTCTTACAAGACTAAACATGCTTCATCGTTTCCAAAAGCCTCCTTTTCCACAGTCCATACTACAACATGAAAACAGCGTTCCAAATGTATCCGCTCTGGAAACCATCTAAAAAGGCCGGAGGCCAAATGAGAGGAAAGATGCTTTTCAAGCAGGAACATAATAATGTGGACAAGGCTCGAGGAATTGACAAATCAGGCAACCAATTGCTAAGCTGGCAACACAGTAGGCTATCCATTAATTTTTAGCTTGCCCCATCAAATGTTACTAACCCTTTTACTCTTCCCGCAGCCAACATCTACAGCAGCCGAAGCAAGCTCCGCAGGCGGCCCAAGCAGCTATCTCTCCTCCACTTCTCATGCTCCCCTTTACTTCTCTGTTTTCCGCATCTCCCCACTGCTGCTGCAGTGTCTGCTCCCGCAGGAGCCTTTTCTGTATCTCCTCACTGCCGCAGCAGTGTCTGCTCCCGCAGGAGCCTTTTCCGTATCTCCTCACTATCTCCTAACTACCGCACTCCTCACTACTAAAATCAGCTAAACCTGTATTAAGGACTGTAAAAAGATGGACTAATGAAGCAGAGCAGGATTTACAATCTTGTTTTGACCTCACTGATTGGAGTGTTTTTGAAGCTGCTGCCACCGATCTGGATGAACTCACAGAGACTGTAACATCATATATCAGTTTCTGTGAGGATATGTGCATTCCTACCAAGACTCAACTAAATTACAACAATGACAAACCGTGGTTCAATGCAAAACTCAGACAGCTCCGTCAGGCCAAAGAAGATGCTTACAGGAGGGGGGACAATGTCTTGTATAAACAGGCTAAATACACACTGGAAAAGGAGATCAGAGTGGCAAAGAGGAATTATTCTGAAAAAATAAGGACTCAGTTCACTTCGAACGACTCGCATCAGTGTGGAAAAGTCTAAAGAAGATCACCAATTACAAGACACCACCCCCCAGCACTGTGGAAAATCAACGACTGGCAGATGATCTGAACGAGTTTTACTACAGGTTTGAAAGAACACCCATCACCTGCCCTGAACACCTCTCCACACAACCATTCACACCAATAACAACTCCTGCAACCAACCCTGAATGCCTCTACAAACAACCGTTCACACCATTAACAGCTCCTGCAACCCATCCTGAACACCTCTCCAATCAAGCTCTCTCACCATTCACACCTCCTGCATCCCCCCTCTCCCCCACACCTGCAATACAGATCAGCGAGGATGCGGTGCGGCAGGTCTTCCGGAAGCAGAAAAGGAAAAAAGCACCAGGCCCAGATTGTGTTACACCAGCCTGTCTGAAATCCTGTGCTGACCAGCTGGCCCCCATCTTCACAATGATCTTCAACAGATCGCTGTAGCTGTGCAAAGTCCCTTTATGCTTCAAACGCTCCACCATCATCCCCATCCCAAAGAAACCCAAAATTACAGGACTAAATGACTACAGGCCTGTGGCTTTAACATCCGTAGTCATGAAGTCATTTGAAAAACTGGTGCTGGCCCACCTGAAGGACATCACTGGACCCTTGCTGGATCCTCTTCAGTTTGCCTACAGAGCAAACAGGTCTGTGGACAATGCAGTAAACATTGGACTGCATTATGTTCTTCAACACCTAGACAGACCGGGGACCTATGTGAGGATCCTGTTTGTGGACTTCAGCTCGGCTTTTAACACGATCATGCCAAACCTCCTCCTGCCCAAACTAACTCAGCTCTCCGTGCCCACCTCCGTCTGTCAGTGGATCAACAGCTTCCTGACAGACAGGCAGAAGCTAGTGAGGCTGGGAAAATACACATCCAGCACCGTACAATCAGCACCGGAGCTCCCCAGGGCTGTGTACTCTCCCCACTGCTCTTCTCCCTGTACACCAATGATTGCACATCTAAGGACCCCTCTGTCAAGCTCCTGAAGTTTGCAGATGACACCACACTCATCGGCCTCATTCAGGACGGTGACGAGTCTGCTTACAGACAGGAGGTTGGAGAGCTGGCTGTCTGGTGCACTCTCAACAACCTGGAGCTTAACACGCTCAAAACAGTGGAGATGATTGTGGACTTCAGGAGAAACCCCCCTGCACTCCCCCCACTCACCATCATGAACAGCACTGTGACTGTAGTGGAGTCATTCAGGTTCCTGGGCACCACTATCTCTCAGGACCTGAAGTGGGACATTCACATTGACTCCATTGTGAAAAAGGCCCAGCAGAGGTTGTACTTCCTTCGCCAGCTGAGGAAGTTTAACCTGCCACAGGATCTGCTGAAACAGTTCTACTCCACCATCATCGAATCCATCCTCTGCACTTCAGTAACTGTCTGGTTCAGCTCAGCTTCTAAATCTGACCTCAGAAGACTACAGAGGGTAGTCCGGACTGCTGAGCGAATCATCGGTTCAACTCTCACATCTATTCAAGAACTGTACTTATCCAGAGTGAGCAAAAGGGCTGTTAAAATCACTCTGGACCCTTCACATCCAGCACACTCCCTCTTTGAAATGTTGCCATCTGGTCGACGCTACAGAGCACTGAGCACCAGAACGACCAGACACAGGAACAGTTTCTTCCCTCAGGCAATCCATCTTATGAACAGCTGATATACACTGAACACACTGAACACACTACACTTTATATTTATATACACATACACTTAATTTATCTAACACACATACTTAGTATACACTTAAATTTTGCACATAATATACATGTTCATACATAACTGCATTTTTGTAATATACCTGCCTACAATTGTCAATTTATATATTGTCATTCCTTATCTACTTATTTGTATTTTTTGTATTTTTATATTCTTTTATAATGTGTTTTATGTTCTGTCGCTGTCATTCTGTTGTACTGCGGAGCTTCTGTCACGAAAACAAATTCCTCGTATGTGTAAACATACCTGGCAATAAAGCTCATTCTGATTCTGATTCTGATTCGTATCTCCTCACTACCGCAGCAGTGTCTGCTCCCGCAGGAGCCTTTTCCGTATCTTCTCACTGCCGCAGCAGTGTCTGCTCCCGCAAGAGCCTTTCCCATATCTCCTCACTGCCGCAGAAGTGTCTGCTCCCGCAGGAGTCTTTCCCGTATCTCCCCACTGCCGCAGCAGTGTCTGCTCCCGCAGGAGCCTTTCCCATATCTCCCCACTGCCACAGCAGTGTTTGCTCCCAAAAAAAAAAAAAAATCGATACACCTCAGCTCGAAAGGTATGCCATGCATCCTAGGTTGCGGTGATAGTATCATGTATCGACGATAGCAAGACGATATTACGCTCATTCTCCAATCAACGTTTTTATTATCATTATTAGGTGGCCTACCATAATTCGGCTATCAAACTGCTCCGTTATCCCATCTCAGCACTGCATTTCACGCACGCCCGTGCTCTCTAAGGATAATTTGAGCCTGTAGGCGGCGAAGAAGTCTCCATCCACAAATAGACATACATCATTTGCAGATATAAGGTATTCCATTGTACTTTAACAGGTAATCCGATATGTGCCATATTTTAAACGAGCTCTCACTAACGGAGTTTAATGCCACAGTTACGTTAGAATGCAACTCTTTCTTGTTTCTGGGGCGGCGCGTCGGTCCCATTATGAGGCACGTGGTCCGGAGCGCATATGACCAAGGCATCAGTTCAGCCGAACTCACTCCAAATATAGGAACTTACCTGTTTTTGAATACCTTATATTTAAGGCATTCGTTTACGTCCATATTAGGGTTAAATCGTTGGACTTTAAATCAAATCTATTATAGTTTTTGCACTGTTGACTGATTTTGCAGAACATTTAGACCGATAACTTCCGTGCGCAGATGCAGAAAATTTGTCACAGGACAAGCGAGATGACAGTAGTGCTGACTACATGAACTAGCTGTTTTAAATGTAGTATTTTATATTTAATGCCAGTTTATCAGTACGTCCGAAAGTATATTTTTCAATTATTGGTGATTCCATAGGCTCTTTTTCGTGCACCTGCATGGCTAAAATGGCAAATAGTAAGCTCTGACAAGAATAAAGAATCTTTCTCTTACTCCACCCATGTATGATTACATCGTCGATATGTACCATCGATCTCATGTGCTGACAATATGACGATTTGACAATGACCGCATCGCTGATTCATGGCACCTATTCGGGGTACACTGGCACAGGAAATTCAATTTATTTTTTGCACGCTTAATTTCGACATCACCAAGATTTTTCTGACTCGTTATCGGAAGCAGCTCATTGGATTTGCTAAACAATTATTCAAATAAGCCTCACAGCGTCTGCCCTCGTAGACAACCAAATCGTCCTTAGTATTGAACTCCCTGTCAAGCACTGCAAGAGTGCTCCCGGTTGAGCCAACCTTTGCCTTCTCCATTCAAATATCAGCAAAGCTTACTCGTATGACATTGCGAGTATTAAACTTCTGTCAAATGCTGCAAGAGCTTTCCCGCTTAATCTTGGACTTTCCATCCGACCGCCAGCGAAGCTTACCCGATTAATGCCCGATTAACCCGAAAAAAAAAGTCAGCGACACGTACCTATTGAATACCAACGAGTACATCGCAGCTAAAACAAGACATTCCCATCCAATACCGCAAATTAAGCTTTCGCCGAAAACCAACGGGCGCTTCAATTTTCGCTCAATTTTCCCTCTGATGGACGGAGAGACTACCCATCCATTTTTTTGTAAAAAAAAATTACAAAAAAATAAACCCACCGGATGCCGGCCATAGCCTCCCGGCCAGATAACCTTACCTCTTCCATTCTGCGGCCAGCAAGGCTTACCCGTTCGTAGCCAGGAGGACACACTCCCTTCAGACATAGGCGAAAGCCCCCGGCTACCTTTCTTGCCGTTCTGTCTTACGTACGGAGAGGTTTACCCATCCAATGCATTCCACGTGGTCTAGGTCGCAAAACCCAATAAGCAAGCCGTCCGATGCCGCAAGTACCAAACACACAAACAAACCCTCCTTCCTTCCTACAGTCTGCGAGGCTTACCCGTCTCATGCCGTGAGTAGCAAACTCCCATAAGACGTCGACGAGAGCCTCATGACCACACAAACTTACCTTTTCCATCCTACGGCCTGCTAGGCTCACCCAGTTGTTTTTGGGGAACAGGAGGTCCCCGTTGGATGCTGGCGAGAGCCTCCTGGCCACTTAATGTTACCTTTTCTGTCTCACATCCGGAGAGGCTTACCCATTCGACGCGTGTGCTCCCTTCGGACGTCGGTAAGAGTCTCTCGGCTATGCAACTTACCTTTCCATTTGACGGTAGGCGAGGTTTAACCGTCCGACGCTACGAGTCTCAACCTCTTGTCAAATCCTGCAAAAAAAAAAAAAAAACCCTCTCCGCTATCCTCACATCTTTTAACCCTGCCTGGCGAGGCTTATCCGTTCGATGTTCTGAGTTTAATGCCCCATCGGATGCCGCGAGAGTCCTCCCAGTCGGGTTTTCCATTCCACTCTCCCTGTCCGGCGAGGCTTACCCGTCTGATGCGTGCGCTCCCTTCAGACGTCTGGCGAGAGTTCTCCCAGTCGGGTCTATACTTGCTTCATGGGCCCTCTCGGTCAGCATTAGGCCCTTCGCCCGCTGAATAGCAGGGGCTATCAGCCAGTAGGGCCCGTACGCTGACACCAACGGTCTGCCAACGAGACAACTTCTCAGAAAATCAATATCAGCCCCCGCCAGTACTCTATGCTATTTTTGGCGGGGCGTTCTTTAAACTGGCGGCTGTCCTCTTGTACATTTGCTTATTGGGGGGTACTCTAGGTTCGGGCCATTCCCGAGCTCGGAGCCCTTCCCCGGACAGCACGCCAAATACGCATACCATACCTCAGCTAATTATATGTAAGCGTGAACTAGTGAAATTGTTTTTATTAACAAGATTCGGGAGGAGCGCGTCAGATACTTAGCCTAATTGACACAGATGGACCATAATCAAGTAATCAATCCCATAGTATAAATATGGCTGACTTACCTCTATCCATTGACGGTTTATCAGCATCCCTCCTCCACCCCATCTCCTCACTTTGAGTTCACTTTATGAATAGACGGGGAAGGGGGGGTACTCTAGGTTCGGGCCATTCCTGAGCTCGGAGCCCTTCCCCGGACAGCACGCCAAATACGCATACCATACTTCAGCTAATTATATGTAAGTGTGAACTAGTGAATGCCCCCTTAGATCACAGAACTGCTTTTTAATGGCAAAGTCATTAAGAACGAACCCAACACTGAGCTCCTGAAGCGCTGTGCTCTGAACAAACACACGTGTGTCACGCGTGATGTGATGTATGTAAGGTCAGCATTTTCTTCTGTCCTGTGTGATATGAGCATCAGCTGACCTCTGTCCAGGAGAAACATGAGCCTGACCCCGTCTCGTCCCGGTCACCGCCATGTTTCACAAACACAGAGCATCTGACAACATCCTGCTGAGGAAGTCACTTTGATGCTAAGGTTTGTGGATGATCAGTGCAGCTCTTTCTTGTGCCTTCATTCATTTATGTATCTGTTGATGTCTTATTCATTTCCTCATCAAGAACATGAACCCAAACTATTCTGAACCTCATTAACATGAAGAAGGGTCACGAGTCTCTTATCGACAGTAGAGATGTACACTAATTTTACTGTGAAATATTAGCTTGGTTGCCTAGTTTCCACATCACTAATTCAATTATTTAATCAGTTAATTATCTGAGACTATGTCAGGCTTGAGTTATTGGGTTGATTAAAGAGGAATCAGAAATCCACCAATCTCGCAGTTGCATGTAATAGCTCCATCCGTACCGTTAGCCGTTTAATTACTGAGCTTCACACTCTCACTCTGAACATACTGGTCAAGTAATTTCAAATTAATAACTACACGGTCTAATTAGAGGCAGTGTAGAGGAGGTTATAATTGGCTTTCAATGACATAGTCTCTATTGTAACAGTTAAACACACGTCGAAGTAACCAGAGCAAACGCTTCGCATGTGAAGAACAAATGGATTAAGTGTAACTCAAAACTCCATGCATTTGTCCCTCTACATTAAAAATGCAATAGGAAAAATAATTTTTACGATTGAAAATACACTCTTCAGCTTTAGCTGAAGTTTCCTCATGATGTGGATTGAACATAAATGTTTTTTTGTGTTCATGTGTGTGCTTCTTGTCTTGTGTTTTGACTTCTGTCTGTCTCATGTGAGTCTGAATGGCTCGTATGCAGCAAACATCAAAGCGGGCCGATCCGCTCGGTCCAGGGGAATTTCCCTCGCTGGGTTTGTCAGTGTTTCAGATCAAAGCAGTCAACATTATATAAGTGAGTGTGGGGCTTTTTGAAGTGTAAATGTGTCTGTGGAACTGATTTCCCAGATGCCATAACCTCACTCCAGATAATAAAGGCACACGTGTAATCATGCGGATGCACCCGGCTGCTGCTCTGGACGCCGTCAGACCTTCAGGGGTTCAGCAGAGACACACGCTGTTTCATGATGGTCTCTAATCGAAGGCTTGACCAGAATCGACTGATTGAATGTTTCATGTGCTCCGAACCAGATTCTTCAGGACATTTAAGAGAGATTTTTCACAAAAATTATAATCCTGTTTGACCGCTAGGAATTTGAATCGATGAGTTTAGCAGAATGTTCAAGCTGCTCTTCTTCATACAATGGAAGTGAATGGTGACCAGTGTCTGTCAAGCTCCATAAAACTGGGGCAGTCGTGGCCTAATGGTTAGATAGTGAGGCTTATAATCTGAAGGTTGTGGGTTCAAGTCTCAGGTCCAGCAGGGATTGTAGGTGGGGGGAGTGAATAACCAGCGCTCTCCTCCACCTTCAATACCACGACTGAGGAGAGACCCTTGAGCAAGAACTGAACCCCCCACTGCTCCCTGGACACCATAGCAATATGCTGCTGTGTGTGTGTGTGTGTGTGTGTGTGTGTGTGTGTGTGTGTACTTGGACTTGGTTGGGTTAAATGCAGAACACAATTTCCGAGTATGGGTCACCATACATGGTCATCTCACATACTTTCAAATCTAATAGTTATAAAAATAATTATTATAATTAGTCGTTATTATACAGTACAAAGCCAATATGACTCTTCAGTGTTATTTTAGTGCACTTTCAATATTATTTTAGTTCCAAAGAGATACTAGTACAGTTTTTATTAATAGTTTGAATTAGTTTATATTTTATTATTATTATTATTATCATTATTATTATTTACAGTGTTGGGGAGTAACTAGTTACATGTAACGGCGTTACGTAATTTAATTACAAAATTATTGTAACTGTAATTAGTTACAGTTACTAAGAAAAAATGAGTAATTAAATTACAGTTACTTATGAAATTTTTTACGATTACAAAGGGGATTACATTTGAATATTTACACACATCCACATACATATTTAACTGATTTATTTCCCTAATAATACGCCCTAATAATTTCCGGGATGCGGAAACACAGTCTGGTTCATAGAATCCAGTCATAAAAACGAAATGCCTAACGCGGATGGAATATGCCACATTTTGGATGACTAAATCAAAAGTAGGTCAGTACACTTGAATCAAAACATGACATCGACTAGTGTCTGTGAATATAAAGCCCCAAAAATGCAATATATGTCTTGCACATTCTGCGTGTCTGTGGAAATCAGGCGCGGACTGGACACCGGGAGAACCAGGACAATTCCCGGTGGCCTGGCAGCCGATTTTGCCCCAATATTTAATATCATTATTGTATAATTGCCTGCCGAATGTACTAAAGCGATCATTTGCGAATCCGCCATCTGATAATTAAATCTCTAACAAGTCATGAAGTGTTAGTCAAGACTCGCGCGCTCTCCGCGCCTCCGCCAAACGCTTTGGATCAGACTCAGAGTAATCAATGCAAGAGAGAGAGAGAGAGAGAGAGAGAGAGAAAGAGAGAGAGAGAGAGAGAGAGAGAGAGAATAGAGTGGACTGTGGAAGCGCACTGCTGGAGCAGAGAAGCAGAACTACTGTTCAGGGTTTCAGGTCAGTTTCATCTGTAAAGATGCTTTTTTGTCTTTGTTTTTTTATTTATTTAATCAAGCAGCAGCACGTTGCTCATCAGTCATCACTCAAAATACTATATAAAGGACATCATTATTATCTGTAGTAATGTTACAGTAGTAATTTAGCTGAAAAAAAAAACAGATTTTTTTCATAGGTTTAGGGGGAGCTACGACAGACAACAACACAACCCTTACGAAAATTAACATTTTAATATTTAACTATAAATCCAGAGAAAATGGTTACTATTGTTTAACTGTGATAACCAAAAATGTAAAATTATTTTACAAATGTATTTATTTAAAAATAAATACAAATCCATTTGCAAAAAAACAAAAACAAAACAAGGTTATTTTACTTTTATATAGGCTAATAAAAGCATGGTAATTTTTTGTAAGGGAAAAACATGACTCGTGTACAGTATTAGGATTTTTCTATAAAGATATTGTAGTATTGTAGAGTATTGTATTGTAAAGTATAGTTTTGTTCAATCTTGAGTATTAAAGTCATGAGAGAGATGGATAACAGGGCAAAATAAAGAGACTGAAGAGAAAAATGGAAGTGAAGTTGCAGTTCAGGAGAGAACTTTTCATTATTTTGCATGTCCCCAAATTAAAGATTTAAACCTTTTTTATGTCAGGTCCATACAAAAAATAGTTTTGTCCATGAATTTGTTTGTGTGAGTTTGAATTTTCCAGTCTGAATTTTTTTCCCAGTCCGCCCCTCCTGTAAATTAATGGCAAAGACATGGTTTCATTTACTACACATAGGCCTACTGAAGCTCGCAGTGTTTTCAACCTCTGCTGCCTCAGTATAGGAGTACACGAGCACATAAACATAATTTCTAGAACTGCTCTGTGTCACTTCATGCATTTTACTTATTTTGAGAAAACCATCATCATATACAAAGAGACAGCAGTTTTAAAAACACACCAATGTTTCAGGAGTTTACTATACAGAATATGACACATGCTTATTAGATAACTGTATTTAAGTTGATGTATATGCTTTTATTTATTATTCTTTAATTTTCACAAATTTAGAAAGTAATCAAAAAGTACTCAAAAGTAATTAGTTACATTACTTTAATAAAGTAATTGAAAAAGTTACACTACTAATACATTTTTAAACAGGGTAACTTGTAATCTGTAATCTATTACATTTCCAAAGTAACCTTCCCAACACTGATTATTTACTTATTTATTTATTTTTAATCGTCACAATTTTTTTATTATTTTTGTTTTTTATTTTTTTGAGTGTGGGTCTTTGTCAATGTATTTATTTATGTATTTGTTTGTTTGTTTATTGTATGTATAATTTTTTTCAGATTTTAGTTTAGTTATTTTAGTATATCAAGTTAACTAAACAAAAAAGAGAAATGTTTCCTTGGAAACTAGATGACATAAAATAATGAAATAATATATAACTAGAAAGATAATATTTAATTAATTTAAATTAAAAGGTAATTTACTTAAAGTAACTTTTAATGGTTTGACTTGAATTGTTTAATTGACTATAATAACACTTGCACATATATTTGCTTTGTTAGAGCAACAGACTGTGGTTCTGTGTGTACTAAATGAGGTAAGGGTGCAGAGGTATTGGTATTGGCATGGAGGTAAGGTATAAATTATTTTCATCAGAAATGATTAAACATATGCAACCGTTTCTGTGCAGTGTGCGTCTGTAAAAAAAAAAAAAAAGCAAGTAATGTGACCATTTGCAGTGCCAGGTAATTTGACTGTTATATTGTTAAATCCAAATTTGTATGTGCTGTTTTTTCTCTGAAATACGCACCGGTCCGGTAAACTCATCTGACTTCCATATGACACAGTGTGCGTCTGATGGAGCCGTATGTTCAGTTATCAGTTATCAGAGAGACTGAGGCCCCTGAGGAAAGGAGCAAGACAGGCTTGTTCCAAAGCAAATATGAACCAGCACAATGAATAGGCTTGAATATTCCCCAGCTACTTTGCATTTTGTGCTTTATCAGGTCATTCATTTTCCAGTGCAGAGCATCACCGGCCGGTAATAAGCCGGCGTCACCTCGGGGCTCGAGCGAAATGAAAAATACCTGATGGTTCTGCGAATGCTTTCACTCTAAAATACAAATTTTGGCAGGGCAATCATTCTAAAGGCCTCCGCCAGCATCTCCTAACAATGTTTGCTTAAGTGCATCTGCAGTCTGAAATATCATTCTGGAGTGGAGTTTGAGCTGTGTTTCCCTGACATTTAGACTGCTTCAACTGATGCAGTTAAGGTTTACAAACCCAAGTAAACTCAGTCCGTCTCAAACAGGAGATCCCAACAATGCTATCCTATTCAAGGAGAAATAAATAAAGCCCAATCAGAATGCAATCTGTCCATCAGCCTGTGTTGGTGTATAATGCTATCTGACTCTCTTTCAATTCAGAGGTGAGACTGAAAACAGCAGACGAGTGAAGAATGCTGTCCAGCTGTAACATATTGGCTGGATTTGAGGCTCAGACAGCTGTGATATACTCCCTGATATACATGTATAACGTCTGGAGGATCTCAATAGATTCCCAGCTGCTATCTGAGTCCTGTGAAAAGCCTCTGTGAATTCTATTACGGGCCGCTCTGAAGCCGCGTGGAGTTGTTTTGCATTACCAGGTGAGCGGTCCGGTTTCTGTGAAGGTTTATGGGTTTTCCAGCATCGAGCGACTGGAGTTAATCTTATCACAGCACATCATGCTTAATGTTCAAAAAACATGTGGACAATACATCGGCTTAAAACCGTAAAACCTTCAACTAAACAAACACAACATAGATCTGTACGTTCACCCACCTGTGTGGAAATTGAAATGACGTGTTTCCCAGTAACATGTTTCAGCTGATTTATGCAGATATTCCATTATTAGAAAACTAAGACTGATATAATGTATAAAGTTTTAAAAAGATTTCACTGTGGATGGATGGACAGGCAGATTCTCTCTGCATCTAACAGAACATTTATCAGGCTTCTCCAAATCTCAATAGCAGCGCAGCAACATTCAATCTTCATCAGCAGGATAAACACAGAAGCTCCCGCAGATGAACAGTGTCACACACACTGTCGTCCGCCTGCGCGTGGCTGTGGATTATGCTGTGTCCTGTCTTAGTCTCAAGCTGTTTGTTCTCAGGTTGTCAGATTTAGAGCAATGAGTCCATATGCAGTAGTCTGTAAGTGTGTGTATCTTCACTGTAAGAGGATGTGCTGTTTGAATGGGACTCGAGGAACATAAAGGCCCACAGAGGAACGTCCTCCAGAAGCTGTGAAGCACTAAGCAGCTTACAGAGGATGCTGAGGTCTGATCCATCCGCCTGTTTGTGGTTCCTCAGTGATATTGGCAAACTGTGAACTAGTGTTAACATGCAGCGTGCTGCCCTTCATAATGACTGCTCTTAATACGAAATGAAAAGCTGATTCGGTTGGAAACGTAAGAAGACACTGATTGCAGTCCAAGATGTGTAATATTCAGCTCCATAAACCTACACACGGATGCAATCATGAATATAAATAGTTTTAATGCATTGAAGATGTTGATGTTTGCCTAGCAAATACGTGATGAAAGAAAAGATGGTTTCTGTTTTGAAGATGTTTTTAGTTTCTTTAAATGTGGCAGGATTTGCTTCTCCCTCTTCTTCCTCGGCAAACATTTTAATGCACAATATTGTGTGTATTAAAGCAGCTGGGGTTATTAGTAGATCAGAGTCTTTGTGCAACTCTAATGACTCTGTCAGGTACTGGTCTCAAGCACACATAATCGTCCCCTATTAAAACCAGAACATTTCAGAAGTTTGTAATATCCCCCATTAGACCGAACGCCAAGAAATAACATTAGCAAAGTAATTAACTTTAAATTAAACACACCTCTCTCATGCTTTCCAGAGCCAAATGGCTGGATTAGAAAAGAAATAGATACCAATTTATTAAAAATTGCCACATTGTTAATGGTTCTGAGACGCATTAACATAATTTAATATCCAGATGCCCAAGCTCTTGGGTTTTGGCCAAAGATGAGGTAATAAATCTGCAGCAAAAAAACGTCAATTTACCGGCCCTCAAACAATGAGCATCCTTCATTATCCTAAATCACATGCAACGACTGGAAATGCATCCGTACAATAGGGACACAAATCTTTTTCTGCGGTTTCCGAATTCAGCTTTGCATCACAGAAATAAATGATAATTTAAATTATAATAAATTTAAAAACAATTATTTTAAATTGTAATAATACATCACAATATTACTTTTTTTCTGTATTTTTGATCAAATAAATGCAGGCTTGATGAGCAGAAGAAACTTCTTTCAAAAACATAAAAAATAGTAATGTTTCCATATATATATATATTCCCCTATATAGCTAATATAATAAATATTCAGCATATTGTTAGGTCAGTAACTTTTGTCAAATTTAAGTAGGATAAATACAGATATTCAAGAGATTAAAATATTATTCATTTTGTAACCCTTTGAGTTTCTGTCATTGATTCTGTTTTTCTGTTTATGTCTGTGAATCTTCTTTGACATAATCTGTATTGTCTAAAGTGCTATAGAAATAAAGGCGGCTTGACTTTAGAGCATTAACAGTGAAACAGAAACAGTCAGTTCTTTCACCTTTTGGGTGGCACAGGCACAACATGTTTCCTCCATTCGTATGGTCAGACTGACAGAGGAATGAATGAATGAGCATAAAGGAGTCTGACTCAATCCTCTCAGTCTGTTCAAACGCACTGGCTTCATCTCAGAAACAGAGATCTGAGCTTCTGTCAGTGACGGCTGTAATGTGATCAGATGTAACTCAGACTAATGCAGTGTTTCCAGGCGCTCGTCACTGTATCTGCTGGGTTTGGGTCAAACAGTTTTAATACTGACAGCTGATGTACACATGCAGTCTTGATCATGTGCAGTGAAATTCGGGATGTTCAGTAGATGTTTTGAAGAAATTCTACACGAGATGTATATTACGAGGTTTTTGGAGATTCTGGCATGAGTATCTATATGTAAGGACTACCACTCTTGTCTAATTCGTGCTCCAAAAACGCCATTCATCTCTGTCTTCTGCGACTCAGTGGATGAAGAGATGGAAACGCTGAAGGAATCAGACAGATTCCTCTCTGCTCCTGAAGGAGGCGCTCATGTGTTTCCCAGCAGAGCACAGAAAGCCTCAGATCAGCAGGTTTTCTGCTGAGCACTGGAATCTGATTCAAAGCAATGCAATGTTTCCTGAAAGTAATGGACTAGAGCTGGAGTAACTCAGTCTGCAGATATCAGCGCATGCATCATCAGGCTCCATGTTTGTTTATCACATAACCACAATGCATTATCTTTAGTTGTTTATTCACTTGGAAATGTGTTTTTTTTTATGATAGTAATTTATATAACAAATATACAGAATTCTTCCCCTTTCCTTCATAGAGACCAACATTAGTTCAGATTTAATGAAGATGCAACACACTGCTAACACATGAACACATAAAATACTCATAACATTGTTGTACAGTATGTTGCTCTCCCATGAAAACAATCTTATACTTTTATTATTTATCTTTATATTAAAGAATGGACTGTCTGTTGAAATGTCTGCATAAACACAAATCTTCAACACTTAAGGGGAAAGATGTTACAGTAACACACCTAACAAAAACTTCCAAATGAACTATGAACAATACTTATAAAGAGTTTATTCATTTTAATAAGTCAATAACTTTAGCATTTACAAATACATTATTAAAATCAAATGTCTATCTGTTAATATTTAATGGATCTAAGATTACATTAACTCTGAACAGTATTTTTACTAAAATTAAATACTGCAGCAAATATACAGTATTGCTTTTTGTCAGTTAATGCATTAAGTAATGTTTACTAATGGAGCCTCAGAGTAAAGTGTTACCATTTTCAACAAGTTTTAAAGTGAAACAAAAACCTAAACATACTCATCAGTTTTAATAGATCTAATAATAATAAATATAATAATAATAATAATCACATTTATTTTACTGCTTTTAAGTGATATCTAGCAGCAGACTGTATTAATGAAGAATACGATGTATATATATATATATATATACAGTGTGTGTGTGTGTGTGTGTGTGTGTGCTTTCGTTTAACTGGAGCTGTAAATCTGAAATGCAGACCTTGTGATGTTTTCTTGCACTTTTCACAATGTCCTAAGCTATTATTACACTCTTATATCCTCATTATTTCAGTCGAATGTGAAGATCTCTTGCTGTGGTAAATCCTGACGTGATGTGATGTGTGTAGGACACTAATTACACTGTGTTTCAGTTCATTTGAAAGCGTATTATTAAAGGCAGTGTCAGTATTACAGTGAGGCACATGTGTTCTGTCTTGAGCTTTACTGTGGATTGGTTGGTTTCTCTTCTTCAGGAGTGCTGTGGTGGACGAGCTGTGGTCATCTGCTCCTGGACGCTCCTGTTTCTGGAGATCTGGAGCGGTCAGGACACAGACTGCAGGACGGAGAGCTGCTGCTCAGACAGAAACACTGGAGTCTGCTGGAGAATAACCTCACGCTGGGCCTCAATGAGCTGCGGCTGCTGTTTTATTCATCAGATCAGGCCTTCTCTCACTCTTTCTTCTCTGTCTGTCTCCTTCACCATTTGCTCTTCATTTCTTCTCCTATGTCTTCCTTATGCATTTATGGATCTCAGTGCAGTGAGCGCAGGTACAAGGCAAAGTAAATCATCACACAGGAGCTGAGGATTGCTGGGAGCGACGCTGTTTGTTATGAAACAAACGTGAGTCTGAAGTGAGGAACTACAAACAGATCCTGCTGACTTTCTTCAAGAGATGTTCTGGGTTCACAAGTTCATGAGTCTTTTTATATCGTGTTTCCGTTCATGCATTCCAGCTTCATATGCAAAGACAAGTGTAAGTCATTCATCTGTTGGTTGATTTTAGCAGGTCTGTTGTGTCCGGTGTCTCGATGTGCTTTCATTCTCTTTCAGCTCAAAGCCAGTTGTTCAGTTTTGACATCTGCTATCATTAATAATGCTTCATTCATTAATTATGAGCCATAAAGGTCATGTGACCAGTGAGCTTCAGAAAGATGAGTTTACAGTGATGATTTAGTTATGATATCTAACAGCAGTGGTTAACTGACAAGATTAAAATGTATGTGTTTGAGAAACCTGTTTATTATTGTCATTATTGTTTGCCATTCTTTTGAGACTGCTGGTGCAGAAACTACACTGTGTGTACAGTATCTGTGTCATGCTATTGATTACTCGTTTCTAAAAGTCTTGTAGTGATGGGAGAGCTGTTATAGACTGTGTTGGAGTTGTAAGTGCATTACTCTTTACTCTTGTTTACAAGCTGTGGTGCTTTTCTGTAGCAGTGATGGTCTCACAGATTCTGTTGATGGAGGTTAGGTTTTATCTTCACATTATTCCTTTTGCAGCCAGACACCAGTATGTGATGGGCTTTTCAGGACATGTGAGGCTGATTGAGCCCAGTGCATTTTGGATTTGGATTACCACAGCTTTTTCCCAGTTTACTTTTATTTTTTATTTTTAGTCATGAAGAGTCATAAAAAATGCATTTCTACTGCATAGACAGACGACTTTTATTAAAACTGCACTGTGTCAGCAGTTTATTAGCCCTTTGATATTAATGATGGCATGCACGTTTTTGTTCAGTCTTCACAAAAACTATTTGAACAACTTCATTTATTTATAACAAGCCACCTCCATATAGATTGAAATATCTATAATAATAAAAATAATAAAAACTTTTTGATAATCATGGGTAATTTTTGCAGTAATAATTAAATCAATCACCCTTAATATAAGATTTACTTGAGCTCCAAAGTGTTGTAATACATTAACACTTTTTTTTCAGAGAATCATTTCCCCCCTTATATTAAATAATATAAACCTAAATAAAATAAAACCTAAAATATATTGTAAAAAACGACTAAATGATTTCAGCAAAGAACTAATCAGATTAAACGTACCATTAAGGTCCAGACATTAAGTGTTTATCTGATTTGTTACATTTAGACGCACGCAGATGTAGATGATAGAGATGATCGAATGCATCGGTCACCAGATTGAGTTCATTTATAGAGTTAAAGCATCCGTCTCACTCTCTCCAGGTGTCTGTGAATGACAGGGCTTATGGACACATTCATCTCACACAGCATCTTCCAGTAACAACCTATGTCACACACATATATATATATATATATATATATGACACAGAGAATTAGAAGAGACATCAGATGATTTATCCATTCTGTGGAAAGCTACATCTTGAAGTCGGCTTGAAGACAGTAGGCGGTACCTTAAATGAAATGTCTGTGGGAAATGAGGAATGAAAGTTTCATCGGGAGCCCTGCAATCGATAAAATGTGACGTTCATGGGCAGGATCTCACACGTCTGGTCCTGGCCCAGACACAGCCATTATTTCCCAGCGATCCCAGCAGACACCAGGCCCTGAGCAAACACCCTCAACATCATCCATCTCCATCCATCTCTGGGAGCACTAGGTGACCCACCCACAGAAGGACGGCCTGTTAATGGCTAAGTGCACGAGTAAATTAATGACTGCCCTATCAGGAATGCATTGTCATTATTTACACCTCTGAGTGACTATGATTATTAGAATGTATGCTCATTATACAGCATGACAGTCAATGCAAGTCCATTCAAAGGTCCACGCTCGAGTCTGTCATCTGTCATGATGCGTTTGGTTTTACCAGCTCATTCATACCTTTGTACAGATATCAGAAGGGTCCCAACTTCATTTTTAATTGCACCCTGGATCGTGTCAAGGCACAGTGTCATGGAGAGTCACAAAGACACACATTTAAAGACAAAGCAGATACTAAATTTGACTGCAGCTGCATCACAAACCGTAAGTACATGATTTCAAAATCAAATACTGAAAAATGCACAAAAAAAAGCCAGGGCATGTCAAAACTTCTCAAAGCCCCAAAACCCCCTCAGGGGTTAAACTCATCAGAAGAAAACAATTTACTTTTGACATCACTAGGAAAATCGAGAAAACACACATCAGCTGTAATTTAAGTTCATCATAAAATGATGTTTTTTATGATGATCCATATGTAAATGTTGTGTGAATGTTAGAGTGGCAGTGATTACATATTTACTTGTGCAATGAGAATAAGTTGAACAAAATGAGGCACGATTGGCCTTCAGCGTAGAAATATAGGACAGTCTGGAGAGGATGAACACTGAATCCTTTATTGATTCTGTCCTTGGCGCGGTCAGGACGCAGAAGCCTTGGGAGATGAGCTGGGATTGGACTACTGCATAATTACAGCCACACAATAATAACATCTATACGTGTGAAATATGATTAGTGCTTTAACTTGCAGACGTTATTATGTGGTCCAGCCCATTGCTGCAGGGATTGAGTGATATACTGTGAGAAACGCAATAAAACTGTGCTCCATATAACTGTATAATAATAATTATAAACCTCTTGTGATTTGGAATCAAAAGAACACAAAAAACCAACAAGCAAACAACAAACATGCTTACACTTATTTGTCTAAACCAGTATTCAGATGAAGATAGCAGTCCAATGGAGTTTATATTGGTTACAATTTAAATTGACGCTCCTCTTAGGAAATTCTGCTTACCGTACGAAGCTTTGCAACTGCATGTCAGCAAACTCTCATTAGAGCATTAGTAAACTGTAAGGTTAGGCATAGTGCATGATAAAAGATGACTTGTACTTGCAAAGTGACAGAGTTACAGAGATATAGTGAGTGGACTGTCTAAAGTGGATCATGAAAATAAAGTGTTACCTTAATATTTACATTTTCTAAAGACAATTTAAGTTGTCTTTGCTTGTGCAGAATGCACCATCATAATGATAATAATCATTGATCAATAACCTTAGTCGCATCCGAGTGATATTAATGCCTTATGAAACGCCACTAATAAGTGTCTGTCTGTGAAAAAAAAATTGCTTTAGTGGAGAAATACACACGCAAAGTTGATCTTTCAGCCTCTATACTGCATAAAAACATCTCTGCAGGAAGGAGCCAGATTTGAACATCAGTGACCGGAATATAAAGAATATTTGGCTGTGACAGAGACTGACCGCAGCGTGCTGTGAACTCTCCTCAAGGTCGCAGCAGTGATGGTGTTTAAGGCAGAGATTTATGGCAGGGCGAGCTGCTTGTGTCTCAGTGCTGTCCTCTGGGAAACGTCCCATTAGCAAGCCTCTGCAAACACCCAGCTTATTTGTTCTTCACCGAGTCTTTCCAAACTCTTCTTCCTTGCTTTCTCCTTATTACCTAAACCCAAAAACAAAAAAAATGATGTTTGCTCTGCTCAAATCCCATGAAACTGGAAAGCGGGCAGCTAATGTGTGAGACAGGTTTGCTGCTCACTTCAGATTGTTTAATCCTTATAGGGAGCGTGAGCTGCTTTTCCACGTTCACACACGCTCTCGTGGCTCTGAGTGTTTGGAGGTGAAGGACGCTAATGGAGCTGCAGTCTGTTATGACAGTATCAGGGGATCCTGGCTTCATATCTCCACTAAAGCTCCTGGTTGTTGACCTGCGAGCCCCTGTCCATCACCAGCCTGACGTGATGAGGGGGATTCTGGGCCGGAGCAATGAGATTCTGAGCCCACAGGGACAGACACGGAGAGCTCCCACTTTAACAAGATACAACCGAGACCTTTTCCTGGCCTTAATGCACCAGAGCTATCCATAAGATGCACTACTGGAGCTCACCATCAACACAAACACATGACCGGATTATTTGATGGAAACAAATTAAAGTTCAGCAAAGCATGAATTACTGTCAGTGTTGTTTGACTGTCAGTGTCTGTTGACGGCATGAAACAGATTTTTGCTTTTCAAGTTTGATTTAAAGCAGAAAATAATTAAAAAATCAGCAAATAGACAAAGAACTACAATCCCATGAAGCTTTGCAAATGACAGTAATTGAACTACAAAACAATAAAGTTGTGACCCAAATGATGTACCATACACTATGCACTTACAGACCATCCTTGTATGCACTATGTGCTCAACCGTGTAGTGTATGAATAATATCAGGTTATTTGGTCCTTCACGATGGGTTTCTGAGCCCCTCTCCCTCCAGCTGTGAGAGCTGCATCAAATGCCCAGCCTTCCATATTGAAAAACAGCAGTGAATAGTGCACAACTGTGCATAACTCTAAATGTAAAAAAGAGAGGGCAGAGCTAAAGTGTTGTTTTGGAAACAGTTTGCAAATTATAACATGAATATGCTGGACAACATGGTTACATATAAACCATCCTGAAATGATGGGATCAGTTCCTATTTAATGCAAAAACTGACCAAACATATACCTTAAAAAAGCACTTCATGTTGCTTTACATAATCGTGTCTTACCAAATGCGTAAATGTAAATATAAAATGTACAGATTAATTGTTGGAAACAGCTAGCATAACACACAGATGGCCTATTTACAGCAAGTACTCTTTAAATAGAGCTAGTATTTATGTATGGTTAGTGCACTGGAAAATGAACAGTATTATTGAAACCCTATTGACTGTAAGTCCTCTTCAAGGATCCTTGAGTCCTCTGAACTCAGCTTGGAGCCGGCTGGCAGACTTTGGCATTGTAGGATGTGGTGGAGCCTCATCAGGGAAATGATGATGATCTCAACAGAGTTTCCATTCAGTGCCTGTGTAACAGCTGGAAGAAGGCTGTGAATGCTGGCTGTGTCGCGCTGAGATGCTGTTGGACTCGCAGAGAAGGGATGTGGTCAGCAATTCAGAGCTTCACCCATCCACACAGTCCCTCTCATCAGAATCAAAGGTCAAACATCTGTGAGCAAGAGATGGATATTGCGATGAGGTGTCATCTATGAGCTAGCATACATACATTGAATATTTTCCTACATGTTTTAATTTTCACATTAAAGCACATTGTTTGCCAAAAAAGGAAAGGAACTGGTTACATTTTCCCTTCATGGGATTTTAAATTAAAATGGTAAAGTTTTACACATTAATTTGATTATAACTGTTTTTGATGATATGTGTGTGGAATCATAAAACACATAATCCAGGAAAAAAAATGTAAAGCACAGAATTATTGCAAATATATTGTTAAATAAAGTTTTATTCATACGTGTCACTGGACATCCTTACTATTATTAAAATTAAATGAAACAATTAAAAAAAAAAAAATATATATATATATATATATTATTAAACCGAATCAGGATTTTTTTTTTTTTATGGTAACCAGAATTTAGGAAAAAAACAAACACACAAGTACATACACACATATACAATGATTTCATAGGACCCTAACATTATTATTAGAATTTTATGAGTGCACCTATGTGGACTAAAATGTCTTCATGCTTTTTGCATCTTCATAAAGAGAGTAAACATGGTCCATTCAGATTCCATGTTGATTTTCAGTCTGCATGAGATGCATTTCAAGCCTAATCCAATATATCCACCGCCATCAGGTGATGCTGTGCCAAATTTAATCCCGGTTTAAGTAAATCTGTAGATCGGGCATTCTAGTGTTGTGATGGAATGAATGCAGGTTGGGCAAATGTAATTGAATCAGCTGCCACAGTCATTGCTCAGGCCGGAGGAAACATCGCACGTCATTATCTGCCCCAACAATTCATGCAAATGAGTGGCCAAAGGCCTTCAAGAATGCTGACTGTGTACGATACATGACGACAGCGGTCTCTAAGTCCTTATTTATGAAGCAGTAAAGGGCTGTCATTTTGTGAATCAAAGAGATAAAACGTTGGGATTTCTGTGACAATCTGTTCAGCTGCTCATGCATCCACTCTCAGATAACCGTTGCAAAGTGTTGCTGTAAACTGTAGGTCTCAAGTCTTAGGTACTATGGTTTATGCTTAAGGAGACCCTCATAATTTGCAAGCACTAAAACCCCATAGTTCATGCTATAAATCACACTGATGAAGGAAGGGAAAAAGAAGCCGTTCTTCTCTTCAGCCCTGTTTTGAGCTGCCGGTAAATTTTCTCCCTCGGCATGGGAGACAAACTCAATAAAGAACTCCAGTAAGCTTGAAGCGGGCCGTGTGTGTGGCTGCTGCATCTCAGGGGTCCTGACGAGTGTGTGGGTCTGTGGAAAAGTAATTCAACGCCATGGGCTTGTGTTGTGTTCTGCTCACCCCGCTCCTCTGTAATGAGCTTCAGATTAAAGCAGCCCAAGCTGACATGTGAAACAGGCATTACTGGCAATCTGCAGACTTCTGCGAGAGAAGTGGCTCATTATTAAAACATATCGCCAAGAGCTGGAATAACTGAGGATGCAACATAAGAATCATGTTCCTGCTCTATTTTCTCGGTTCCTGGTTGAATGTGAGCATGGAGGCTATGTGCGGCAAGTGTCATGTTGTTACACTAGATTATTGAAATTATTATTATTAACTAATGGCACTAACGCAAGAGGATTTTATTTTTAAATTTGTATTAGGAAAAATTGCACGGTGATGAAGAGTCATGTGATCTCAAGCACAATAATATTGCATTATTTTTATTTCTTTTTACATATGTAATTTTTATTTCTTTGTTATTAGTTGAAATTGTTAATATGTATAAAATGTTTAGGAAGAACTATTTACACGATTTACGAAGTGTGTGAGCGTGAGGGAAGAGTCAATGTAATTTCCGGTGCTCTCTCTCTTTCACAGGATGTCATTGCGATCAGAGGTATATTTTTTCAGCTCCTCGAAAAAGTGTCCAAATATATTTAATTACTTACCGGTTATGGATTTTCTGCATGAAATGTGAAATGTGTCCATGATCCATGAGAGGTTTGAATGTATTTCCTGTTATATGAATGTACATTGTAACAGTATGCAATGATTGACAGGCACTTCTAGACCTGATGTTCTCCTGTTACTACCTGATAGTGTATGTTATACTTTGATACAGGTATGTAAATGGATCATTATAGTATTGGTGTAACAAGGAGTCGGAGGCATTCGGATCCATATGCAGCATTTATTAAACAAATGGTCATACAGGCAGAGATCAGGAATGGCGTCAGGTGTGTCAGGGATAACCAGAATCGTAACCAGAAACAAGCAGAGATCGGGACAGGCAGCGGAGAATCAGAGTCGGAATACACAGTCCAAAGGTCAAAACACAGGAATAACAAACACAGGGAAAAACGCTCGGAAATGTCAGACTGGCTAAACAAGACTTCGCAGTTAGTGAGAGTGAGTGTACTGCTTTTATGTGTGTGTGTGTAAATGAGGTGCAGGTGTGGCAAGGAAATTGGCTGATGAATGAGGTGCAGGTGTGGCAGGGTGATTGTGATGCAGTGATGGGTAATGTAGTTCGGGTGTGGTGCAACAGTATGAGAGGTGCTAGTGTCCAAGTGACATCTGGTGGTTGATGGGTGGAATGGTCCTGAGTGGAGTGCCCTCTACTGAAGCTCATGGGCACTCCATCTAATGATCGTGACATAGCCCCCCCCCCCCCCCCCCAAAGGAGCGGCTTCCAGACGCTCAAAACAATCTAGGAGGGCGGTGGAGCAGAGGTGGAACAGGTGGAGGGATGGAGGACCAGGTCCATGAGGAAGTGCAGTGGTCGGGGACCGGGGCAGAGCAGGCAGAACTGGAGCCCTTCCTGGGCCTAACTCAGGAAAACAGGGGCCCGCCATGGGCTTAACTCGGGAACAGGAGCCCGCCATGGGCCTAACTCGGGAACAAGGGTCCGCCAAGGCAGAGCAGGTGGCGTTGGAGCCCACCAGAGTGGAACAGGTGGAGCTGGAGCCCACCAGGGAGGAGTAGAGGACCACCACAGCCGAGAAGATGGGACAGAAGCCCACCAGGGCGGAGCAGAGGACCACCACAGCTGAGAAGACGGGACAGAAGCCCACCAGGGCGGTGCAGAGGACCACCACAGCCGAGCAGATGGGACAGAAGCCCACCAGGGTGGAGCAGAGGACCACCACAGCCGAGCAGACGGGACAGAAGCCCACCAGGGCAGAGCAGAGGACCACCACAGTGGAGTCGATGGCACAGGAGAACAAGTCTGCTCAGGTGGGACTGAAACAGAGAACATTAACAGGTTAATAGCGGCCTCCGTGGCCGTGATGAGATGGTAGCTGGCCTCCGTGACCATTACACGGCAGGCGATGAGTTCATGGAGGGCCTCCGTGGCCATGACAGGACAGACAGAGAGTTGGTGGATGGTCTCCGTAGTCCTGACCGGAATGAATGAGAGCTCATTGATGGCCTCCCTGGCCGTGACAGGATAGGACGAGAGCTCTGAGATGTGACGAGGCTCTGGGAGTTCGGCTGAGATGTGACGAGGCTCTGGTAGATCTGTGGTGATTTGACTGGGTTCATGAAGATCAACTGTGACTTGACTTAGTTCATGAAGATCAACTGTGACTGACTGTGCTCATGAAGATCATTGTTGACTTGACTGTGCTCATGAAGATCAACTGTGACTTGACTGTGCTCATGAAGACCATTGGTGACTTGACTTGGTTCCTGAGGATAAACTGTGACTTGACTTAGTTCACGGAGGTTAATGGTGACTTGACTTTGCTCATGAAGATCATTGATGACTTGAGTTTTTTCTCATGAAAATCGTTGGTGACTTGACTTGGTTTCTGAGGATCAACTGTGACTTGACTTGGTTCCTGAAGAACGACTGTGATTTGACTCAGTCCTTGAAGATCACCGGTGACTTGACTCAGTAGATCACCGGTGACTTGACTCGGTCCTTGAAGATCACCGGTGACTTGACTCGGTCCGTGAAGATCACCGGTGACTTGACTCTGTCTGTGAAGTTTACCAGTGACTTGACTCTGTCCTTGAAGATCACCAGTGACTTGACTCTGTCCTTGAAGATCACCAGTGACTTGACTCTGTCCTTGACGATCACCAGTGACTTGACTCTGTCCTTGAAGATCACCAGTGACTTGACTTGACTCCGAAAGGTCAACGGTGACTAGCCTTGGCTCTGGAAAGTCCATGGTAACTAGTCCTGACTCTGGAAGGTCAATGGTGACTAGCCCTGACTCTGGAGGGTCCATGAGCACCTGACTAGACTCTGGGGGGTCAACCGGAACCTGACTCAACTCTGAAAATTCAACGGTCACCTGAATCGACTCTGGAAGGCCAACAGGAACTAACCCTGACTCTGGAAGGTCGACGGTGACTAACCCCGACTCTGGAAGGTCGACGGTGACTAACCCTGACTCTGGAGGGTCCATGAGCACCTGACTCGACTTTGGAGGGTCCACGAGCACCTGACTTGACTCTGGAGGGTCCATGAGCACCTGACTTGACTTTGGAAGGTCAACAGAAACTAGCCCTAACTCTGGAAGGTCAACGGTAACTAACCCTGACTCTGGATGGTCAGCGAAGACTTGACCTGACTCTGGATGGTCAACGGTGACCTGATCAACGGTGACCTGACTAGACTCTGGGAAATCAACAGGGACCTGATCAATGGTGACCTGACTAGATTCTGGGAAATCAACAGGGACCTGACTTGACTCATAAAGTTTAACTGTTGTTTCGCTTGACTCTTGGGTGTTAATGGTGACCTGACCTTGTTTTGGACGGTCAGTGGAGACTTGACCTGACTCTGGAAAGTCTCAGTCTTTTTCAGGTTGAGGTGTAGGTGATATTCTTTCATCCATGCTGAGATGTCTGCCAGGCAGCCTGAGATCCGTGCAGCTACCATTGGATCATCTGCTTGAAAATGAAATATAGAGCAGCGTGTAGTAGAATCCATGTGCCTGTGTGATGGGACCCAGGGATGTAGTGTATATGGAGAAGAGGAAGGGTCCAAGAACTGATCCCTGAGGAACCCCAGTGACCAGTTGATGTGCTTTGGATACCTCCCCTCCCCAAGCCACCCTGATAGACAGTGAGATAGGATTCAATCCAGCGAAGTGGAATATCAGTGATGGCCAGTTTTGGGGAAAGCTACAATGCATCACAATATTACGTTACTTCCTAAAAATTTTAATTAAACTAAAAATTAAACTAATTACTGTAATGCAGTTCATAAGTCGGGAAGAAAAAGGCAGGAACCGGCGAACATTTAAATAAAACTTTAATTACAAAATAAACACAAAACAGCATGACAGCCCCTTGCGGACGACTGCCACAAACGCACAAACCAAAGGGTTGGTTGTTTTTAATATAAGAAGTTATATTTATAGCAAATGTAAAAGCCCTTTCACACCAAAATGTTAATAAAGCACAGGCAGAAAGAAAAGTAAATTCAAGTCTGTACAGTAGAACACCGGAGAAGAAGGTCCAACTGCAACAATATTCAGCAATAAAACAAATAATAATGATAATAATTAAATGAGGCACAATTGTTAGTTTATCTAAAGTCATTTTTGCTTATTGGTATTGTTGAACTGAACTGGTCAGCAGCAAAGACATTGGTTAATAAAATGGGATTATATACATTTGTGTTATTGAACATTTATTTATTGCAGGTTTGCGTCATATTCTGAGTTTGTATTTCACTGTTTTAATTCATTTAGATGAATAGAAATGTTTTTTTTTGCAAATGGGATGAATTAATTTTAGTCTAGAATTACATAATGTTCACATCATGGGGGAGTCATGGCTTAGTGGTTAGAGAGATTGACTCCTAACCCTAGGGTTGTGGGTTTGATTCTTGGGCAGACAATATCATGACTTAGGTGCCCTTGAGCAAGGCATTGAACCCCCGACTGCTCCCTGGGTGCTGCAGCATAAATGGCTGCCCACTACTGTGTGTGTGTGTGTGTGTAAAAAAATTAATCTGATTATGTAACTTGCGTTACTCGTAATGTTTTACCCCAGACACTGGTGATGCCTAGTGATGGGAGGGTTGACAGAAGGATCTGATGATTCACTATGTCAAAAGCAGAGGACAGATCCTTCAAAAGTTTTTGTTTATATTTACTCTTGAGAATGCAAGTCAGTGTGTTATTGCATTAAACTGTTGCCCAACAAATATTACAGAAATGTGATAATATTGGAATTTAAATTTTGAGTTATAAATTCACAAATAGTAATATCTAAAAATGTTAAATCCAAACACACACACACACACAGTCCTGTGTGCTAACTAGTCGCAGTTTCTGTGATACACCAGCGCTTTGGTTAAAATTTATTTATGTTCAATTATATATAAATACCTGTGTAAAGATATCAGGATTCATGCAAATAATCAATGCACTTGTTAAGCATTATATCAGGTTATAACCTGTGTGTGACTGTATATTTAATATTAAGACAGGCTTTTGTGGAGAGAGAATGTTAAAGAATGCTACATTATAATTTATGTTGTGCTTTGTTTTGATCGTCGGTTCCCATGAGCCCTGCGTTCTCAGTGTCCTATGTGCTAATCAATAGTCTGAAGGTGAATGTTTCTACTGGTAAAACAGCAGGTTTCCCTCCTCGGCGCTGGAGCAGGCCATAACTCACTGTCACAAGGACTATCTCCAGGAGGAGTCAAAAGAGGCCAGAGTAATGATTCTCATTGCTTAAAGTGCAAGATCCTTCCAACTCTGTATGCAGATCGAAGTACAGCGATGAAGGTTCACATGTGACCAACAACAAGGGCTGCTGTCACTCAGACTGTTATAAGCTAATCTCATGCCGGTGTCTGAAGTGTGAGAGAGATGTATCCTTCAGAATCAGTCATTTAGTGTCAGAGATTTTATTTTTAATCATACTGTCAATTTGACTGGTTTACATCAGCAAACCACTGGAGTTTATGAGTAAACATATGTGGGTTTGCGGAGAAAAGGTTTGATGACCGTGGAATTTGCATGAGGGGGACTGGTCCTCATGGTTCACTCTAAACCCCTTACTTTAATTATTCAGCTTCTGTTGATAAATTACATTAAATATACAGACTTTATTCAAAACTTCTATTTCGTAGATGATTGTGCTTTTAGGAATGTTATCCATTTTTGCCTTAAATAAACACTATACAATGGAGTGGGTTCAGATTAGCAAAGGTGTAAAGTTTGTGTAAAATCTCAATGAAAACTCTAGTGATGATGTAGACACTGTTAGTATTTTCGTTATCACCAATCTTTTTCCATGCATGTATTTCCATATTGGCTATTGTCTTTTCTTTCTTAAATCTGTGTTAACATTTCCATGCAGAGAAAGGCAGAACCGATGTGGCATTTCATTTATTCAGGATTGGACACTATTCTTCTGTTGCCTTACATGAACTTCACAAGATGCAAATCTAGTATGAATTGTACATTGTACAGTCTTCCAAAAGGGAGTTTTAGCAGTGATACCATAGAGAGACCATTTTTGCTTTCCCAAAGAACATTTCAGTGCACAGATGTCCTCATCCAGCTCAGTTCAGTTTAAATAGTATAGTTGCAATCAAGTCGATGAAATCGCTGGAAATTAAGTGTCCCCAACTAAGCAAGCCAAAACTCCACTGGTGACAGAATGGCGTGGGAGAAAACCTTGGGAGAAACCAGGCTCAGTTGGGGGACCAGTTCTCTGGCCAGATGAAACCAGTAGTTCAATTCCAGGCTGCAGCAAGTCAGATTGTGCAGAAGAATCATCTGTTTCTGTGGTCTTGTCCCGGTGGCCATCTAGGAGACAAGCTATTGACTGTGGATCTGTCATCTATCAATGCTAATGCTAATAATGCTTATTTATTTATTTTCATTAGTGACCAACAATTATTTATTTATTTTTTTAACTGGAGCATTTAGCAGCCAATAACACTGCAACAAAGAAGGCTGTATTCTGTCATCTTTCTTTAGAGGATATCTGTAGAGCCAGTAAGTGGCATGCTAACGCATCATACAGATATACGAACAGATAAAGGTAAAGTCAAGCCTGAATGCCCCTTTCCAGTCCAGCATATGTGAGGAAGTGGAGTGTTCTGATGTGAGTAATTGTGTTGCTGTTGACATTTTCACACATGCCAGGCTGTTGCCCAAGCTGAACCCTTACAAGATTGCAGCCTGCTCGGCTCCGTATTGTGGGTCTGTGCCTCACCCTGTGCTGACAGCATGAAGGTAGGTGTGTCGTAATGATACCAAACACACTTAATTCACAGGGGAAATAGTCTGAAGGCTGAATGCAGAGCTGGTTTAATACGTCTGCACTGCCCCATACTGAGGAAGCTCTTCTAGCCCAGTGTTTGAGGTGTACAACAGCAATTCATTGGGAGAAATCGGGTTATTTCAAACTTATGATGTATTTGTCTGGATGAAACATTATGCAACTCAGCAGGTGTCATGCTCTAGCTGTGTCTCGCTTCAGGTGTTGCAGGTAGTGGGTGTCATAAATGAGTAGATCAAGTCACCTTTATTTATATAGCAATTTTAACAATACAGATTGTAACAAAGCAACTGAACAGCATTAAATAGGAAAAAAGTGTGTCAATAATGCAAAAGGAATTCAATGAATTCAATGATGTCATCATCCAGCTCAGTTCAGTTCAAATAGTATCTTTGCAATCAAGTCGATGAAATTGCTGGGAATTAAGTGTCCCCAACTAAGCAAACCAGAGGCGACAGCAGCAAGGAACCAAATGAAGAAAAAACCTTGATCCATCATCTGGTCTGGATACGTACTGGATCCAGGTGACTGCAGTGACCCTCTGATCTGGATACAGACTGATCTAGTTTTTTTTTGAGATATTTAATTTTGAATTTTCCAAAGCCATAACCATCAGAATAAAAAAAAAAAACTCTTTAAATATTTCAGTTTGTGTGCAATGAATCTAGAATATAAGAAAGGTTGTTTTTTTTTTAACAAAAAATAAAGAAAAACTTTTCCATGGTATTCGATGGAGAGGAGCAGAGAGTTGCTGTTTAACTTCATCTTGATAGTGGGGGCATACCCTTGGCAAATTAGCCCTAATAAATGTAGGATGTGAGGCCTTGTCTACGATTTATACGCAAATGTCAAAAGGCTAAAAGGAATTTCTAAGATGTAAAGCCCAAAATATCTTACATGATCCTAATGTCTGATTAATTAATAATAAAAAATGTACTTAAACTTAACCACAAATAGTTCTCACTTTTGATTAGGAAGCAGAAAATTGGAAAATGTTGTTTCTTTTTTCTAACAAGAAACAATAAGTAAGTCACTTGGCCACTTAGTGATAGTGATAATATATACACACTGTTTAACCCTCTGGAGTCTAAGGGTATTTTTGGGGCCTGGAAAAGTTTTGTCATGCCCTGACATTTGTGCTTTTTTCAGTTTCTTATAAATATCTGAATGGGTAAAGTCTAATCTCACTGTAATCAGCACAAACTGGGCTATAATAATATGTGAGCAGCATGTATGTACATTATTGTGTTTTTGAGAAAAAAAAATATATTATGTGTGGTTAGTGAAAAACTAAAAATGTTAAAACACTTGAAAAAGGCAAAAAAACACATAGAGAACATTGGTTCCCGGGACTTTTGAGAACTGGAGCTTGTAGCCTAGAATTTTTCTTTCTAAATGATGTGAAAATCATCTTGTTTACTCACTTACAGAAAACAATATATTGATTTACATTTTCTAAGACACTTTTTGTTGGTAAAAGTCATATGCGAGTAGGCGTCAACTATCATGAATATCATTGTGATTTACACCTGAGAAGACAAAGGCCTGCATAATGAGCTGCATAATGAGCTGCATAATGAGCTGCATAATGAGCTGCGTAATGAGCCATTCAGTCAGCTGTGCCACTGAGAGGAAGGAGTTACAAGAAAGAATGTGAGAACAAAATAAATCTATATAATTTTATGTTTGTAGTTTATTTAGAATATATTTAATTATCCCACAACATACTTTAATATACACTTGGGGGAGCAGTTAAACAGTTTATCAGGAACAATCAAAGCTGACTTTCAAACAAATGTTTTGGCATCAATACTCCAGTCACACAATCCTTCAAAAATCCTTTTAACAATCTTATTTTCTACAAAAAAACATGTATTGTTGTTGTTATTATTATTATTATTATTATTATTATTAATGTTGAAAAGAGCTGAGAATATTTTTTAGGTTTTTTAGGGGGAATAAATTGAAAGAACAGCATTGTTTTTACATTTGTTAGCCTACAGTTATCTATTTGTTACATTTATATTATTTACATCAAGCGTTTGAATGGTATAGTATTGTATATTGTTATTGAAACTTCATAATGTTTCACTTGATTATATATTTATCCAAAAAAAGGAAAACCCTTTATAGATTCGATTGATGTATTGCTCTTATCTGTGCGATTAAAACTGAAAGTGTAATTTAAGTTCTTTTCGGGGTTATCAGGAGAGAATGACTCAAAACGCGTATCCGCGTTAATCGACTTCAGAGGGTTAACAAAGTGTCTTTCACTTGAAATATCCACTCTCTCAGGGTCTATGTTATCTCACAAAGAGTCACTGATGAGTCAGTCAGAAAGGTAAACCCTGTATATAAGCAGTCCTTGAATGTTGTTCGGTGCGTGTGCAGGTGAGTGAATCTGTCAAGAACGCTGTAATATGACAGACTTCCATTTTCAAAGTCCACATAAACTCCTATTCTTTTAGACTGATCAAACACGGGGAACTCACGAGTTACCTCATTATTCTCCCACAGTTTCAGTTTCCCATGCAGATAGAGCAGAGTAGGGAATGGATTTTTTACTCCCATTATACACTCTGTTCTATCTGAAGTCTTATAGGCCACTCCCACTCCAACTCCACCTTCACACTCCACCTCAAAGTAACAGCGATCAGTCAAAGCCTCTCTGCACATGGCCTGGGGATACAGCTTGAATCTGTCCGGATGATCAGGATATTTCTGCTCCTCTGTAGTTTCCGATATTTTCTTTTTTCCATTGGACAGTTTCAGACGTGAATGTATAGTGCTCTGATCCACTGTTAGCTGACAGACATCTGCAGAAAAGGAGGGAAATTGATGTCATTGTTTACTAATTGAAATTACTATCAAAAAAAAAAAAGTGAAATGTGAGCATTCTGAGAACAATGTGAGGATTTGACTGACCGTTCTCACATAGGATGTGCAATGCCCTTATGTGCATTTAAAGCAAAGTAATAAGAGAAACTTTAAAGGAACAGTCAACTGAGTTTAAGCCCAGGTAAGCCCATCCTTTAATACAGTCCAGAATGTGGCAGTGTTGACATCAACAACGAAGGAGTTTCTTTTCACTTATAAAAGCTGATTATATGATTTAAAGTAGATTATAAAGTTCAATTTTGTGCATTTGCATACAATACTTACATTTTCTCAGACTTAGTTTCATCCGACATTCTCCTCCTTTGTCAACACTGGGGAAAATAAAAACAATGGGAATAAAATACACAGACCTGCTAAAAAAAGCAGAATTTAAAACAAAAAGGTATGAGCAGAATAAATATGATCATGGTCAATCTATGATGTCCTTGCTCAAAATTCCTACATGTTGTATAGCAGATAATATCAAACTAAGCATATACTGTAGTTTCTCCAGTTTACAGTTTGGATCCTCTTTTTTAGCTGAGAGAAGCTTCTTTCCTGAATCTCCAGGGTTGTTGTAGCTCAGATCCAGTTCTCTCAGATGAGTGTTTAAGCTGAGAGCTAAGGCCAGTGAACTGCAGCCCTCTTCTGTGATCATACACCCTGACAGTCTGCAGGTAATATTATAAAGAACAGTGTTCTAGAACAAATGACTCCAAAGTTACAATAAAGAAATAAAAAACGACTCCAAAATATAAACTTTATCTATATACCTTTTAGGTTATAACAAATCAGTGTGTCCAATGTGTTTTACACTTTACAATACAGTCAGATATTAATAATCCATCATGGGACGATTAGCAATAACAAAATTTTTTCATGAAGATGAGTGCGATGAGTGGCATTTGTACATGCAAAACTCGCCATCATGATGCATTAGAGTTGTAAGTGGTTGGCATAGTTTATGTAGTTGCAAAGGTCTTTTGGCTGGTTTTTATTTCATTATCCTGTGGTTGATTGTATGTTCACTTGAGTATTGTTTGGAGTGTTTGGGGGAAGATCATGGAGTTCATGGAGTAAGCCAAATTCATACAATGTTTTTGTGCCCTCAACATCAATTTATTATACTAATGTGGATTTAATGGCACACAGCTACTTGATGATGCTCCAGGTGGATGCCCCTGGAGGTGCATCATCACTAAAAAAAGCCAATGCTCCCTACCAAATCATGTAGAGTCAACCATGTAGAGTCACATCTACACTTGAAGGGAATGTGTTTCAGGCAGAAAGTCAGGCTGGTGCTGCCCTGCACATCATATCAGTCTGACCTTCCTAAAGATCTGAGCACCTGGAGGCAAAGAAGCATGAGGAAGCTTTCAACATGTTTCTCCCCCAATTGCTCAAGAGTCAGCCTCCTAAAAAGAGTGTGGCAAGTTGTGTGCCCCCTCGTAAAAACTGAGCTTGTAGCACTCAAAAGCCAAAGAGGAAGCCAAATCTAAGAATGGTCATGACAACCAAAAAGAGGCCCTGAGGCTGCGCCCAGGACATGGGTGTTTCCCCTCGGGGAGGGCCACAGAAAATTCCAACAGAGGGTAGGGGCTGCTTCCCGACCGCCTTAGCAGATCACTGTACAACCTCTGCTGTCTGTTTTTTTTTGGGGGGGGGGGGGGGGGGGTAACTGAATGTTACATTCAGTTGATTCCTGTCATGTTTCAGGACACCAGATGTTTAACATTCCCCCCAACAAAACAAAGTGTCACATTAAGCGGCCCTTTCAGAGAATCTAGCAGCATGGAAGCTACTGCCAAATAATCTTTCCTTGGGTTTGCAAGGGTTGTGAACGGAGGTAACAGGATACAGTTTGCATATTGTCCCCCGTGTTTTAATGTGTGGTCTTCACTACCGTGAAAACATAGTATAAACCATGAAGAAACCAATATATTCATTGACAAAGGAATTGCAAACTTTTCTGGACAAGGAGGTCGTGGTACATCTTCCCCCCTGTTGAGTTGGTACAGCCAATATTTTTCTGGTTCCCAGAAATGACAAGGAATTGCATCCAATTTGTAGATCTTTACAGGCTAATCCTCTTCAAGTAATTGTAAGTCAAATAAGTCAATTTGTTCAATCAAACTTTTAAATACATTTTAGCATTTCTGTAGTAAATGTACAAAGTCACAATCCATGTACCTTTAAAAGCTGTTTTACTATTATTAGAGCAGCACCAAGCGTGTGGGGTTGCCATGGCAACCAGATATATTGCACACAATTTACTTGTAAAGGTCTATTTCTGCTGCACTAGCTATAATTAACACGTTGAATAGAATGCACCATAAACATTTTGCCAACAGAATCACAAAGCAGATTTTAAATAAACCGATAAGTAAATTAACCACTGCTTTAAAACAGATATCCATTCATGTCATGCAACCGCATGCAACAGGCAAGCATAGGCTATTAACTGCCAAAATGCAGGTTTGTCAGCGCCAACTTATTATGCAAATAAGATTGTTAAAGCCTATTAGTACATCTGATTTTATTTATTCATTTACTTACAATAAATCACAGTAAAATATTAAAATAACTACATTATGTGCATATTTACCTTTTGAGTTTAAAACATAATTTATTAACACATATTTAGTATAAATTTAGTAAAATACCCCCCGCCCGCAATCTCTGCCTATGCTTGAGGGGTCCAGACATTTCCAGTGCAGTGGTGTTGGTATTCTCGCTCCCATAAGTGTTATTGAAATACAGCATCGAGAGTAGTTTTTTGGTTACTTGACTGTAACCCTGTTCCCTAAAAAAGCAGGAATGAGCTGCTGTGTCTCAATGCCACATTGTATGTATGCCTGGATGTCTCTTTAGACAGAAGAATAACCTAAAAGTGTGTCCATTCAATTTATATTTCAATCTACATTTATAAATTTTGATTTAAGGGTAACAGGAGGGTTAAGGATTTTTCAGTTCCCTAACTTTAAGTATGAACAAAAGTAAAATTGACGCATGCAAGAACTTCTTATAGAATAACTTAAGGTAATCTTTTCTGCTAAAATTATAATACAGTTATTGTGTCATCATAGTTGCACTTACCCAAGTTTCTCTAATGTACACTGTGGATCCCGTAGTCCCATGGAGAGCTGCTCCACTCCTGAATCCCGCAGATCATTGCCTTTCAGCTCCAGCTCCCTCAAATGTGAGTTCAATTTTAGAACTGATGCTAAATGTACACAGCTTGTCTTTGTGAGGCCACACCTCTTTAACCTGCAGAAAGAGGCTGATTACATCACACACCACTTAGCCATTACAAATCTAAATGTTGTCACACATTAGGCAATACTTACTTGAGTTTCTGAAGTTTACACGGTGGACTAATTAATCCATCACAGAGCTTATTCACTCCATAAGCACTTATCTTTTTGTAACTCAGATCAAGTTCTCTCAGGCACGAGTTTGATTTGAGAGCTAAGCCCAAATTTGGAAAGGTTGTTGATGGGAAATTACAGCCAGCAAAACTGAGATGAAGAAACAAACAATAGATATATCAACTAATCACAATAAACATATACTCATGATTTTGTCTAATAATAATGAGTTTTGTTTTTATTTTGTTCACATGTCTGATACTAAGTAGTGTGATGACACAAAAAAGTCAATCAGTGGTAAACTCTATCAAATTAAATGTATACAAGTTATGTATAATATCTATGGCTGATTAGAAGGTCATTCAGGTGACAACAGTGCCATTATGTTATAGCTTCACTGCCTTTGTCTACTACCAGGTAAAATCCATGCCTTATTTTTGCACATATTTGATCAAAGTAGTTCTGCTTTATGTCTAAAATATATTAATGAGGTAAAAATGACTACTTGCACTACTTACCTGAGTATTTGCAATTGACAATATGGATCTGCTATAGCAGTCAAGATGATGTTCATTCCAGACTTTTCTAGTTTATTGTTGCTCAGATCCAGCTCTCTCAAGGGTGAGTTCACTGACAAAGCTGAGGCCACTATTCCACAGGACTCAGATGAGAGATAACAACAGTTCAATCTGTAAACAAAGGTACATCTTTATGTTTAATTATTTTTTTGTTTGATTTAATGCTCAGTGACTAAAGTTAACCACTTCAGCTGTTATTTAGAATTTTTTGAGAATTAGCATATGCTATATTGGACCCACCGGTGGGTCCCCAGATTTGATATGGTTAATCAGATAATACATTAATTATCTCTGTGCATTTATATGTGGACAAGAAAGTCTCATTTTTCCTAGAAATTTTATTTGTACATGTCGTAAACAATTAATGAATGCTATGAATAATCAATGAAAACTGACCTGACTTTTTTGCAGATCCATAGCACCGGCAGCAGTCTGAGCTGGTTTTCTGATGTTGTGTGGAACTTCTTCATGTCAAACTCATCTAATTCATGCCCAGATTTGAGCAAGACATAAGCTAGTGCTGACCACTGCTCGGGCTCCAGCTCGGTACCCAAGAGTGTTCCTGATTTCATAGCCGTCTGGACTTCTTTAACCAGAGTGTTGTCATTTAGCTCAGTTAAACAGTGGAACAGATTGATGATCCTCTCTGGTGATTCTTCCTGATTGATTGTCTCTTGGATTAAAGGCACTGTCATTTTTTTTCTTGTCTACACAGGGTTTAATTGAACTGCCTTTGGTGAAAAGGTCTTGCAGGAGAGTGCAGTTAGGATCAACAGAAAGACCAAAAAGGAAGCGAAGGAAGAGGTCAAGATGTCCATTTTCACTCTCCAAAGCTTTATTCAGTGCACTCTTATGTACTTCAGAAAGATCGTTTGATCTATTTTTGTCAAGAACATTTTCCCCATCATTAACACATGCAAAGTGAGCGTATATCGCTGCCAGATACTCCTGGTAGCTCAGATGCACAAAGCTGTAGACCTTCTCCCTGTACAGTCCATGCTCTTCTCTGAACATTTCTGTAAACACGGAGTACTCTGAGAATTTGCTCACATCAATTTCACACTTTATCAGATCATCTTCTTGGAAAATCATCTCGCCCTTCTCCAGTTGCTGGAAAGCAAGTTCTCCCAGTTTCACAATCAATGTTTTGTCAAAGTCAGAGAGCTTTTTTGGGTTATCAGCATCAGCTCCATTGAACTTCTTGTGCTTCCAGCTGATCTGAATGAGCAGGAAGTGAGTATACATCTCAGTCAGAGTTTTGGGTATTTCACCAGAATTTCCATTGCTCATCATATTTTCTAGCACAGTGGCAGAAATCCAGCAGAAGATGGGCATGTGGCACATGATGAAGAGGCTCCGACAGGATTTGATGTGTGTGATTATTTCATTTGCTAAGTTCTGATCACTGATTTTCCTCCTGAAGTATGTTTCTTTTTGCTGGTCATTGAATCCTCGAATCTCTGTGACTCGATGGACACACTCAGGAAGGATCCGACTGGCTGTTGATGGCCGTGTGGTTATCCAGAGGAGAGCAGAGGGAAGCAGATTCCCCTTGATGAGGTTTGTGAGCAGCACATCCACAGGAACGTTCTCATTTATATCAGAGCAGTGGTCATTGTTATGGAAATCAAGAGGATGCTGACAGACCTCTAATCCATCTAAAATAAAAAGCACTTTTATTTCATGAAGTTTTGCTTCTTTCAGCTCAGAGGCATATTGATGAATCAGCTGTAGAAGACTGCAGCTCCCCCTTTTCTGGTTGAGGTCATGAAAGGGTAGATGGATGATGACGTTGATATCTTGGTTTGCTTTTCCATCTGTCCAGTCAAGAATGAACTTATGCACAGACACAGTCTTCCCAATGCCAACTATACCCATCGTCAGGACTGTTCTGATTTCTTTGCTTTGTCCTGGCGGTGTCTTGAAGATGTCATTACATGTGAGTTGATTTTCTGGAGTGGTTCCACTTTGTGAAATCATTTCAATCCTCAACACCTCATGCTCATTGTTTATCTCTCCACGTGCACCGTCTGTCATGCACAGATCTGTGTAGATCTCCTTCAATGAACTCTGTTTACCTTGAAATGAATTTCCTTCATTTATAAGCTGACATTTGTTCTTAAGTGTTGCTTTATTGGCTTCTGTGTGTTTTTGGAGAGGATTAGCTAGGTAAAAGTAAGGGAAGTTAACATTAAATGAAATATTTCCAGATCCATAAAAAAAAGTAATGTAATAATAGCCTTACCATTTGCCAGGAAGTGAAAGGTGATTCTCCAAGCTCCCTCTTCTCCAAAGCTCTCCACTATTTTCTGAGGAGCGTCAGAGACACTGAGTTCATCCGACTCACTCCCTAAGCATTCTGGGTAATCCTCTGATAGTTCTCTTTTAAAGGCTTTGAAGTTTTCGGTCTCCATTTTCTTCATAACATAAAGAAGCAGGGATTGGCTATCTGGCACATCAGGTTTCTGTGGTAAAATAAAAGAAAGTGCAACTGAACAACATTTATCAGCCATGAATGATATAACATAAATACCTCCAGTTGAGAGGACTACTAACCACAGCGTAGCTTTTACTGTGTCCTTGGTGCTCTTGCTCCACACAGATCTTACAGATGTACATGTTATCTGTCTTGCAGAACACGTCCAGATCTCTGTGGTGCCGCTGACAAACTCCTTTAGCAGGTGTGGACTCCGCATGCTGTAGTGATTCTTCCACAGACAAATTACTGTACACATATCAATATTAATCAGTGAACTGTAACTTAAATGAGTGATGATACTATTAATGTGAACTTCTTTGTAGGGCTAGGTGATTTTTCTGATTTTAGAAATTAATTCCAATGTAATGTAATGCTCTATGAAGGATCGTGATGTAGAACATGTGTTTGTGCTGAAAACACAAGGTTGAGACGTGAGTTGAGACAACTTTTTAACTTGTTCACCATGTTTGCAGAATGCTGTTTTATGTGTGAGATGCTGCAAAATATGTACTGTAAATGTTACAAATTTGAAGTCATGTTCTTGAATTGCTCAAATGTTCTGAAAAAAAAAACATTTTTTTTTTTTTTTGCAAATGTTTAATTATATCAAACCTTTCTGTATTTTTCTGTGCTTCATCACTGAAGTTCAGTGGAACAGGAATTGATCTGTCACTCCTCAAAGACAGATCTGTTGATATCAGTGAGTCTGTTCTCTCCTGTTTAGTTCTAGGAGCAAAACGTAACATTTGTCACATGCAAATGTATATGTTTGCACATGAAAGGCAATTATATATATATATATATATATATATATATATATGTGTATATGTATATGTATGTATTTCTCTTTCATGTTAACTTAACTGTAAATGTTTAATTATATCAAACCTTTCTGTATTTTTCTGTGCTTCATCACTGAAGTTCAGTGGAACAGGAATTGATCTGTCACTCATCAGAGACTGTTGAGATGATGTTGGTGAGTCTGATCTCTCCTTTTTGGTTCTAATTGGGAAAAGAGGAATATATATATATTGTCCTTTCAAAAATAAATTGTCCTGTATATGCCAAAGGTCATGTAATGGAACTTGTGTCTGCTTTTAAAGGTGCCATGTGCAAAAATTGAGGTAAAAATATCCAAAAAATGACCTACACGCATCAAAAGAATGAGAAGAAATAAGGGCGATGATGCCATTAAAAAAATGTCAAGTTATAGTGCTGCAGAGATATCAACCTTAATTAGCAGTAGCATTACTAGCCCCGGCCCGACAGGTGTCGTAATACCAGTTTCGGCCATGGGAGGCGGTATGCGGGCAACATAACCACCAGCCAACCTGCAATACACGAATAACTCGCACGGCTTGTGGGCGTACTTGAACCTGATGTCAATCGTGTGGAAAGTACAGCCCACTACATTTCAGTTCAGGGAAGAGAGCGAAAGGATGACTTAAGCCCTTGGCAAGAGACCACCACCCGCTACAGGGAAACAACCGCGCTCGGAGTCACAAATCAAATCCGATAAGAAAAGGAGCCGAACCAGAGTAAACATCGGCACTGCTTTCAATCGCTGGAGACAACTGATGGACCTGAAAGAAATGAGGTTCGACACCGAACTTGCAACATTTCTTTTGGATTGGTAAGTTAGATGCTGTTACTATTTCGCTAGAAGTTTGTTTTATATGTTTGTGTATTTTTTTTCGGGAAGTTATAACATAGAAATGTATCAAAGGCTGTTCAATAAACGTGCTAATGTTAGCGATGGCTAACCGTAGCTGCGTTTGATAATTAGCTAGCTATAACTTACCCATTTTTTTATATCATAAGTAACCTGCTCTGTCTTGTCTGTTGGTCTCCGTGTCCTCTTTGCTTCGTGGTTTTTCTGTACGTGAGAAAATTGATGTGTGGCGTGAAAGCGTGTGAAAAGAGTCAATTGCGTGTGTCTCACGGTGAATGCTTGAGAGTTGGCAGCTCTGGTTACGTTGGTTGGCGCTAGCTTGGTCAACATCAGCTGTCTGATGTTGACCAATGATGTTGAAGGAATGCTGTCTGTCAAATTAATTTAATTCCAATAATGTGTATATACAACTCAAAATGTAATATGAACAAAACGAATATGAACATATTCACTGGTAAAGGTGAAGGGGAGTAGCTTGAAGATGTCATGTTTCAAAATCACTTGACATCACCCAACGTTCCTCTGGAGGCAAAACATCCTCTTAGGCTTCGGCTATGGCTGTAGGGTTGTTGTGAAGGTAGGGGCGGAGCATAGAGACTATGCCGTTTCTCGTTTGTTACTCTAGAGTAGACCAATTCACTTTATTGAGGCATACTGCCCCCATCTGGTATGGAATGTGGAGTATGACTTGATTTTTTTGCCAGACAAGACAGATGGCACCTTTAAAGTAAAAACGATTGAATAGTAGTGCTATATCTGTTGCTGTACTGTACATATAAAAAATATCAAAGCAAGCATCTGTATGTCTCGAATGTAGCATGATCAACCATTTTTCTATAATTTTTTCGTGGATGAATGAAGTCAGTTCTGCTGAATTGCTATCTAACAAATGTCACTAAATCAATGAAATGCTTAATCAATCTTGAAATGTAAGTGACTGTCATTGTCCTCACCGCTCAGAGTGTAGGTCTTCTTTTGAGCCATCATCATTCCCTCCAGCACTCATGATCGACTAATGCATTCCTGTCAAGACACAAGATTTTACCAGTGTATAATTTCATTCCAAAAAATGGGTTTTCTGTTCCCATTTTTAATATTATGTGTTTGTGATTCAGAATCCTCCTGTTTGAACCAAACATACAAAACAATTAGAGAAAACTAACATTAGCATGTCCTTTAGACTCAACAGCTTTCTACTTACTGATGAACAGAGCTTGCAATGATTAGATTGAGGAAACTGACTCCATAAATGTATAAAAGTTACATATCAAAAGTCTATTATATATTATATATATTATAAGTCTATTATATATTATATATATTATATATAGTATATTATAATGTATAATGTCCCAGCTACCAGTGGCAAACTACAGTAGAATGTTGATTGAAGAACTTTTCCAAATGATTCATTGTGATTTCCAATGTGATACTGTTAATGTTCTTCAGTTTATGTTTATCCCCAAATTCGTATTTGTGTCATGTTAAATTAGTGTAATGGTATGTTTAATAAACAGCATGCAATAATGACAACCTGCAAGTATGAGTGCAACCAGTCATTATTAACTAATTTACTCCTAAAAAGTTTAACAGTTAACTTTTAATCAAGAAATAATGTATTAGTTAAGTCTAAACTAATATATTAATTAATGATTAAAAGTAAATAGCACATTTCATTATTATTGAAACACACTGCAAGCTTTACAGACCAAACAAAGATGGGAGAGTTCTGTGAGATACAGATCTTATGGCACTCAACTTAATCAGCAGTTCACTACGTTCATAATACTGACAAAACAAATCAATACATAGCCTAAAACACCTGTTTGCATTCCAGTTTCGCAAATTTAAAAGAGCCAACCTGGCCACATGATTCACCAGAGATGATTCAGGAATTAGACAGCTAGGGTGTGGTCAGAGTAAAAAAATAAAATAAAAAAAAACCTTATTTTAACCGTGTAGTAGCCAAAATGTCAACAGAAACACTTATATAAAACTTCAACTATACAACACCTCGGCCACCATATACTTGGGAAGTCGTGGCCTAATGGTTAGAGAGTCGGACTCACAATCGAAAGGTTGTGAGTTTGAGTCTGGGGCCGGCAGGAATTGTGGGTGGGGGGAGTGCATGTACAGTTCTCTCTCCACCTTCAATAGCACGACTTAGGTGCCCTTGAGCAAGGCATTGAACCCCCAACTGCTCCCCGGGCGCCGCAGCATAAATGGCTGCCCACTGCTCCGGGTGTGTGTTCACAGTGTGTGTGTGTGTGTTCACTGCTCTGTGTGTGTGTGCATTTCGGATGGGTTAAATGCAGAGCACAAATTCTGAGTATGGGTCACCATACTTGGCTGAATGTCACTTCACTTCACTTTCACTTCTGTAGCCTATAAAGCAGGAGGCGTTAAGATAAAAATGTCTAAAATTAGTTTCACATTCAGTAGCCTCTTTTTCTCTATTCACTAAATACTCACACACTTATACCCACTCATTTTGCAAATATCTCATTTTCACACAAACAGGACACAGCGTTAAATTGTTTTAGATATAAATTTAAAAAAAAAAATCTCTATAGTCCAAAGGTTATTTTAACTTTCAAAAGTTGTAATAAGGGCCTAGTGGCAACACTTAATTAATGTGAAACTAACTTAACGGAGAACATTTCTATATGGTTTCTGGTCTCCACTATACTCAAACAATGTGAAATGCATAAAATAAAATAAAAATCGATGTAATATACTGTATATATATATATATATATATATATATATATATATATATATATATATATATATGTATTTGTGGCAGCTGTGCTACCTGTCGATGTATTTGCGACAGACAGGAAGTCCGTATGTCGTTTTTCTGGTCTGCTCTCTATATTTGAGGTGCAGGTTAACATCACAATATTAGCAGGTGACCCTATTAGTTTTCGTAATGTCGCAATAGACGTTATAAATAATGCTTTAACAGATAAAAACTTACCGTAAACGCGCTGATGATAAGTAGCCTCCGCTCGTTGTTTCTTTCACTTTCGCTTTGAGTGTGACGCAGCTCTAAATTCTGGAAGACAAGAGTTTCCGGGTTGTGTACGCTGTGTTTGACTTGCTCTTCATATTTTATTTTTATTTGCCCGACAAAAAATAAATAAATAAATAAACATAAAAAATATTTTTGATTAGTATTTACATCTGCCATTGGATTCATCGAGGTATTTAATTAAAAAGGTTTTTATTATTATTATTATTATTATTGCACATTCAGAACTATTTGATTTGACTCGAAACTGAGTTGAACGAAGTTGATTAGATTCTATTAATGTATTTTAGATGCATTTATAATATATATATGTGTGTGTGTGTGTGTGTGTGTGTGTGTGTGTGTGTGTGTGTGTGTTTTCATGTGTGTTTCTAGTGTCTTACAGTGACGGAGAAGTTTCAGTTTTTTCAGACTCCCATCGGTTTTGTTTTCTGCATGTGATTCAAATGCTCCGCTCTCCACCCAAATATAAAAGCTTTGGTCGATTAATGAAGATTTGGCAGAAGAACTCGCAGCTCGATTGGACTCTTGTCGTGTCAGAAAGTGATAAGACATTTCGAGACTCACACCTGTAAGTAAATGCGGTTGTCAATCCCAAAAACTGACTGTGTGAACATAGTTATAGAAATTAAAAGTATGCAATCATACTGCCAAGGGTGCATTGCCTAATAAAGTCCAAGGGCTCATAGGCTTATAGATCAGTGGTCGCTAGCCCATGGATCACGATCAACTGGTAGATCTGGTAGTTATATATTATATATATTTACTGAATTTACTGTCTTCAGAAAGGTTTTGATATCAATGGCATTTTCTTCTCCTCTTACTTCCGTACAAAAGCTTTGTTTACAGCGGTAACCAAAGAAACACTATATTGCTGCTGTTTCATAAGCATCACCTGCTGGCAGAGAGTGAATCTGCGTCTCGTGTCACTCAGAATAAAACAACACGTTCATTAAGGCAAAAGAAGCATTCAGGGCTTTAAAGAGTTAATCTTGTATTTTGTAATGTTTGCTTTGTTTATTTTTTTACTTATATTCTTTTCTAATCCAGTTTATTGAGCAGGCACTTTTTCATAAATTGTTTTTAAACTTTTCAAAAGTTTCTTGTATAACAGATATACAGTGTGATAAGGCCAGTGCATTAAAACTGTTCAGTTTAATCACCATTCTATATTAATGCACTGCTTTAATTGATGTGCGTGCACACACACACACACACACACCACAATGGCACATAGATCTGAGATCACGCGGTGCAAAAAATAACTTTCAGAAGCTCAAAAACTTGTTGCCAGCTTGACTTTTACTAATCTATAATGAATCGCCACATTATATTTCTTAGCAAAGAGGGGGCTAAAACACTGTTTTTAAATAACTAACGCTACATTGTTTGTGGAGCGAGACTCTCTCTCTCTCTCTCTCTCTCTCTCTCTCTCTCTCTCTCTCTCTCTCTCTCAAAATGGTCATATTTGATGGAAAAAAATAGTAATTAGCATCACTGGATATAGCTGTCGGTCATTTAACATTTCTATTGTAAAATGTATTGTTAAAAGTTGACTAATATTAATTGATTTACAGCTTACCTCGCTCTCTTTAATGTTAAACTGACGCTCCAGGCTCTGCTTCTGTGAACAGTAAACCCCGTCTGAGAAATGTTTTAACATTTCTCTACATTTTAAAGAATTGGTTTTGACTGTCTCCATTTCTACAAGTTGGCTCCATTGTTGACAAAGGGGCTAAATTTCATTTCATTGCCCTGGCATGTTCTCACCTCCAGACCCCAGAGGCATGTGAGCTCTGTCATTGACTCTGATCCACTATTGCTAATTGCTACATGAAAAGCATAGCCAGTGATCCAGGAGAGGTTTCACTTGGTCATATAAAAGGAACAGTCACCTTACAAAGCAGGAAAATTTAAATACACCGAGACACCTTCACCTTCATTTCCTTACACAGCTGTGATTTGAAGAAATAATGCATTTGATGGTTTGAACCTTTTATAAATATTGTAAACAGTGAGTTTTGGCAAAATGTCTCTTAAAAATGTACACAATTTGAGTGGTTTGTTTGTACACATGCAAAAACAGTATAGTATAGACTCTATAGTACTGTTGTCACTGATATTCAACATGCAAATAACATTGAAAAAGTATAGACTAATACAAGGATGAGTCATGTGTAATCACTCATTATAAAATAAACATGGAAGCAGTTTTAACTTTTATAACTAAGCCTGTTTTATAACTATTAGTATTTTTTGTGTAATAGTTATACTTAGTGTGACATAATGTTTATTATAATTGAGCAAAGTTTTCTAATAAAATTGCTTATTGTATCTAAAAACCTAATATTTGCAGTTAAATTTTTATGGGGAAAAAGAGTCAACATGATAATTTCAGTTATGAGATCTAAGGTTAGTTATGCAAAATAGTTGAAATTGTTTAATTGTCATGAAAGAAATTTCACAATGCAAAAGGCTGCATTTTTTGCAATATATAATTTCTTCAAGGAAATTTTATTTCCAGTGGCTTTCTTTCTTTCTTTCTTTCTTTCTTTCTTTCTTTCTTTCTTTCTTTTTCATAATTAGGTTGGCTTGACACACTAGAAACATGCTAGTCTCGTGCTAATCATGCTAGCACCATGCTAATAACATGCTAATCATGCTAGAGACATGTTAGTGACATGCTAGAATCTTGTTAAACATGCAATAGGAGATCTTGAATAATGCTAACATTTAACTATTATAACTAAGCCTTTAACTAATCAAGCTTGTGTCACCAAGGATATGCTAGTAACTCGTTAAACATGCAATAGGAGATCTTGGACAATGCTAACATTAGCCTGATAGCACTGAATGCAAACGTCCCACCCTCTCTGCAATCACCGTCCAAAGCCACGACCCCTGAGCAGAATACCAGAGACAACGTTAATACTATAGTCTACATCAGCGGTTCCCAATTCCAGTCCATGTTCCGAAGTAAAGTAAACCCCTGCTCAGGGAGTAGGGAGCAATGAATGGTAAATGGACTCCATTTATATAGCGCTTTCATGCTAGCAACATGCTAATCATGCTACCAACATGCTAGTTACTTTCTAATCATGCTAGCAACATGCTTATTATGCCAGCAATATGCTAGTAACAGGCCAATCATTTTTAAACATGCTAATGCTAGAAACAAGTTTTCAACATCTGTCTAATCTATCTAAAGTCGTGGAAAGTCGTGGCCTAATGGTTAGAGAGTCGGACTCCCGGGCCGGCAGGAATTGTGGGTGGGGGGAGTGCATGTACAGTTCTCTCTCCACCTTCAATACCACGACTTAGGTGCCCTTGAGCAAGGCATCAAACCCCCAACTGCTCCCCGGGCGCTGCAGCATAAATGATGAACACTGCTCTGGGTGTGTGTTCACAGTGTGTGTGTGGTCACTGCTCTGTGTGTGTGCATTTCGGATGGGTTAAATGCAGAGCACAAATTCTGAGTATCGGTCACCATACTTGGCTGAATGTCACTTCACTCACTTTTAAATTTCCAAACTTCAGGCTTTTACATCTACTTTAAACTTTCTCAAGCCAACTTAAGTTTGTCTTCACAAACTTTTATCTAGTTTAAATCAGTATGTATTAAGTTTGTCAAAAGCTTTATGCAGATAATACGTTCATTTAATTCTAGATTGAAGAATGGTCCAGACAGATTCACTTAGAAAGATTCTCAGATATTTTCAGGGACCTCAAAATAAACAGAATAATGTGTTTTTTGAGTACACAGATAAATGTGAGTTTGCTAACAGCTGCTGGAATCAGACGAGCGTGGCACGAGCTACTGATAGCTGATGTCTCACCTCTGGACGGTGTGGGTCATTCCATCAGTGAGTCTCCAGCACGCCTCGCCTGATAGCATTGTGTCCTGGATAAATAGGGTTTTGTTTGTGACTCTACTGCCCTTTCCTTACCTCCATTTAGAGAGGGGGATTAGGAACCATCAGCACAAATGGACAGCTCGAAGAATAGAGCAATTCCCCCTGGGATGATAGTGTCAGAACAGAGAGGACAAAAAGAAAAAAGGAATGACAGATAAACCAACACATTCATGACGAAAGCTCACCTTCTCTTTCCCTATTGACAATGACATGTCCCTCAAACTACATGCACTTTATAAACATGCTTCCTAATGCAATGACCTGTAATGCTGGCCTAAACACCACTGACTTACAATGCAATGCATTTTAAAAGCCATGTCTGAATATGTTATCTAATTTGAGACTTATTTGCATTGTGGCTCTAAAACGGATTATACGTCATTACAGAAATCAGAAAGTCTGCCTGTAAATGTGTGCCGTCAATTGCACCTTTAATGACAAGTACTCAATCTTGGGAATTTGATCAGGTCTAATTTCATTTTCCAGTGGCATGTTTTACATGTATGTACTTGAAACCACATGCTCCTTCACAAATGAGAGTGAAATGGGCTCTGTACGTCCAATCTGACCACTCAGCAGCAGTAAATAACATATTACTTAACACACACTGTATAATGGGCTGATTCACGAGACCTATCCTGCTCCATACAGCTATCAGAGGGAAAACCAAAAACCTCCTTAAATGTAATATTTGAGGAAATGGCTCTTGAGTAGAGATGTGGACCGTTATGTCACCATTAAGACAATATAAGGACTTGAGCATCTGATGAATGACATGAACATTTAGGAAATTAGTCTAAGTTCAACAGAATGATATCAAATGGTGTTTGAATTTCTCAGTAATTAAGAAAAAGGAACAGAAAGTACATGAGTAACGTAAAATATGATTACAATTTATTTTTAACTGGGGCTTTATATATATATATATATATATATATATATATATATATATATATATCAGTCAGACTGGTCGTGGAGGAGGTGTTGCAACAATATATAGTGATATTCTCAATGTTACCCAGAAAACAGGATACAGGTTTAACTCTTTTGAAATACTTCTGCTAAATGTTACACTGTCAGACATGCAAAAGAAATCTAATGTATCTCTTGCTCTGGCTACTGTGTATAGACCACCAGGGCCGTATACAGAATTCCTAAAAGAATTTGCAGATTTCCTCTCAGACCTTCTAGTTACAGTTGATAAGGCGCTAATCATGGGAGATTTTAATATTCACGTTGATAATGCAAATGATACATTAGGACTTGCGTTTACTGACCTAATAAACTCCTTTGGAGTCAAGCAAAATGTCACCGGGCCCACTCATCGTTTTAATCATACACTAGATCTAATTATATCGCATGGAATCGATCTTACTGCTATAGATATCGTACCTCAAAGTGATGATATTACAGACCATTTCCTTGTATCGTGCATGCTGCGTATAACTGATATTAACTATATGTCTCAGCGTTACCGTCTGGACAGAACTATTGTTCCAGCCACCAAAGACAGATTCGCAAATAACCTGCCTGATCTATCTCAACTGCTATATGTACCCAAAAATACACATGAATTAGACGAAATTACTGACAACATGGGCACTATTTTCTCTAATACATTAGAAGCTGTTGCCCCCATCAAATTGAAAAAGGTTAGAGAAAAACGTACTGTGCCATGGTATAACAGTAATACTCACTCTCTCAAGAAAGTAACTCGTAGTCTTGAACGCAAATGGAGAAAAACTAACTTGGAAGTTTTTAAAATTGCATGGAAAAACAGTATGTCCAGGTATAGACAGGCTCTAAAAACTGCTAGGGCAGAGCATATCCACAAACTCATTGAAAATAACCAAAACAATCCAAGGTTTTTATTTAGCACAGTGGCTAAATTAACAAATTACCAGACGCCACCTGATTCAAATATTCCACCAACGTTAAATAGTAATGACTTTATGAATTTCTTCACTGAAAAAATAGATAACATTAGAAATACAATAGCGAATGTAGATTCTACAGCGTCTAACACTTCAGTTTCATCCATCGCACCCAAAGATAAACTGCAGTGCTTTACAAATATAGGACAGGAAGAGCTAAATAAACTTATCACTGTATCTAAACCAACAACACGTTTATTAGATCCTGTACCCACTAAATTACTAAAAGAGCTGTTACCTGTAGCCGAAGAACCGCTTCTCAATATCATTAACTCGTCGTTATCTTTAGGTCACGTCCCAAAACCATTCAAGCTGGCGGTTATCAAGCCTCCTATTAAGAAACCAAAACTAGATCCTAGTGTACTGGCAAATTATAGGCCTATTTCAAATCTTCCATTTATGTCTAAAATTTTAGAAAAAGTTGTGTCTGCTCAATTGAGCACCTTCCTGCATAAAAATGATCTGTATGAAGAATTTCAGTCAGGTTTTAGGCCCCACCATAGCACAGAAACTGCACTTGTTAAAATTACAAATGACCTGCTTCTTGCGTCAGATCAAGGCTTCATCTCATTTCTAGTCTTACTTGATCTTAGTGCTGCGTTCGACACCATAGATCATGACATACTCATAGATCGATTACAAAACTATACAGGTATTCAAGGGCAGGCTCTAAGATGGTTTAGATCCTACCTGTCCGATCGCTACCATTTTGTTTACTTAAATGGGGTGTCATCTCATTTATCATCAGTAAAATATGGAGTGCCACAAGGATCCGTCCTAGGTCCCCTTCTATTTTCAATATACATGTTGCCCCTTGGTAATATTATTAGAAAATACGGAATTAGCTTCCACTGTTATGCTGATGATACTCAGCTATATATTTCAACGAGACCAAATGAAACTTCCCAATTATTGTGTTAAAAATGTAAAAGATTGGATGACAAATAATTTTCTCCAATTAAATTCGGATAAGACAGAGATATTAATTATTGGACCAAAAAACACCACACAGAATCTTGTAGATTACAATCTGCAACTAGACGGATGTACTGTTACTTCCTCTACAGTCAGAAATCTGGGTATTATATTGGACAGCAATTTGTCTTTTGAAAATCATATTTCCAATGTTACAAAAACCGCATTCTTCCATCTTATAAACATTGCCAAGCTACGAAACATGTTATCTGTTTCTGATGCAGAAAAGCTAGTTCATGCTTTCATGACCTCTAGACTGGACTATTGTAATGGACTTCTAGGTGGTTGTCCTGCTTCGTCAATAAACAAGCTACAGGTCGTCCAAAATGCAGCAGCTAGAGTCCTTACCAGGTCAAGAAAATATGATCATATTACCCCTATTTTACAGTCTCTGCACTGGCTACCTATTAAGTTCCGTATCAGTTACAAATTATCATTACTTACCTATAAGGCCCTAAATGGTTTAGCTCCTGCGTACCTAACTAGCCTTCTACCACGCTACAACCCATCACGCACCCTAAGGTCACAAAACGCTGGACTTTTGGTAGTTCCTAGGATAGCAAAGTCCACTAAAGGAGGTAGAGCTTTTTCACATTTGGCTCCCAAACTCTGGAATAGCCTTCCTGATAATGTTCGGGGTTCAGACACACTCTCTCTGTTTAAATCTAGATTAAAAACGCATCTCTTTCACCAAGCATTCGAATAATGCATCTCTTAAATTGTGAGTGTAGTTGCATCTGCATTTTTATTCTTTAGCTTGGGTTAAACTAATTTTACTTTGTTGGATCAGCAGCTATGCTAATGACGTCTCTATTTTGTTTGATTTACATCCCGTGGTAACTAGGATTTACACAAGCTCCAGTCTGGATCCAGAACACCTGAGAAGAGATGATGCTGACCCTCAGAGGACCCCAGATGATGCTAACCTTGAATCAACAAACAGAACTAACAATTATTGCTACATGTGTGACTGCATCCTATAATTACTATTAATTAATAATATTGATAGTTCATCATCTAGCTGACTACGTCTTGTATTATTATTATTTTTATTTTTCTAAAATCCTGTCAAACGTGCACAAACTACTAGCTACTACTAAATATTGTAGAAACATAATTTTCTGTAAAGTTGCTTTGTAACGATTTGTATTGTAAAAAGCGCTATACAAATAAACTTGAATTGAATTGAATTGAATATATACAGTACAGACCAAAAGTTTGGAAACATTACTATTTTTAATGTTTTTGAAAGAAGTTTCTTCTGTTCATCAAGCCTGCATTTATTTGATCAAAAATACAGAAAAAATATATTGTGAATATATTATTACAACTTAAAATAATAGTTGTCATGATCCCAGTTCTTTCTCTTTTCTATCTCTGTCTCCATCTGCTGGTTCTTTCTTTTCCTTTGCGCTCTCTTATCTCTACTCTCATCATCTTCAGCTGTTCCTCATTCTCTCCCGCTCACCTGCTCTCTATCTCCTATCATTAGGCTCTCTATTTCTAGCTCTGTCTCTTTCCATTCCCTGTTGGATTATTACTAACCACTTCAGATGTTTCTGACGTTTTTTGTGCTTTACCTACAGACCAATAGTCCTGTCCTGTCTAGTCTTGTCGTTTGGAGAGTCTTGTGTGGACTGTTTGTTACCTGTCTTGTTCTCCGCCCAGTTTACTGCCGTGAGGAGTAACAAAGTGTCTGCCGCCTCACCGGTACCCCGTCTCGCTGATCAGTGGCTACTCGGACCAGCCACTTAGGCTTCATTGTCTCATCCAGGAATTATCCCTGTATTCTGCCTTTGTTTTTCGACCGTTGCGGCTTTGCCTTATTTCTATTAAAAGAGGATTAACCTGCCATTCGCCTCCTGGGTTCTCTCTCTCTCTGTTCCGTGACAGAATTATCCAACCAACATGAATCCGGCGAATGAGCATCCAGTCAAGGCCGCGGTGGAGATCCAGGGAGTCATGCTGGGCAAGCACGAGGAGGAACTTTCCGCTGTTCGTCAAGCCGTCGATACTCTAGCCGCCCAGATGGTCGACCTTACCACACAGTTCCATCTTCTCCGCATGGACTCTGCCTGCAAGGCTGCGGACGCCGCTGAGCCCCGTGTGAACAATCCCCCCTGCTATGCGGGTGAGCAAACAGAGTGTTTGTCTTTTCTAACTCAGTGTGAGGTTGTTTTCTCGCTTCAGCCTATCACCTACGCCCAGGATCGCACTCGTATCGCCTACATCATCTCTCTGCTCAAGGGAAGGGCTCGTGAGTGGGGAACAGCCGTGTGGAATGCCAATGGAGACTGTGTTAGCCAGTACACCCGTTTTAAGGAGGAGATTTTATGAGTCTTTGACGGATCCGTTCATGGTCCTGAAGCCTCACGTGTGCTGTCCACCCTCCGCCAGGGAAGGCGTTCGATCGCGGATTTCTCCGTGGAGTTCCGTACTCTCTCCACCACCTGTGGATGGAATGACCCCGCTCGTGGCGCGTTTCATCGAGGGTCTGGATGCTGAGATCAAGGATGAGGTTCTGGCCCACGAGACTCCTTCACGCCTCGATCCCCTCATCGATTTGGCGCTGCGCATTGAGAAGCGTTTCGTTCTGCGAGGACGCGCTCGCAACACTGAGCCCACACTCCTCCTACCTCCGGGGACCAGTTCTCCCTCCGCTTCGATGGCAGCCCCAGAACCCATGCAGCTTGGCGGGATCCGCATCTCGGCTGCCGAGCGCCAGCGCCGCATCATTAATCAGCTCTGCCTTTACTGTGGCTCTGACAAGCACTTTGTCACTGGCTGTCAGTTAAAAGCCAAAGCTCACCAGTAGAGAGAGGGTTACTGGTGAGCGCATCCTCTCTGGTCCCTCCGTCACGCCCACGCACTACCTTTCCAGTACACCTGCGCTGGTTTTGGGCCACCCTTGGCTCGTTGAGCATAACCCCCAGATTAACTGGCCTATGGGCTCCATTCTTTCATGGAATCTTTCTTGTCATGTTAAGTGTTTGATGTCTGCTGTCCCTCCCGTGTCTTCTGTTTCTGTTTTTCAGGAGGAGCCGGGTGATTTGTCAGGAGTTCCGGAGGAGTACTTCGATTTGCAAGCGGTTTTCAGTCGTTCCCGGGCCACTTCTCTTCCTCCGCACCGACCCTATGATTGCAGCATCGAGCTTCTCCCTGGCACTACCCCTCCCCGGGGTAGACTTTACTCCCTCTCTGTCCCCGAGCGCGTGGCAGAATTTGTGCTCCTCTTCCTCTCCTGCTGGTGCGGGGTTTTTTTTGTGACGAAGAAGGATGGCTCTTTACGCCCCTGCATTGATTACAGAGGTTTAAATGACATAACTGTTAAGAACCGTTATCCCTTGCCACTTATGTCATCCGCCTTTGAGATCCTGCAGGGGGCGCAGTCCTTCACAAAACTAGACCTTCGCAATGCCTATCATCTTGTTCGCATTAAAGAGGGAGACGAGTGGAAGACCGCCTTTAATACCCCGCTCGGTCACTTTGAATACCGGTTTTCTACCCTTCGGCCTAGTTAACGCCCCCGCAGTTTTGAGGCTCTAGTCAACGATGTTCTCCGTGACATGCTTAATGTTTTCGTTTATCTCGACGATATCCTAATTTTTTCGCCTTCTCTCCAAGTTCATGTGTTGCACGTTCGTCAGGTTCTTCAACGACTTTTGGAGAACAAATTGTTCGTCAAAGCCGAGAAATGCATCTTTCACGCCCAGTCCGTCACTTTCCTCGGTTCCGTTATCTCCGCTCAGGGGATTAGTATGGACCCGGCTAAGGTCCACGCGGTCACGGACTGGCCTATTCTGGACTCTCGCATCGCGCTTCAGCGTTTCTTAGGTTTCACCCGCTGATGAGAGGATCCACCCTTGCGCGTTCTTTTCACACTGTCTGTCTCCATCCGAGCGTAATTACGATGTGGGTAACCGCAAGCTTTTGGCTATTCTTCTTGCGTTAGGGGAGTGGCGGCACTGGCTGGAGGGATCTACAGTTCCGTTCATAGTCTGGACTGACCATCGTAACCTTGAATATATCCGTTCTGCTAAGAGACTTAACGCTCGTCAGGCGCGTTGGTCTCTTTTTTTTGCGCGTTTCGATTTCACTATTTCCTACCGCCCCGGTTCCAAGAATCAAAAACCTGACGCGCTCTCTCACCAGTTCCCCTCTCCCGAATCCGTACCCACTGATGAGAGGATTCTTCCTCAAGGATTGGTGGTGGGTGCGGCTGTCTGGGGTATTGAACGAATTGTTAAACGCGCCCTTGCCCATTCTATCACGCCTCGTCTCTGCCCCAGGGGTTTACTGTTCGTACCCTCTTCCACGCGTCACGCTGTTCTCCAGTGGGGTCGCTCCTCTAAACTGTTTGCGCATCCAGGCGTTAGAGGTACTATCGCCTCGGTTTCGCAGAGGTTCTGGTGGCCCACTCGAGAATGTGATATCCTTCGTTTTTTAGCATCCTGTCCCATTTGCGCTCAGACTAAGGTCAGCAACAGACCTCCCGCGGGTCTCCTCAGACCTTTACCTGTTCCTTCGCGCCCTTGGGCTCAGATTGTTCTCGATTTTATTACAGGGCTTCCTCCTTCGGGAGGAAATACTGTAATTCTCACTGTTATCGATCGCTTTTCCAAAGCGGCCCGTTTTGTCCCGCTTCCTAAACTCCCCTCCGCTAGAGAGACTGCCCAGATTGTCGTCGAGCATATTTTTAAGATTCACGGTCTTCCCGAGAATATCGTGTCCGATAGAGGTCCACAATTCTCCTCCCTTTTCTTGAGGGAGTTTTGTCGCCTCATCTGAGCTTCTGCCAGTCTCTCTTCGGGATATCACCCCCAGACCAATGGACAAGCTGAGCGCGCTAACCAGACCATTGGACGCATTTTACGCAGTCTCGCTTTCCGCAACCCCGCTTCCTGGTCTGAGCAACTCCCGTGGGCAGAATACGCTCATAGTTCTTCTGCCACCGGGCTGTCGCCTTTTCAATGCTGTCTAGGGTATCAACCTCCCCTCTTCCCCTCCTCTAACCCCAAGTCTAACATCCCATCGGTCCAGACATTTGTCCAACGTTGCAGACGAACTTGGAGAACGGTTAGATCCGCCCTGTGTAAGGCTCGCGCCATCACTCGCCGGGCTGCTGACAAGCGCCGTGTCAAGAGCCCTCGTTATGTTCGTGGTCAAAGGGTGTGGTTTATATTGACTCAGAATCTGCCACTCCAGTTCTCATCTCGTAAATTGGCCCCCAAATTTATTGGCCCATACCGCGTCGTTAGGGTCCTAAGTCCTGTCTCGGTAAGACTTAGGTTGCCATCTAATCCCCGTCACGCCCTGTGTTTCATGTTTCTTGTCTTAAACCTGTAGTTCACCCTCCCCCCCGTCCCGTCTCCTCTCCCGTCCGCATCGAGGGTTCCCCTATCTATCGAGTCCGTAGACTCCTTGATGTTCGTCCCCGAGGGCGTGGTCGGCAGTTTCTCGTTGACTGGGAGGGGTATGGTCCTGAGGAGAGGAGCTGGATCCCCGCCCGGGACGTTCTGGACCGCTCGCTCATTGACGACTTTTACCGCTCCCGCCAGTCCTCCTCCTTGGGTGCGCCAGGGGGCGCACGTTGAGGAGGGGGTACTGTCATGATCCCAGTTATTTCTCTTTTCTATCTCTGTCTCCATCTGCTGGTTCTTTCTTTTCCTTTGTGCTCTCTTATCTCTACTCTCATCATCTTCAGCTGTTCCTCATTCTCTCCCACTCACCTGCTCTCTATCTCCTATCATTAGGCTCTCTATTTCTAGCTCTGTATCTTTCCATTCCCTGTTGGATTATTACTAACCACTTCAGATGTTTCTGACGTTTTTTGTGCTTTACCTACAGACCAATAGTCCTGTCCTGTCTAGTCTTGTCGTTTGGAGAGTCTTGTGTGGACTGTTTGTTACCTGTCTTGTTCTCCGCCCAGTTTACTGCCGTGAGGAGTAACGAAGGGTCCGCCGCCTCACCGGTACCCCGTCTCGCTGATCAGTGGCTACTCGGACCAGCCACTTAGGCTTCATTGTCTCATCCAGGAATTATCCCTGTACTCTGCCTTTGTTTTTCGGCCGTTGCGTCTTTGCCTTATTTCTATTAAAAGAGGATTAACCTGCCATTCGCCTCCTGGGTTCTCTCTCTCTCTCTGTTCCGTGACAATAGTGTACTATTTGAATATACTTTAAAAAAATTATTTATTCCTGTGATGCAAAGCTGAATTTTCAGCATCATTACTCCAGCCTTCAGTGTCACATGTAACATCCAGTCCACTTAACATCCAATAAAAAAAATTCTAATAATATATATTCTAATAATATTATAATATTATAATAATATTTTCTTTACTATCACTTTTTATAAATTTAACACATCCCTGCTGAATAAAAGTATTGATTTTATTTAAAAAAAGAATGAAAAATAAATACTGACCCCAAATTATTGACCAGTAGTGTATATTGTTATTACAAAATATTTATATTTTAAAAACATAACATAACGTTTTTTTTACTTTTTATTCATCAAAGTATCCTACAAAAGTATCACATGTTCTGAAAAAATATTAAGCAGCAGAACTGTTTCCAACTTTGATAATGAATCATCATATTAGAATGATTTCTAAAGGATCATGTGATAATGATCCTAAAAATTCAGCTTTGCATCACAGAAATAAATGATAATTTAAAGTATAATAAATGTAAAAACAATTATTTTAAATTGTAATAATATATCACAATATATAATTTTTTTCTCTAATTTTGATCAAATAAATGCAGGCTTGATGAGCAGAAGAAACTTCTTTCAAAAACATTAAAAATAGTCATGTTTCCAAACTTTTGGTCTGTACTGTATATATATATATATATATATATATTTGAACAAATGCTTAATCTTGAAAATGTTTACTGTTATCCTCAGGAGTTTAAAATAAGTATTGTTTTATTTGTTCTTTGTAAACACTTGCAAATGCTGTCAACACAATAATATTAGTAAAATTTAGAAAATGGTTAGTTACTCGTTTTCTTGCCATGCTGTGAAAATAATCCAAATAAAATTGCAATTGAGAAATGTTAATCTTCGGTCAATAATAGATTGAATTTCAGTTAAATTGCTTAAATTAAGAAACTGTTGATTGATTTTAAGAAGCTACATTGGGTCTTACATAACGAATAAGCAGAAATATTCTAGTCATTACCTTTGTGTTCAGCCTCAGAGGACCAGTGTCATGTTTATCAGGTTAATGTCACAGCAGAACATTATTCACAATTTTCTCTGATAAGATTTTGAATGATAGAGCTGTTGCTGGGGGTTTGCAAACATATTCCCAAGCTTTCACCCTTCTCCAATCCTGTGGATGTATTTTTACCAGGAAGGTGAAAGGTCAGGCCTGGCAATTTGAGCATAAGCCAACAAGAACTGTTCAATCACGTGGCAAATGCTTCCATATCTCTCTGAGTCCTTGAACTCACAAGGTGACTGACAGTCGTGTTGGTCCAGCAGTTCACCCCCTGGAAAAATCATTTATTTTTCAGCACATTTTCACAACTAATAGAATTTCTTATGATGGTACATCTTCAAGAAGAAAGCCTCTAGAGCTTGCCTTCCTGAAATTCACTATCTTATTAGAGTGAGAAATTAAACAAAACTAATGACATTCCTTCAGAGAGTCACACCACTCTTTTGTGCCACACTGGATGTGCTGTTTATCGTTTAAGAGACGGCAAGAAAAATTAATACACAAAGACAAGAAAATGTTTTAGTGAGACCGTTTTAAAGGGAGTCTTGCGTCAGAGGTTTGACCTCTGTCCCATCGTCTCTAAACTGCCTTCTGTCAGGACAGGGAAATGAGAAATGGTTCTCAGCAGCCCAAGAGAGCGGCGCTGAGCTCCTGTGACACACGGCTCGAGTTCACACAGGAAACAGTAAGCAAATGAAAACTTAATATATATGTTAATGGAAGTCCCATGTTTAAATCAGCAAATAAAACAGCTCATGAACTTGCACAGAGGTCACAGAAATCTATCTATATATCTACAGCTTTTTTTTCCGCCACACAAACCTATTCTCCATACACCATAATGAAAAAAAAAAAAGTTTTTTTACATCTTTGAAAATTTATTAAAAATAAAACGTAATGATTCCATTGTGTAAGTATTCATACCCTTATTTGGGACAGTTGAAATTTAGCTCAGGAGCATTCATATTGCTTGTAGATGTTACTACACTTCAAGTGAAGTTAAGTGTGGCAAATTCAATTGAATGGGCATGATATGGAAACACACACACATCTTAATAAAAGTCTAACAGCTGATAATGCATATCAGAGCAAAAACCAAGAACTGCCTGTACAGCTCAGAAACAGGTTTGCGTCAAGCCACACATCTGGGAAAAAGTTCAGAAAAAAAATTCCACTTCACCGAAGGGTCACAGAAGCATAGTCTCTGTTACTCTTAATGGAAGACGTTTGAAACCACCAGGACTAGCTGGCCAAACTGAGCAACTGATGGAAGGGCTTTGGTTAGTGTGGTGACCAAGAACCTGATGGTCACTCTAGTTGAGCTCCATGATCATATGTGGAGATGTACAAACATCACTGCAACACTACACCAATCTGGGCTTTATGGCAGTGGGGCCAAACTTAGTCATCTCTTCAGTGAAGACACAGGAAAACACACTTGGAATTTACAAAACAGCACCTACAGGACCCTCAGAGTCTGAGAAACAAGATTATCTGGTCTGATGAACCTCAATTCTAAGCATCATGTTTGAAGGAAACCAGCTTTGATCATCACCTGCAGAGTACCATCCCAAAAGTATAGTGTGCATTCAGAATCTCAGACTGGGTTCATCTTCCAACAGTGAACCTAAACACACAGCAATAGTGGCTTATAGACAACTCTGTGAATGTCCTTGAGTGGCCCAGCCAGAGCCTGTGATTTAACCCTCTTCAAATATTTCTGGAGAAACCTGAAAATGTGCATCTGCCCCCATCCAAACTGACAGAGCATGAGAGATTAAGAGATGAGGATAAGGATGGCAGGTAATTGCCAAATGCTGATGAGAAAAGCTTGTCGCATCAAAAAAAAAAAAAAAAAAAAAAGTTGGCTGTAATGGTGCTTTAGCGAAATATTTAGTCAAGGGTGTAAATTCTTTTTTTTTTTTCAAGGAAAGTTGCATGCTCCCTGAACCTCTGCTTCTCTTAAATACTAAAGTGTATTGTGTACGTTATATTTTGACAGACATTGATGCTGTGATATTCAAATGAAGTGGATTTTGAGAACAGTTGTAGGTAATTCCTTTTTTCTGTCTTTCATTCTATTGTTTTATTATTCTGTTTATTTCTTTTACATGTTTGCTCTGAAGGCATACCATTAAGTGGTCACATGAAATTTAAGACAGTTGTTGACTTTGATTGACAGTCTAATCAACCTATGATACTCATATAGTAGAGGAGTGACCTCAATTCACTTCACTCATGCTTTATGACAGATGTCAGTCGCCAGACTGGTGTCACATATTAGAGTTCAGTCAAGGTGACAGGTATAAAACCACATGCAGACACAAACGTATTCACATTCATCTATTTTATGAATATTCTCCATGACTGTTTTTCTGTCCTCTTATGCTTCCCATCACTCCCACTGGTAAATATTCTGTGTATATCTGCCCAGAGGACAAACCATAAGTCAAAGCCGTGCTGTTTTCACTGCTGGAGTTATCCTGATATTTTTACTGCTGACCTCCAGTTTAGAAAGCACAAGACATGGAAAGAGTGTGTGAAAGCGAGGAACATCTCACACAAAACACACCTGGATGACCTCTGCTGTTTGGTTGTGAATAACGGGGACTGTTACTCTCAGGGTAGAGTGGCTCAGAGAAAGCCTCGTCCTGCTTCAGCAGACACTGACGGGTTGCCATGTTTTGCACCTCGCATATGGCTAGTAGGGAAGGTTAATCGGGAAAGGGAGGAATGACTCTATTTATTACAGTAATGTCCCTCACAGTAATATTAATTCCCCATGTGCTGTTATTTGTATGGAGTGCATCATTAATTCCTGCCTTTTTTTATCCAAATATATGTGTGTAGATGGTGGCCATTGCTTTCCCATTACCTCATCTGCTGCTGCTCTTTCAGAGAGAAACCTTTTCATCCTGATTTAATCACTGGAGATCAGATAAGTAGATCAATGTTTTATAAGGTTGACTTTATGCAAAATTAAAAGACACACACAATCTTTTCAGACCTAATATTCAAATGAAAACCTTTTACGTTGTCTTAAGTGTTGCGGGGAAATCTGATCACTAGAAAATACATTAGAGGTTGTTTGTGTTGGCATTTACAATGTAATTCATGATAAAGGATTGTATGAAATAAGTTTGGTTTAATTCAAAGGAATCATACTAAATTAAACCTATTTTTCTTCTTTCTACAACTTGAGGAGCAAGTTGAAATGACTTATGCAATTAATAGATCATGCAAATTAAAGTAGTAAATGCTTACACATATCATTCATGCATTGATATATCCATTCTTCTTGATTGTATGAATTACTGATCTACAAGTAAAGGATGGTGTACAATTGGCTGTTCATTACTCCAAAAGGGACCTTAGAGAAATCACTGACCCATTAATAGGATTTAAAGGTCTCCAGCACTGTGCTGGATCTCTGGCGTGCAGAGTTTGGCTGTGGGGGAAAAAAATCGTCCAACATTTAAAAACACTTGTTGATATTACTTTAGAATTCATGAATTTGCCATGGTTCCCTGAGTAGGGAACGAGACACCGCATCCTCTAGGGGTCACTATGGGGAATAACACCAATAACACGTTGGCCAGTGACAGACCATGACTTCACTACCGGTGGGACTATAGTATAATAGGCGCCGGGAGAACATGTCATCCACTTCTTCATTTGACGCTTGTGTCCGAAGCATGGCAGGAAGAATGCAGTGACTCATTCCTTACTCAGGGAAGCATGATTGCATAAGTAACCTGAGACATTCCCTTTCAAGGAAACTTCAAACTGCATCCTCTAGTGGTCGCTATAGGGAATGGTATACCCATGTCATGATGCTGAGGGAAGTGCAGGCCAGAACCATGGCGAGCACTAAGTACCAACTCTACCATTTACATGGGAGTTGCCCTTGGGATGTTAGATGGCTGTTTGTGACGTTATCCCCTATGGCCAAAAGCCTAAGCTACATACCTAAACTTACCTGTTAGGGCCAGACTCCTGGGCCCGGGGTAGCGCTCAAGGCATGGAATCAAGAATAGATCCCTTTTAGGGGATACCACCAAGACCCTAGCATCATACTAAGTCTTGGTCTCTCACACAGGGGTTACCACTTGCTCTTGCATAAGCATGCTGATGGAATTGTCTCAGCAGATCCCTAGTAGCAACACCCTGTTTAAATAAGTATCCTGAGGATACATAGGTAGAGTGGCACCCAAGATGAACGGGGCTTTTACCAGCTCCAAAAAGAGTATGAAGCAACCGCCTCAATAAAGGAATAGCACGCTCTCAAGCACTGCTAATATTACCACAAGAACAGCCCATGGAGCGAGGAATCCGGAAACTCAGAGCAAGGAAACAAAGCTAATATGCTTAACCCTTACCTCACAGGATTTCAGAAAGTGTGCAGAGTCTTGCGTGCACTCTTACTACTTTTGTGGATCTTAGAAAGTGCACAAAATGTTCAACATGCACACTTACCACCATCTGGATTTCAGAAAGTACACAGAGCTTAGTGTGTGTACTTAAAGCTTCCAGAGCATCTGTTCACAGATACCCAGAGGTACTGAACTGAACAAGAGGCAAGTTCAAATACAACCCTCTGCGAGGGGAGCACTGCCTGAGACAGAATTACACAAGAAGGTTCTATATCTTTAACACCAAGCATTTCTGCAGACTCTGTTGATAGTCTCCGTGATTCCTTCAACTCAAAAGTTAAGAATGTTATTGATGATATTGCTCCAATAATAGTCAGTAAGAAAACAAACAGACAGAAATCAGTTTGGAGAAAATCAACAGCACTTCAGACTTTGAAAAGATAATGCAGAAAAGCAGAGCGGATGTGGCGGAAGACGAAATTTGAAATTCACTATAGCATCTATAAAGACAGCCTTCATGCTTTTAATGTGAAACTAGCCACAGCTAGATAAAATTTCTTCTCAAACTTTATAAACAGTAACTTAAACAACACTCATACTCTTTTTGCCACTGTTGATAGACTGACAACCCCCACCCCCACCCCGAGTCAGATTCCCAGTGAAATGCTCTCAGACTGAAAATGCAATGAGTTTGCTTCCTTCTTTTCTGAGAAGATCATCAATATCAGTAAGGCGATTAGGACATCCTCAAGTAATGTAGAGGTCAGACAGATTCAGCCGCAATATAAAAAAAGATACTATGTCTATTTTTGAAGCAATTGATAGCAACATTTTGAAAACATAGTGCAGCACCTAAAATTGTCCACCTGCTATCTTGACACACTCCCCACATCTTTTTTCAAAAGTGTGCTTTACTGTTTAGAAGAAGATCATTTGGAATCAGCTTCCAGAAGAGATCAGATGTGCCCAAATACTAGTCACATTTAAATCTAGATTCAAAATCCATCTGTTTAGCTGCTTGCCTTGCCTTTGGTGGGAAATAACTTAATTCTCTTTATTTCTCAATAATGTGAGAGAGTGGGGATGGGAAAAACTGTAACTAAATCCTTTCTTCCTTCTGTGGTTTGTTCTTGAGGCAGCAGATCAATCTCTCTGAAGGGAAGACAGAAGAGATGGAGGGTTAATTAAAAGGGTTCAGACTACTCACGAATTCCACTGAGCTTCCGGTTACATTATTTTAAATGAGTCTACCCCCCAAGATTACTGTTATAATCATGAGCCACATCCAAAAGGTAAAGAGGGAGGTGTTGCTTCAATTTATAACAATGTTTTCAGGATTTCTCAAAGGGCAGGCTTCAAGTATAACTCGTTTGAAGTAATGGTGCTTCATATAACATTATCCAGAGAAACAAATAATAAATCCCCTGTGATGTTTGTACTGGCTACTGTATAATGGTTATTCTGCACACTTGGTAAACATACTCCAGGTAGTCCAAAATGCAGCAGCTAGACTTCTTACTAGAACAAGAAAGTATGACCATATTAGCCCTGTTCTGTCCACACTGCCCTTGCTCCCTATTAAACATCATATAGATTTAAAAATCTTGCTTATTACTTATAAAGCTCTGAATGGTTTAGCACCTCAGTATTTGAATGAGCTCTTGTTAAATTATAATCATCCACGTCCGCTGCGTTCTCAAAACTCAGGCAATTTGATAATACCTAGAATATCAAAATCAACTGCGGGCGGCAGATCCTTTTCTTATTTGGTGCCTAAACTCTGGAATAACCTACCTAACATTGTTCGGGAGGCAGACACACTCTTGCAGTTTAAATCTAGATTAAAGACCCATCTCTTTAACCTGGTTTACACATAACACACTAATATGCTTCTAATATCCAAATCCGTTAAAGGATTTTTAGGCTGCATTAATTAGGTAAACCGGATCCGGGACACATCCCATAACACCTGATGTACTTGCTACATCATTAGAAGAATGGCATCTACACTAATATTAGTCTGTTTCTCTCTTATTCCGAGGTCACCGTAGCCACCAGATCCAGAATGAACAGATGATTCTTCTGCACAATCTGACTTTGCTGCAGCCTGGAATTGAACTTCTGGTTTCGTCTGGTCAGAGGAGAACTGGCCCCCCAACTGTGTCACGATCGGTGTTACGGAAAACACAGGAGAGAGAACCAATTGCGAGTACGTCTTTAATAAGGGGTAATCCAAAGAGAATACACAGTCCAGGCATGAGTCGTAACCAAAAACATCCATCCAAACATAAACCAAACGAAGACAAGGCAAGGGCAAGAACTGACAGACATGAATTAATGTTCAACATTAAACAAGGACTCCGTGACTAAGACTCAGACAGACCAGGTATAAATACACAAAAGGATTATGGGGAAACAGGAGACAGGTGGGGAAACAATCAATTAACTAAACAAGGAGGAAGGTGACCAAATAAGGAGACAGGAAGTGATAATATGATAAACACCGTGGGAACTGAGGACACCTAGTGGGAACCCAGGGAACACAACCCAGACACTGTGACAGTACCCCCCTTCTACGGAGTGGCTCCCAGACGCTCCAAGACAGACACAAAACAGAGACCAGGAGGGAGGCGGACAGGTGGAGGCTCAGGGGGAGGGACGGAGGGCCAGAAAAGAAAAACATGGGGAACAGGCACTAGAATGTAAACACAACACAGAAAGACCAGGAGGGAGGCGGACAGGTGGAGGCTCAGGGGGAGGGACGGAGGGCCAGACTAACAGAAAGGAACAGGGACAGACATTAACACAAAAACCAAAGGAAAAAAACAACATGAAGCCCCCCAGGGCGGAGCAGAAGACCACCACACCCTTGTGGTCAAGGCCAGAGCCCTCCAGGGCGGAGCGGAAAACCACCACCACCGTGTAGTCAGGGCAAGCGCCCCCCAGGGCGGAGCAGAAGACCACCATGTCCGTGTGATCAGAGCAGAAGCCCCCCAGGGCGGAGCAGAGGACCACCACGTCCTCGTGGTCGACCCCAGAGTCCCCCAGGGCGGAGCGGAAGACCACCACAACCGTGTAGTCAGGGCAAGCGCCCCCCAGGGCGGAGCAGAAGACCACCATGTCCATGTGGTCAGAGCAGAAGCCCCCCAGGGCGGAGCAGATGACCACCACGCCCCTGTGGTCGATGCCGGAGTCCAACAGGGCGGAGCAGAAGGCCACCCAGTGACTTGACCTGACTCTGAAAGGTCCATGAGGATCTGACTCGACTCTGGAGGGTCAACTGGAACTAGCCCTGACTCTAGACCGGTCTCGGGCACCGCATCGGGAGTGGCCTCGGGCACCGCATCGGGAACGGGCACCGCCTCGGCCTCTGGAACAGCATCGGCCACCGCTTCGGCATCTGGCACCGCCTCGGCATCCGGCACCGGCTCGGCATTCCGGCACCGCCTCGGCATTCCGGCACCGCCTCGGCATTCCGGCACCGCCTCGGCGCTCCGGAACAGCATCGGGCTCCGGAACAGCATCGGGCTCCGGAACAGCATCGGGCTCCGGAACAGCATCGGGCACCGCCTCGGTCTCCGGAACGGCATCGGGCCCCGCTTCGGCATCGGGCACCGCCTCGGCCTCCGGAACGGCATCGGGCACCGCCTCGGCCTCCGGAACGGCATCGGGCACCGCCTCGGCCTCCGGAACGGCATCGGGCACCGCCTCGGCCTCCGGAACGGCATCGGGCACCGCCTCGGCCTCCGGAACGGCATCGGGCACCGCCTCGGCATCGGGCACCGCCTCGCCCTCCGGAACAGCATCAGGCACCGCCTCGGCCTCCGGAACAGCATCGGGCACCACCTCGGCCTCCGGAACAGCATCGGCCTCCGGAACGGCATCGGGCAACGCCTCGGCCTCCGGAACGGCATCGGGCACCGCCTCGGCCTCCGGAACGACATCGGGCACCGCCTCGGCCTCCGGAACGACATCGGGCACCGCCTCGGCCTCCGGAACGACATCGGGCACCGCCTCGGCCTCCGGAACGGCATCGGGCACCGCATCGGCATCGGGCCCCGCTTCGGCATCGGGCAACGCCTCGCCCTCCGGAACAGCATCAGGCACCGCCTTGGCCTCCAGAACAGCATCGGCCTCCGGAACAGCATCGGGCACCACCTCGGCCTCCGGAACAGCATCGGCATTGGGCACCGCCTCGGCATCAGGCACCGCCTTGGCCTCCGGAACAGCATCGGCCTCCGGAACGGCATCGGGCACCGCCTCGGCATCGGGCACCGCCTCGGCCTCCGGAACGGCATCGGGCACCGCCTCGGCCTCCGGAACGGCATCGGGCACCGCCTCGGCCTCCGGAACGGCATCGGGCACCGCCTCGGCCTCCGGAACAGCATCGGGCACCGCCTCGGCCTCCGGAACAGCATCGGGCACCGCCTCGGCCTCCGGAACAGCATCGGGCACCGCCTCGGGAACGTCCTTTGGGCTTTGAGGAACGGTAGACGCCTGTCTCCTCCTTCTCCGCCCTCTATGATGGCGAGTCGGTGACACCTTGTCTGGAGACTCAGGCGTTGAGTCGGCCATGTTGTGCTGTGGCTCCAAGCTGGCGGCCATCTTGTGCTGTGGCTCTGGGCTGGCGGCCATCTTGTGCTGTGGCTCTGGGCTGGCGGCCATCTTGTGCTGTGGCTCTGGGCTGGCGGCCATCTTGTTCTGTGGCTCTGGGCTGGCGGCCATCTTGTGCTGTGGCTCTGGACTGGCGGCCATCTTGTGCTGTGGCTCTGGACTGGCAGCCATCCTGTGCTGTGGCTCTGGACTGGCAGCCATCCTGTGCTGTGGCTCTGGGCTGGCAGCCATCCTGTGCTGTGGCTCTGGGCTGGCAGCCATCCTGTGCTGTGGCTGTGGGCTGGCAGCCATCTTGTGCTGTGGCGCTGGGCTGGCAGCCATCTTGTGCTGTGGCGCTGGGCTGGCAGCCATCTTGTGCTGTGGCGCTGGGCTGGCAGCCATCTTGTGCTGTGGCGCTGGGCTGGCGGCCATCTTGTGCTGTGGCGCTGGGCTGGCGGCCATCTTGTGCTGTGGCGCTGGGCTGGCGGCCATCTTGTGCTGAGGCGCTGGCTCAGCAGCCCTGACGTTGGCCGTCTTGGGAATATCTAGAATCTTGGACAGCGTAGCGAAATAATCCAAGAATGAGTCAGCGGCCTTCTTGGGCGTTGGCGCTGAGCTGGCGGCCATCTTGCACCGTGGCGCTGGACTCGCGGCAATCATGGGCAGTGGCGCCACCGTGGCGGACGTGCGCTTCCTCTCCCCTCTCCGTCCGCCATGGTGAGACGGTGGCTCTGATCCATCCCACACGAGACCCGGGTCGAAGGGAGGCCATGGTTGAGAGTGATGCTGGGTCTCCTCTCGACCACTCCCTCCTCGGCGACCTCCCCTGGTCCCCCGGAAAACCACCAGGCGAGTTCCCTCAAAACCGTCTCTCTCCCGCTCTATGGCTGGGGATGAGACATAGGCAGACATACCGCTGGTTCTTACTGTGACGGAGTCCTTCTGTCACGATCGGTGTTACGGAAAACACAGGAGAGAGAACCAATTGCGAGTACGTCTTTAATAAGGGGTAATCCAAAGAGAATACACAGTCCAGGCATGAGTCGTAACCAAAAACATCCATCCAAACATAAACCAAACGAAGACAAGGCAAGGGCAAGAACTGACAGACATGAATTAATGTTCAACATTAAACAAGGACTCCGTGACTAAGACTCAGACAGACCAGGTATAAATACACAAAAGGATTATGGGGAAACAGGAGACAGGTGGGGAAACAATCAATTAACTAAACAAGGAGGAAGGTGACCAAATAAGGAGACAGGAAGTGATAATATGATAAACACCGTGGGAACTGAGGACACCTAGTGGGAACCAAGGGAACACAACCCAGACACTGTGACAAACTGAGCCTGGTTTCTCCCAAGGTTTTTTCTCAATTCTGTCACCGATGGAGTTTTGGTTCCTTGCCACTGTCGCCTCTGGTTTGCTTAGTTGGGGTCAGTTCATTTACAGCGATATCATTTACTTGATTGCAAATGAATGCACAGATACTATTTAAACTGAACTGAGATGATGACATCACTAAATTAAATGATGAACTGCCTTTAAATGTCATTATTGACATTACATTGCTTTGATTTCCTAATTTATGTTGTTCAGTTGCTTTGACGCAATCCTTATTTTTTAAAGCACTATATAAATAAAGGTGCCTTGACTTCCGTCCTTAACCCTTTAGAACCTAAAGCTAAAATTGGCCGTTTTCACTCATTTTGTTTTTTTGAGTATAAAATTAGAACATAATGTGGTATCTTCAAGTGTAAGGTGTCATTTTTTTTCAGAAAATTATAGGCTTTCAGGAAATTACAGTTATTGTACATTATTTTGTGTAATGAGTTAGTAAATAAAATTTAAATAGACAAAAAAATAAAAAATGGGAAGAAATTGTACTGGTTTTTATTTAGAAAAAATCTGAAAACTCATGATCGAAAGAATCTAATGCCTCAATCTTGAAAAAGGAACTATAATACATATATACAAGTCTTTTTGAGACACTGGATTGCACAGTTTTTACTCAGGAGCCATTTGTTGTACTCCAGTTCTATAGGCGTTTTTGGATCCTTCAATCCAGTCATTTGAATGTGGTGCTCTCTGAAGCAGTTCCTGTCTAACTGCAAGCATAATCCCATATCACATTCCTTGCACTTCCATGGGGTACTCCTTTTGCATCATATGCAACTCTGTGAAAGGTCTTAAGTATCACTCACAGGAACAGGCAGATGATCGCATCTCTCTCTCAGCCGGCCATCCAGGGGAACACCTGTGAGCGGAGCTGCTAGCAGCTCCTGAAAGTTTTGCCGTGTCATGAGCTTATCATGGTGGATGGCACACATCTCTTTGTGTAAAATGAAGCTGTTGGTCACTGCAATGTCCAGGAAGTGCTGGAAAATGGTCACATATGACTTGTTTTATGGGGCACCGACTTTGTTCTGAGCATCTTGTTGGAGGTGTCAAGTCCCCCCCCATGTACTTATTGTACAGCTACAGCTGCGACCACGGCCCCGGCCCCTCTGAGATGGTGTTGTGTTCGATGTAGATGGCCCATTTGCTTCTTCATAGATAACTGGAGTAAGCCACACTGGAAAAAAAAGCAGCATGTATTACAAACTCACTATATATGTACATAAAAATACTTTTCATTATGAAGCAATCTATTAGTAAGAGAAAATTTTGTACAATTTGCATACACACAATCACACACACATACATGCACCTACACACACACACGCGCGCAAATATACAGATAGAGACATAAATGCATGCATGCACAAAGTCACGCAAGCGTGTACACACACATTTGCATACACATCATAGACTGTATAAGATACACACATGCACACAGATACACACAAACAGATATACACACACACACATACACACAGATATACACATGCACACATTAGCAGTAGCACACACAAACACATGCACACATGCATGCACTTACACAAACATACATATAACGTTACACATACACGCACACATTCGCATACACACACACACGCACCTTTACTTACACACACACATACACACACACACACACACACACAGAGAGAGAGAGATGTGTCCATGCACTTACATACACAATTATGTATGCATGCACACACACCCATACACATAACGCTAACGTTACATAAGCAAATATGAACGCATGCATGCATGCACATACGCACTTACACGTGTGTGCAACGCACATATAAGTGTGTAAAACAGTGTTTTTCGAACAAAAACACGGAGTCTGACTATTTTATTCATTTCTCATCGATTCATCAGAAAGAAACAAATAAATAAGCTTCACTTACCAATCCACGACTGGATCAAAACCAGAACACCTCCTCAACGTCTGAATACAGACTCCGGGTCCGATGAATCATGTTCAGCCTCTTCCCAGGTGTAATCAGAGATCAAATCAATCGCCTCCTCTTGTGTAAAACATTTTTTTCGCCATGTTTTTGTTCATTTTTGTTTATATTTCACACTCTCAAACTTTCAAACCTGCTGCGCTCTGTATCTCCTGCTTCATCTCCGCCCTTCCCCCTCTCCCCGAAAGCTGCTGTGATTTGCTGCTGGAAAGCATGCAGTTACCGTATTAAGCTGTATATTGTCTTAAAGCGCAAGCTGTCTTCTATCAGACGCAATTAAAATTTTTTTCATAGTTCAAACGGTTGCTGAGTTATGAAAACATTAATACTGCATGGTAAATTGTGTCGGCGCCGACATGTTCGGTTTTAAAGGGTTAAGAACTTGTCCTGTGACTGGGCTAAGGGCGATCCAGCATTCATCTCTTTGGCTGAGAGACTACTGAGGCCTCTCTGTTCCCTTTTATGTGGTGTTGTTGATTGTCATTAACAGCCTGCAGCTGAGTCTTACTGTTAGAGGGGAAAAGGTAAACACCTGTGTTGGGGCTATCCCTGGTCCTGAACCCTCTTACTGGCCCAGCTCTTGTTGCTTCCTGTAATCAGGCTCTCCATGGTGCTGAAGGTGTTTAGTCTGTTTTGTGGGGAACCATACCTCTTTCTGGCCACCACATACCTCCCTTTCCTGCTCCAGGATCCCACGTGGAACGCACGTCCCAAAGTAGTCATGTCTTCTGGACATTGCATTGGCATTCGCATGAGAATTCCCAGCCCCGTGTTCCACCTTAAATTGGAAGTCCTGCAACTGAAGAAACCAACAAGTGATTTGTGCATTTTTCCCTTTGTTTTGAGAAATCTATTTGAGTGGGGCATGATCAGTTACCAAGTTAAATTTCTGCCCTAACAAATAATGTCTCAACTTTTCAACAGCCCATTTTATAGCAAGGCATTATTTTTCTATCGTTGCATAGTTCTTCTCATGAGGAACCAATTTAAGGCTAATTTAAATGACTGGATGTTCTATAGCATCTTGTAGCTGGGACAGCACTGCTCCCACTACTATCTCTGATGCGTCTGTTTGCAACACAAAGGGTTCACTAAAGTTTGGGGCTTGCAGGATAGGTTCATCACGGAGGGCATCTGCTTCAGGTCATTGAAAGCCTGCTCTGCTTCCCTAGTCCATCTCACCTGGTTTGGGTGGCACTTGTGGGTCAGTTCAGTTACACTGCAAAAAGATGGCTTATCTTATTTAGTATTTTTGTCTGGTTTCTAGTCAAAATACCTTACAAATATTTAAATCAAGATACCTTTACTAGTTAAGCCAAATGACTTAAGATATTTAGTCTTATTTTCAAGGGGAAAAATAATTAATTAAGTGTGTTTTGCTTAAAACAAGTAAAATAGCAGATAATTTTAAGCAAAATGCTTAAAGCTTGTTTTAAGCAAAATGCACTTAATTTAGCTGTTATTATATCATGAATTATCTGAGAAGTCTGCCCAGGGAGCTCAGAGAATACATCACTGTGCCACCATAAAAGTTATCGCAACTCTTGCCTCTGCCTGGGGGAGAGTTGACTACCAATTTTTACTTCAAGGGTTATGGGGATCTGGACCCCAGCTGCAAAGACGTCACCAGATCTTTGTCATTCGTTCGTTCATCTGTTGTACATACTCGATGATGGTGTGATATTGTTATTGGCTGCTGCTCCCAACTTTCCTAGGTGAGGTCCAACATCCCTTGAGGTTGCCGCCTATAAAGGAGCTCAAAAGGTGAGAGCTCTGTGGGACTTCTCAAATAGAAAACAAGACATACAGTAACAACTGAAACCAATTTTTCATCAATGTCAATGACTTCCCTAAGCATTTGTTTAAGAGTTTCGTTAAATCTCATGACAAGCACATCAGTCTGGGGGTGGCATATGTAAGTTTTGAGTTGTTTCACCTTCAGTTGTCGGCAGGTCTCTTTTATCACTGTAGACATGAAGCATGAGCCTTGGTCCATAAGGATCCTCATCGGCTACCCCCATACAGCTAAAGAGCTGTACCAGTTCTCTTGCCACAGCCTTTGAGGTGGCCGACCAGAGTGGGATTGCCTCTGGAAAGTGGGTGGCATAATCGACGATGGCCATAAGGTATCGGACTTTGGCAGGGGCCCCACAATATGAAGTGTAATCCTGCTGAAAGGGGTTTCAGTTATTGGCAGAGGAATAAGTGAATTTCGATATGTTACATTGGGCATATGAAGCTGACACACAGAACAGTGCCAACAATAGTCTTCGACTGCCTCCTTGATGCCAGGCCAATAGAACCATATGAGGATACGATCATAGGTCTCAGACCTCAGGTTGCCTCCCAACAGTTGTGTGTGTGCTAAGTATTACACCTTAGAAGTATATGCTTTGGGGACCTGCAACTGTTCACAAATTTCTCCTCTTCACTGATCCAATCTATAGAACAATTTATCATGAAATGTGGATTCGGCAATCTACTCATCCCCTCTTATAGTTTGCCCTCAATCAATTGTGCTCTACTCCACACCTGGGTCAATAAGGGATCTTGCAGCTGGGCAGTGCCAAACCATCCCATCCTTTCCCCTGGAGGGCCTCTGCTGGGGGAAATTCAAAAAACACTTCATGGGATTCTATTTATTTGAGTACCTGCACTCATCCCAGGCCCTCTGAGGCAGTTGCTGTTGAGTCGGAATGTTCTTACTCACCTCTATCCTCCTCTGGGCTGGATGCTTCTGCATCAGTAGTCTCTTCAGGGGTTGGCGTATGGTGGTGTTTTGACGAATGGCGCCTTTGATGTCGGTGAGGTCTCTTCCCCTCTGCAACTCAGTCTGTGCAGTAGGCACAGTTTCTGCCAACCAGGACTTTGATGGGCAAGCACTCCACGACCCCTGCTCATGTGTAAAACTGACCCAGAGGGGTAACCATGCTTACTTCAGCAGTGGGGTAGTTCCTAGTGTCCCCATGAATACAGGACACTGAAATCTCTCTTCCCATGACCGGCCCTGCAAACTCTGGCTGGACTAAGGACTTTGCCTTCAATCCTGACAGGGAACCTAGGGGCAGCTGCCCCCTCATGGGCCCAACAGGTGGTGAGATAATGGCCCTGGAATATTGAAGATTCAGTGGCACTCACTGTGGGCATGGGTTCCTATCTGCCTGGGCAATCCTGGTCCGAGTGCCCTTCTCTCCCACATATAAAACATTAGTGCCTCTATGTTCTGTGGTCTCTGTTTAGCCACTTATTTCTTGGCATCTGCTGGCAGGCCGCTTATGCAACGGTCGATCACCACCATTTCTACAGAAGATGGCCTGTCTTTTTCTTCTAACTAACTCCTCACCAAGTCAATGTGGTTACTTGTGCCCTTGCTGGAAGGGTCCCCTTTGACCCGTGATTCATCCTACCCCTACCCGCAGATGGGGGAGAGGCACGAGCTGTGACACTAGCCTTCTGTACCCATTTCTGATCCTCAGTTCGAGATGGGCCAGGACCCCTGGTTTTGTACAGGCTCAGACCTAGACCTTCATGGAACAAAGGATTTGAAGGCCGCTGAGCATGCCATCACCTCCCTGAAATTCTCAACCACTGTCTCGACAGAGGCATCGAAATGTTCGAAATGTGACACTGGAGCATCGAGAAGAAAGCCCGTCTTTTTCTTCTCGACATATGCCAGGTTCACCCACAGATGACTCTTCATTAACACCATAACCGCCATGGACCTGCCATAGCAGAGGCAGCATTAATAATAATAGCACGAAGAGTGAGATCCATGGTGCAGCTCAACTCAGCTCAACCATTGCTGCTATGTATGCCCTGCCATTTAAGTGAGATGTATCCTAAAAGACTTACATGGCAAGAAAGTTGTCTTAAAAGAAGATGCCTCCCCCATAAAGAGATAGCAGGGCAGCTTCTCTTCAACAGCAGACATCGTCTCATAACCATTCTCAAGCATCCCCCTCGATGTTGGTATAACTATGCTGGAATCTGGAATCTGGAATCTTTATTTTTTATTTTAAAAAAATTCCAAGCGGGTGTAGCATCTGCTTAGGATCATGTACGATCGTTTGGTCTTTATGCTGTAGGGATTCCTTTAGCCTTTTGACATTTGCATATAAATTACAGAATCTGCCCCATAGTATACATTTATTTGAGTGCTTAATGGCAAGGTTTACCAAATCACATTCTCACAATACACAACACACATACATTTATTTATTTAGACTATAATTAATCAGTTACAAATGTATCTGGTATATGCATGTATTGTTTGTATGTTTCACTATGGTAGTAGCCTAGTTAAAAAAATTACTTGTATTAGTTAAGACTCTCAGTGCTTTTATTACATTTACATTTACATTTAATCATTAAGCAGACGCTTTTATCCAAAGCGACTTACAAATGAGAACAATAGAAGCAGTCAGGTCAACAAGAGAACAACAACAGTATACAAGTGCCATGACAAGTCTCAGTTAGTCTAGTATAGAACGCATAGGCAGGTTTTTTTTTTTTTTTTTTTTTTTTTATAAAATGAAAAGACATGTAAAGGAAAAGTGCTAGTGTTAGTTGGTTAAGTGCAGGCGAAAAAGATGAGTCTTTAGATGTTTCTTGAAAATGAGTAAAGACTCAGCTGTACGAATTGAGATTGGGAGGTCATTCCACCAGCAGGGCACAGTCCAGGATCAGGTCCGTGAGAGTGATTTTGAACTTCTTTGGGATGGTACCACAAGGCGTTGTTCACTTGCAGAGCGCAAATTTCTGGAGGGCACATAAGATTTAACCAATGAGTTTAGGTTAGTTGGTGCCGTGCCAGTGGTCGTCTTGTAGGCTAGCATCAGTACCTTGAATTTAATGCGAGCAGCTACTGGTAGCCAGTGTAACCTGATGAGGAGAGGAGTAACGTGAGCTTTTTTCGGCTCATTGAAGACAACCCTCGCTGTTGCATTCTGGATCAATTGCAGAGGCTTGACAGTACATGCAGGAAGGCCCGCCAGGAGAGCATTATAATAGTCCAGTCTGGAGAGAACAAGAGCTTGGACAAGAAGTTGGGTTGCTTGCTCTGACAGGAAGGGTCTAATCTTCCTAATGTTGTATAAGGCAAACCTGCAGGACCGGGTAGTTGTAGCAATGTGGTCTGTGAAGCTTATGATCCATCACAACTCCTAGGTTTCTAGCTGTCCTCGAAGGAGTAATGGTTGATGAGCCCAGCTGTATAGAGAAGTTTTGATGAAGCAATGGATTAGCTGGAATCACAAGGAGTTCTGTCTTCGTAAGGTTTAGCTAAAGGTGATGGTCATTCATCCAGCTATAGATGTCACTCAGACAGGCTGAAATGCGAGCAGCTACCGTCGGGTCATCTGGTTGGAATGAGAAGTTGAGTTGGGTGTCATCAGCGTAGCAGTGATAAGAAAAGCCATGCTTCTGAATGACAGATCCTAATGATGTCATGTAGATGGAGAAGAGAAGTGGTCCAAGTACTAAGCCTTGAGGAACCCCAGTAGCAAGGTGGTGTGACTTTGAAACATCACCCCTCCAAGACACACTGAAGGATCTGTCAGAGAGGTAGGACTTAACCCACAGGAGTGCTGTTCCAGAGATGCCCATCTTTCTGAGGGTGGACAGGAGAATCTGGTGATTAACAGTGTCAAAAGCAGCAGAAAGGTCCAGTAAGATGAGTACCGAGGATTTTGAAGCTGCTCTTGCTAGTCGCAGGGCTTCAGTAACCGAGAGCAGAGCAGTCTCAGTTGAGTGGCCGCTTTTGAAGCCAGATTGGTTGCTGTCCAGGAGGTTGTTCTGTACAAGGAACATAGAAAACTGGTTGAACACAGCTCGCTCAAGTGTCTTTGCAATGAATGGAAGAAGGAATACCGGTCTGTAGTTTTCAAGAAGCGCTGGATTTAGAGATGGTTTCTAGAGCAGTGGGCTTACCCGAGCCTGCTTGAATGCTGAGGGAAATGTTCCAGAGTGAAGAGAGGAGTTGATAACGTGAGTAAGCGAAGGTATGACTGAAGAAGAGATCGCTTGAAGGAGGTGAGTGGGGATCGGATCAAGTGGACAAGTAGTAGGATGATTGGACAGTAGAAGTTTGGAGACGTCCATCTCTGAGAGTGGGGAGAAGGTGGAGAAAAGAGTGTGCGTCGGTCATCGTGAAGTTGTCCTCAGTCTGCGGTGTGGAGAATTGGTCACTGATGGATCTAGTCTTATTTGTGAAGAAAACTGCAAAGTCGTCCGCTGTAAGAGTCGATGGAGGAGGTGGTGGCAGCGGATTAAGAAGAGAAGAGAAAGTCTTGAAGAGTGTCTGAGCATCACAACAGCTGTTAATTTTGTTGTGGTTGTAGGATGTTTTAGCCGTGAAGACATTTGCAGAGAAGGAAGAGAGATACACACTGAGGTCGGTAGAGTTTCTTGATTTCTGCCATTTCCTCTCTGCAGCCCTGAGTTTAGAGCGATGTTCACGGAGAACCTCGGACAGCCAGGGGGCAGATGGGGCGGTGCGTGCTGGTCTAGACAACAGTGGGCAAAAGTTGTCCAAGCAAGATGTTAAAGTGGAGCAAAGAGTGTCCGTAGCGCTGTTCGTGTCCAGAGCAGAGAACTGAGAGAGTGCAGGAAGTGAGGATGAAACCACAGAAGATAGGCGAGATGGAGAGAGGGAGCGTAGGTTCCATCGAAAGGTGACCTGCGTTGGAGTGTGAGGCACTTCAGGAGTAAGTGCTAGGTTAGCAGTAATGAGGAAGTGGTCTGAGGTGTGCAGTGGAGCAACTGAAGAGTTGTCCACAGAGCAACAGCGCGTGTAGATGAGGTTCAGTTGGTTGCCTGATTTGTGAGTCGCTGTAGTAGACACTAGCATGAGATCAAATGAGGTGAGCAGAGTTTTGAAGTCAGCAGCCTGGGGTTTATCTAGGTGGATGTTGAAGTCACCAAGCAGTACCAGAGGAGTACCATCTTCAGGAAAGTTTGATAGCAGCACATCCAACTCCTCCAAGAAGTTTCCCAATTGACCTGGGGGACGATAAATGACCACAAAGTGGATTTTAACAGGGTGGGTTACAGTAATGGCATGTGATTCAAATGAACCAGTACCTGTAGGTGATGGCTGAAGAACAAATTTCCATTCTTTTGATATAAGGAGACCCGTACCTCCACCCCTCCCAGTGGTACGAGGAGTGTGGGAACAAGTGAAATTAGTGGAGAGGGCTGCAGGGGTGGCAGTATCTTCAGGTTTGATCCAAGTCTCTGTCAGTGCCATGAGGTTGAGACCAGAATGAGTAGCAATAGAAGAAATGAAGTCTGCTTTGTTAACTGCAGACTGGCAGTTCCAGAGACCAACTGGAATAGGGAGCGTAGTAGTAGAGGTCAGAGGGACAGGCCGTAGGTTTGTCAGACAGGCCTTCCTGCGACGTCCATAGCATGCTCTCCGAGTGTTAGTAGTGATAGTAGAGATCTGAAAGCACATAGTGACTACAAGTGTAAGAGATATTTGCGAACAAGGTATACGAAAAGTAAAGAAAGAGGAAAAAAAGCAATACTCAAGTGCCCTGTCGGTGTCCTTGCTCGGTGGAGTCGCGGAGGTAGAGTCGATTGTCTTTACACTCGTCCATCTTCACATGAGGAGGGCTCACACGAGGGCTGCCGCGGTGAAACTTAGCGCTTTTGTATTAGCCTGATTACCTGTGATTGAAGTCAGCTGGCCACGCCTCACTATTTAGCAGATCGAAACCAGGCAGTCCCGCGATAGGCAAACGCAAAACCAAGCGCCACTTTCGGCACCTATTAACCAGGGTAAGACACACACAATTTAAACCAAAAACTTTCCTAGCAATGACGATCACACACTAGTCTGATGAGAAAACAAGACAAAACACTCACAAGCTGCTGTCCTTCTCTGTAGCTCGACTGTTTCTGGTATATGAGTGTATCTCTGCTCTAAGAAACAATTATGTACATTATGTGATCCTAAAATGCATCATACTATTTGTACCAAAGTTTGGATAAAACTAGACAAGTTCACTAGACTAGCAATAAACATTTCAATGGGCCATAAACCAGAGACAAAGGAACTTTCTCCCGCTCAAAATTCATGCCTCTGACTGGGCATTCCACCCAAAAGGTGGGTGTGAATAGAAACTGTTAAAAACCATTATCTTTGGATAATCTGAGCTCAGAAACCATTTCTTTTTGAGACGAATACTTTCCAAGACTCCTCAAAACTCTCCTGAGTTTTACTTTATGGCAGTTTTTCCTCTTCAAAATACCTTTGTCGAACCACTGAGGACTTTCGAACCATAGGGAAATCTCAAGCTTCCTTCTAAAAAGATCTCATCAAGAACATCCATTTTCTACCGCATCAGGACACTTGTTCAGCAACAAAGCCAATGCAAGTAACTGTTTACAACTATTAAGATGTGTGTTTAAGTCTGAGTCCCTTTTAAGGTGATTTTGATTCTTTGATGATTCTCATTAGGTTGTGGTTAATTGATGTGAAATACTGCCCTTCTTTTGCTCTTATCTTTCTTTACTTTACTTTCATTCATTCTGTATATATACATACCGTATTTTCCGGACTATAAGTCGCACTTTTTTCATAGTTTGGTTGGTCCTGCGACTTATTTATCAAAATTAATTTGACATGAACCAAGAGAAATGAACCAAGAGAAAACATTACCGTTTACAGCCGCGAGAGGGCGCTCTATGCTGCTCAGTGCTCCTGTAGTCTACCACTGAGCAGCATAGAGCGCCCTCTCGTGGCTCTAGAAGGTAATGTTTTCTCTTGGTTCTTGGGTCTAAATAAATGCGACTTATAGTCCAGTGTGACTTATATATGTTTTTTCCGTGTTCAGACTGCACGATTTTAGCCCAGTTTTTGGCTCGCCGACATGTTTTGAGAAATCGCAGACAAATGCCCGAAATCACAGGCAAATCTGAGCACGTTCACGCGAGTGACAATCACGCAGTGTGAATAAGCAAAGACGCGATCTGAGAGAACCACCGATGAGTCGCCGATGCCTGTGAGATATTTGGCATGCTAAATATCTCGACCTGTCGGCGATTCAAAATCATGCTGTCTGAAAAGTGTTCTGACTGAAAACTACATCGGCAATGACCGACAGCCAATGAGAGAGCAAGATACAGAGCAGCGGGGAGTTCGGGGAGGAGTTATAGACCACAATATCAGCAAGTATGGCTTCATTTCAGAAAAAGGCTTTCTTCTCGGTCTATTTGGACCCATGAAATGGAAGATAAATTAGTATAAATTTAGCAGGAGCACCTGTGTCTGTTTGACATTTCATCTGAGCTATCCCAGTCTCACGTGAAAACTCCGGTCTTGCACGTGTGATATCGCGTTGTTTCCTTGTCACATCTCGCGTGTGTTTGATGGTGAAACATAGTTTGCGTGCCAGACAGAGCTGTCGGCGATTCCTCCTATTGTAAATTCATGCAGTGTGAAACCTTCTGTCGCCGATCCATCGTGCAGTGTGAACACAGCAGTGACTGAATGCTGGCCAAGATAATCATGCAGTCTGAAAAGAACAGTGACCCGACTACTTTGAAAATTGTGCATTCTGAACTCGGCTTTATAGGCCGACAAATATGGTATATGTGTTTTGCTTGGTTTAGTTATATGCTAGCTATAGGTTCATTTATTTAATCTCTCATATTCACAATTGATTTGTCTCTGTGTGCCGCTCACAACTTTAAGTCACTGAATGTTTGTTATCTTGCTACATGCTAAACTACTACTAGTTAGTGCATAAGTAGAACAGTTATGCTTCCTTGGCCAGAAAAATATCCTTTTCTAGAATTGATTAATGGTTATTTTGTCTGCTCGGTGGACAGACAGATCGAATAATTGTAATATCCATTCTGCTACAGTTAATTCTAAAATCTAAATATTAAATATTAAATACTAAATATTCATTATTAATTATAACCTCCAAATGTCCATAACAAACAAGGAATCCTCACTGTCCCCTTCTGCCTGAATAACAAATTAATGCTGTTCTGAATTAAATCACAGCTCTGTTGCATTAAATCACAGTCAATTTTATTATGCTGACAGTATTGCTTGCTGCTTTATAGCCTTCATGAAGAGAGAGGCGAGATGTTAAAGGGTAAAAAAATAACGAACAGAGGCGTCGAGCAAGGACAATATGATGCAGTTGTGTGCTAGAGAGAAGTTTAAGACTGTAAAAACCAATACTGGAATCAAAGGCGTAAAGAGATTAAACTCTTCCTTAAATAGTTCATGTAAGTGTTTGACTTAATATAATTGTATAATTTGACTGTCAGTGTGACTATTAATGCATCCTGGGTAAACTTCACCTTCCGTAAATTAATTCATCACCTAAAAGCAAAGCATAGATTTCTCTAATGGTTTTACAAATCTGTAAAACATCCAGCAGGTAATTAAAAGCATACGAATCTCTAATAAATCATGTTGAAAGGGACAAAAGTTTCTGCCCTCAGCTTGCGCTGGAGTGATATGAAAACATGGAGGTGTGTTTTTTCATTAGTCCTTTGGATTCTCTCCAATTGGAATTTCTCTGTAAGTTTGTTGAGGAACTCGGTTTTTAGTTTATAACAGTAAAAAAAGTACTTAGAGAAAATGAATGCTGACACACAGAATGCTTTGATTTTCATTGCTGTGGAGACCACACAAAGAACAAAAAATATTGCTGTAATACCTCAGAAATAAAGCACCAGGGAAAAGTTCATTAAAGAAATAAACCTTCTACCGTACCACTCCCTATTTATACATACAATTACAAGCAACCTGTTTAATAATTAAGTACTGCAAAGTTATTACAGCAAAACACTGCCAAGAAAAATAAATAGAGCAAAAAGTAGAAGAAAAAAGATGTGGTAGACAGCCACAGTCATTAAAACACAGGAGGCGACACAGCGAGCATGAATCACAGGACGGCTGTAATTACTGTGTTATAGGCAGTGAGCTGCATACATTTGCATCAGTGTAATGACAAATGCCCCTTTTAGTACATGTCATAGGATTCCTGTGTCAGGACATGCCAGTGCGCATACAAATCTAACAGGTCCGTATTCTAGACTCCATAATTACATCAAATGGAGGAATTAGTGTTTTCCTACACGGCAAAAGTCTCTTCGATTCCTCAACAGACTTACCACATGCCCTTTGTGCAGAAACAGCAGAAATAATAGCGGATCTATATGTGATTGATAAATCTATTGGTGGTGGTTTGTGAGATAATCTTTTAATGTTAAGGAGCCTCAGCACTTTTGTGACAGATGCATCAGTTAAATAAAGATCCTCAGCTGTTCTGCTCTTATGATATGTGATGTGCTGAGGTTAGATAGAGCACAGCTCGGCTCCTCTGGTGACTCTTCATTAGTTCATCTTTATTCATTTGACCTTTAGGCCCAGACATCGTAACCCAGAGTGACACACAGATCTGCCGTACAGGTGCTTTGTGTGATGATGACAGTGTTGATGACGGAGATGGTGATGATGATGCTTCTGATAGTGATGAAGATAACACAATGGTGAAGCAGATGACAGCCGTGAATGATGCTGATGATGTGGTTGCATTTATGAGAACCATATAGACTCATCCCTCAAACAGGTAGTGTAATAATTAGAAAGAGCTGTGTATTGCACACAATGAAATACAGTGGACTACATTGAGCACAATGACTTCATACATATCACCATGAATGTAATAAATGATGAGTTATGTGTTATTAGGAGCAGTTTGTCAAACCTAACTCTCCCCAGTTTGTAATCCTGTCACATCCTGCCGGCTCCGGTATCTAGGTGTGGAAGCGATATCTACTTCTGTGATGTATTTCTTCCGCACAACACACACGCTATGCGTGATCATACTCTGAAATGAGCTTGAAGGAAAATACAAGGAAAAGAATGAAGGTTTCTTATGCTGAAGTGCATGACTTCTGATGCATGAAGAGATTTTCAGCAGTTTGACTTTGGTGGATATGAAAGCCTGCCAGTCGGTTTCATTTCCCCGAACTTTGAAGCAGAAGATAAATAACAGATGTTTTGGATCAGCCTTCATCGGTCCAAAGTTTGTTTTGAACACATTTTCAAGTGTCTTGACCAGCACAACCGTCATCAATGATCATTCACGGTGTGCGGTGTGGGAAGACAAACTGCTTCTTCCTGCCAATCTCTCCATCTATTCTAAAAGGCAGTTTTTCTCTACCTCTTTCTTCTTTTCTTCTAGCATAACAGCAAGCAATTACTCGTATATTGGCGAGGCCTAGCAACGGCATGATTGCTGTAACAGTCCAGTGTTCACACCAGCATCTGCCCTCTGTCAGGTGAGGGTTTTTACACAAAGGAAACATAATATGCCCTTGATTTTCCCTCCTGCAATGACAGGTACATCAGAAAAACAGAGATTCTCCTGGATTCACAATCAAAAATGTGGTCTTACTCACTGTGGCTATGTGATTATGTTCTGTGTCGGATAATACTGGTTTATTAGTGCTAATGTACACAATTCAACAGTGTCTTTTTTAAAAGAGTTATGCATGTCTCAGAAACAGTTTAGATAATGCATATGGAGGTAAAGATGTGAAAAAAAATTATATATATATAAATCTATATCTATCTCTATATATATATCTAAAACTATATATATATATATATAAAATATCTATTTATCTATCAATATTTTATATATATATATATATATATATATATATATAAAATATTGATAGATAAATAGATATTTTGTTTTAAGTACAAAATAAGTGTGCTAAAATAGAGCACTTGCATAATGAAAGGTGTTTTTTTTTTTTTTTTTTTTTTACCCGGGCAGCCACAGCAAACATCTTAAAACTAGAGTGTGCATCAAAAATTCAGTATGAGCTGCTTTTTTTTGTCTGCTTTATTTTTTACTTTCAATTACAGACATTGAGAGGATGGGAAATCACACAGCTCTGTATTCCATGCAGTGAATGAGTCCTTAAATCAGGTGTTTCAGCGGGAGAGGAATATGCAGCCCATAGATTCCAGGAGGTGTGAGAAACCGTGTGCTCTGGGGAAATGTGAACAGAGACTCATATCAGCCTTGAAGTTGCAAGCACAAGTTACATGGGCCCTAGAGCTTAGAGTTAATCTCTCAGACATGGCTTGTACTCAAATATGTAGAATCCCGCCCATCTGTAGAATCATGATAAAAAAAAAAAAAATCAAACGACAACAACAGTCTTTTTGTGTTTTCTTTTTAAAGATGTAAACTCAGAAGGTGCTGGAAGCCTACTGCATTTATACTGTTATTCACATTTCACTGCTGGTTATATACGCTCTGTATAATCGTGTATGTGACAAATAAAAATCTTGAATCTTATGCAAATCAAATGTTTCTGCCCTAAAAGTTAGTGGGCATCACATACAGTCTATCTTAGAGATCTCAAAGTTGGTTCCCAGTCTTCCCATTACCCAGACTCCCCACATGCTGCATCAGGCACAAGGTGGCGCTATAATACGTACAATTACAGTTTAAGCCTGGGACACTTTGAACTCCTGGTTGGCTGTTGGTTCAGGCATTTGACTAATTGACCTATATCTGCTCAATACAATACAATATCCAAAATTATGAAAATGTGATATGCATAAACATCTGGTCATTCTCAAGATACACACCAAGTTGATTCAAAATGAGCCATGAAATGTTATTGTATTAGTCAACAAATATGGCTGTCAACAGCCAATCAAATTTCAATCGATAATAACTTGCACTGCACTGATCTGTAAAATTGAAGTGAGTGAAATATCTATCAAAATATTTAGATATGGGCTGATATATTTTGGCGTGCGGCTCAGAATGATTAAATGACCAGAATAGGCCTGTTTCTTGTAAGCACAATGTGGTACAGGATACTTTAAGAACAAAACAATATTTAATACATTTCTGATGTTCTAAATGATTAGCTATTTTATATCCATGTGAATGACAGACATACACTGTAGTACTACAATCTGTGATCTTCAATATGCTTAGATCAATTATTTTCTCAGGTTAACATAACATTCAAGCATGGTGCACCAATCAGCATCTGCTTGTCTTTGTTTTATATGTTGTATGAAAACACAAAATTGATGTACTCTGTTTGAGCTGATAATATATTAAAGTGTTCACATGATTGACATGACAGTATTTTTTTTTTCCCAGAGTCAACTCCAATTACCGACTGCTACCATAGTATACCATGCATACTATTTGCAAGTTAATTATCCTAAAAAGTCCAACTCTGAGGCTCGACTAACCCAACACAGCAACACTACTCAAGCGAAGGTGTAAGATTATGGTGCGACTGCCTGTTTGTCCAACCAATGGCAGAACAGCTCAGCTCACACATAAGCACACAGTTACCTAAGAAATATTTATTATAACAAACTTAGTCTCAGTGCCACATGAAGTACCCAAATAGTCCAAAATGTTAATAGTGTACAAATCCAATATGTGACGAGCCATTTGTGCAACACCTGACAGGGTGAATAAAGACAAGCGGTTTTCTGTGATGCAGTTCTAATTAACCTTCCCACTGCTCTAATTAATTAAATTCCAGCAAGGTCAAGCACTATGAATTGAACAATTAAGCACTTACCCGGTATGAGACATCTGCAGTGTTAACTTAGTTAGGTTCAGCCTCGAGTGCAGCAGAAACGCGTGGATGCAGGGGGTTTGGGTGTGTTTCCCGCAGCCTGCTTGGCACATCTGCTGATGGTGGAGCGTGCATGTTCAGGGAGCACTCACATGTGTTATTCTCTATCCATCTGCCCACAAGTCGTCACGTGAAAGTCGACAGAGGGCATGGAATTTTGAAGAAACCTGGCACCAGCACTTTCTAGTTTTATGGTCCTTGTTGCAACTTGAGCCTGAGATAGCACCAGGGTAATGAAGCAGTTGGACACAACAGCTTGCTGATGTTCCAGAATGGCCTTAATAACTAGGTATCATTTACAATGCTGGTCCCCCCAAGACCTAACCCATTCCTGTCTAGCGGTGTGTAACCTGCCAACTGTTCCTGTCCTCGGGACATCCTTCGATTTGGCGATCGTACAGTCTTCGGATGTCACAGCAGGCCTGACACTGTCCTTAGTGGGATTGTTAGCAATATTGTTATACCTCCTCATCAACCTCAGCCCAGAGAACAATGCATAATATATTGTTTCTATCATCTTTGGTATAAAGTAGAAATACCTACAAGGCCTTCTGCAACACTGGAAAAATGATAACTTTCCATCCCTTTCACTTGTCACAAGACTTTTCACTATGCTTCTCCTCATTTGTTTTAGTAATTAAGATTAGAAAGTGCAGTATACTTGCACCCTTTTGATCAAATTTCCAAATGAAATGTTGCACACATATCTTCTCAGTTCCTCCAGGTCATTTGGGCTTAATTTGATAGTTTTAATTGAATTGTGCTTAGGTGGGTGTACAAAATATGAACTGGCCTGTATTCATCTGGGTGGATTTCATAAAGATTTATAAAGATATAATGATGAAATTCTATTGCTTAATTGTGCAACTAAAATTACAAAAATATAAAAGTTGTATTTAGCAGTCAGAACCCTAGAGGATCCCGGGGGGGCAACATGATGGCTGAAAGACATGCCTTTCCACGCGCCGTGTCCAGTTTAGTTTGCTTAATGAATCAATGACTCTTCACAAAACACAAAGAGCCTTACTGAACAAACTCACCCAGTCATCTGACCACTAACTACTAAACTGGAAGATATCAGTAGCTTGTTGTATAACTTCTCTGGAGAAAATTATGCACCTGCTTCTGAGCTCTGAAAACATTTCCCTGTATTATAAAGCCCTATTCGGATGGGACTTGTTGTCCCAGAGGAGACTGAGGGAGTTCATCGTTCACAGAAACACTGCGTGATTTTAATCCCAGGTGAATCGAGTCTGTCTGTGAGTTTACCCGCACAACTTGAGAAAACCATCGGAAGAAATTCCTGTTTTCGGCCAGCTCAGCGGTCCTTTGAGAAATCGAATCCCATGCGGATAGAAGGTCTGTAATTGAAGAATATTATTATTTTTCACAATGCTTCTCCTCATTTGTTTTGACCTTTATGGAGCACCTTAACTAGTGTTTTCTCAGGGTGTGCAGATTCTGCTTCACCTGCATAACGGATTTTTACACCAACAAAAAGTAGCTTCAATGATTATAAGACAATGTTGATCACAGAAACTGTGACTATAACGTCATATATGTGTTTATTCTGTGTACATACTGTATTGTAACAGTTATATGTGTATATATTTTGTATTCTGTATATTCTGTATATTTTAAGTGCACGGTTTGGAGTTTGCACCAAAGACTACACTTCAGTGTTTTGGTGGTGTGACAATAAAGGTGATTTGAATACATGACTTAAACTATATTCATCCTTAGTTTCATACATGATCACATATATAAGCATTCTTTCGTATAATGCTTATATAATGCTTGTATATGTCAAATAACGTATACTGGATTAAGTTAGTTAAAAAACGAAGAGCCTATTATTATTATTATTTTTTTTTTTTTTAATCTGCCGAAAACTTTTATATAGTATTCAACACTCCAAAAAAGTCCACATTCTACAACGTGAAAATTAAGTTCAGCTGCTGCCTTAAGTATAATCAAATTGGCTTTACAAGTAAGGTCAAAGGTCAAATTCTGTATAACTTATAAATGAAACAGAAATTTGTGAAGTTCAATTTTGATGAGTGAAAAATAAAAAAGAATGTGTAACCATAACTTCTTGATCACATCATTTCTTATAGTGACGTTTGTAAATATAGTAATACAACACTTCTCAGCATTAGACCTATTCTAACCTTCTCAGAGACATTTAGAAGAATGGTGTCTTTGTGCCGTAGATATTTGTTTCTTTGCTTGTTTGTTTATAAATACAGGATTTAGAAGGGAAGGTGAATGTTATATTAACATTATGAGTGCAAAGGCTTACACTGTTTTTAAGGCTATACTTTGTTGTATTCTCATAAATACTATTTTAAAAGGGTTTTGTCATACATTTGGACGAGTTTTGAACAATTCATTGTGCTGGATAAACAGATCTGGCAACCCTGGTTATATCCTGTTCAGTTGAAATGCGTCCAAATGAAAGACGACTGGAGGGTGAGGACAGGAATGATTTTGACATGAAATCAGGGAACGCTTGGTACCTTTCCATCTTTTCTTTGCCAAAGGTGACTTCCACGTAACCATCAAATGAGTCCAAATGAAAAACGAAAGGTTAACAGCCTTTGAAACTGTGGCCAGTGGTTCCTGCGCTATTCACCTCAGGGGTTCAGCGTTACCTCACTTATTTCACACTGAGATTTATTGAAAACATTTTTTAAAAAATGAATAAAAACAGGCCACAACACAGACCTTTTACGAGCCCAGCATAAATCCATCAGGTGCAGCTTGCATCCAAAAACAAGCCCTTAACACACATGATACGCCGGTCAGGGGAGGGAAAAACAAGATGTCATTTCGGTCACTTTGAGAAGGTGAATTTACAACAGATGCTTATTTATATATTTCTCAGAGTTGATGCAATTACGTAGGCACTCTAAAGCACATTTTATTATGGGAAGAGCATCGAGACGAATGAAACCCCTGCAGAGGCTCGGGTTAATTAACCAATTACGTATTCATTTTATATCATCCTTGGCAGGAGAGACGCTTTACCACCCCCACCTAAACTGCTTATTAAAGACGAGTTTAGGTGCACTGAGAAGATGGATGCACACGTCCGGCTCTATGAATAAATAAAAAAACGAACATCCCGGAAGAGGTATCTTGAGATAATAGATATTATGGATGTTCTGTTTTCACAAGACACAATGAGTTATCCAATTAGCACCCTGCTTAGGTAGCACTTGTATAAAAAGATTAATGGTCTGCAGGTTCGTCCCACATGGAATGTCTCTTTAAAGCGAATCCCAAGCAACTCATACAAGAACATAAGGAAAACAAGTCCAGGGTGTTGTATATTAATCAACGAGGGATAACAAATTACATCTGGGGAAGAGTAACATTAAGTACATGCATGTGAAAGGGCACAGTGGTAAATAACGAGACAACTAGGGAGCGCAAACCTGGTTATGGACAGACCCAAAAAGACCTTCTTCCTGAGATCATGGAATCTACACTGGTTAGAGTCTGAAAAGTACAGATTCAGTATGAATATACACCTCTTTTAGGTGATTTGTGTCATTTTTATGCTGAATATACAGAGACAACTGTAAGTGAATCGCCAGTTAATTTCCTCCCCAAAAAAACAAAACACTGTGGTGTCTTAAATCATTCATCAGCACTGGGTCGTAACGGATTACATGTAACCTGGATTACATTCAGTGAAGTACTTGTAATTAGATTATATTCCATGTTCTCATAATCAGACTATAATTACTTTTTTTTGATTGCATTATCATAGATTGTTCACACAATAACAATAAACTATTCACCTATTTTTCCTCTTCTTTTTCATCTATTATATGTTACTTTCTAAAATAGCTCACCGTCTACATGCTTTCAGAAAATATTCCAGTCTTGTGGACATTAACACAGAAATCAGTCACTAGAAAACTGAAAGGCTGCACAGCATTTGATCACAGGGTTTACAAAAATCATCTCAGTTTTAAGAAGTGTTTTCTTATCATTTCAACACTGCAACAATAACCGATGAACACTTTCATGTGTTTTTGATTGATCACTATGTAGGTTATATAACCATGTGTTACTATGTCATTTGGGAGGCTTTTGTCTTTCAAATACATTAAAATGCACACATTTGTGTTACTTCTTATTAACATGTAATTCAGGGGATTGCTAAGTCTTTTTGTCAGCTGAACCTGAAAAAAAAGGTTAATATTGAACACATTTGCATGTTCACAATTCTCTAACGCTGGATAACAGTCCATATTTCATATTTTCTAGTAAGTGTTCATTTTAACAATAAAATTATTATTTGTAATGTTGTATTTTTTATTATTATTTATGTTAATAACAATGAATGAATGTGTTCTATATTCTTTTTCATTAAATATGGTGCAAGAGTATCCTATTCAAATCAGTGTGTTAAACACATTATCTAAAAAGTAATATTATATAATATCAAAAGTATATTATCTAAAATGTGTAACGTAATGGATTTTTGTCATGTAATGTTTAATCAGTAACGGACTACAGTTTGTCACTAATCTTCCCAGCACTGCCATCTAATCTGTTTAAGACCAGTTCAGAACTCAAGCTGGTTCAAACAGATTATATCAGTTTAATCATAACTGATTAGATCAGCATTATGACTGTTACAGTCGAAGATCGGTGTGCACTGCTAATGTCCACGGTACACATTGAATCTTCATAGTTACTCAGGATCATTATCATTAAGTGCATGTTCAAACCATCAGGTTATTTCTCCATCGTTTCTATCAGACAGACTGCCAGAGCGGTTCGTTCAGAATGACGAAGCTCCACAGATGCATCCCCTTCTGTCCTCCAGAGACGCTGATCTCAGTTCAGCGGTTAATTAAGTGATGCTGGTCCATTTGGGAGGCTAATGTGTGTGACACGTGTTACTGGCGTGTGTCAGATGAGAGCTGTGGAGCGAGTGAGCGACAGCTCGGGGAACACAGGACTGCTTACTTTGTGCCATGAAAAGCTTAACAGCACAGTGAAAGATGCATATGACTGATAAATAAAAGGATTGCAGATTAAAAGTCCATATTGGTTATCTGACCCATTGCCTACCATAAAAATAACAGAATGATGAAGAAGAGCTTTATCTGTAGCATGTGCACTTGAGCAGAGCCACCAGGATCACAGTTCACCTTTATTTGATTATAATTGTATTTGTTTCAGTATGTCAACAGAATATTGTTCAACAGCTGAACATGAACACATTCAGATGTCATACTGATTTTGCAGATGCTTTTGTATGTCATAATGTACACATATTTGGACACTAACACAGTAAAATAAGTTTAGCAAGAACACCGGCATCAACTGTGTCCCAATACAATATAAATAATAATTCCTAAATTGTCAATGAAGATGACCTTATACCAACATAAGACTCTTTTTCTCATAATATTTTAACAATCAAGTCATGCCTTTTCTGTCAGCAGTTTAAAATCAGAACTACTGATGCCTGATTTACTCAGTGGATCTGATCAATCAAACAGGGTTGCTCCAATGCTCCGAAATGGTTCATGATTCAGTTTGATTCATTTGGACATGCACTAATTTGTTTGCAATGGTTTCTCACCTTGACATTTGCCTACAGTACAATACACTGTAGAAAACAAATATGAATAAAGCTGGTAAATATCTTCTATTATCGGTCTAAGACAAAACAGCTCTTTATTGCATATGCAGACAGACATTTAAAGCTTCAATCCTAAAGAAATATTTCAGGGTCAAGATGTGTTCTGGAAAACACAATATCTCTCACTGGCAAAGTAATGTTTTAGTAATTCTGGTTATGCTAAAGGCTACAATAAACAGCAGGAGGCAAAGCGTCTGATAATGCAAATCTTGCTATTAAAAATCAATTAGCCTGGAATCAAATGCTTTGTTTACAGTCTAATTCAAACATAAATGTTTTTCCTCTGCAAAATGGAGACGACACATAAAGCAAAGGTCAGGAGTGTGCTGATGCTCCAGCTATTAACTCAGTGAGAGGCAGTTATCTGCGCTTGAATTACAGCAGCAATCTGATGCGCTCTCAGCGTGAAACCAATAAGCACTTATGGCCTTCGCGATGCCTTTCAGAAACAATCGCTGGAATATTATCCTCATATTGCATTTCAGTAGTCAAAACCAGGAATGACAACTTTCATGCTTGCATTTGTTCCACTTTGGTGGTCGCTTATGTCAGTTTTGTTCGCTCTTTGCTGCAAACGCTCCACTGGAGTCAAAGTATACTGACAACAACACATCTTACAGTTCAGTGAATCTGTCTGCTGCGACACCCATCAGCTCTTATCTATCGTCCCTGTGCCCGTATATATTGTTTTTCACTCTGCACTACGTAATTGAATGTCAAAGAAGGATGAACTGAAAAGATATGCTTTCTAATGTATGACACATCTAATTACTCCCTGAACTGAAGTTGTGATTGTGGATAAACAGGACAGCAGGTCTGTGATGTATTCAGACCGTCAGATTGGAAAGATGCTTAGGAAAATAATAAAAAATGTACATTTAAAAAAAGAAAAGTGAATTACTGTTAATTAAAGTTGTTGCAGGTTTATTATAGTTAACTAAAAATTGTTATAAAATTAAAACCATTAAAGGGCACCTATTATGCAAAATCCACTTTTACATTGTGTCTGGACATGAGTGTGTTTGAACACAAGCACCCTACAGTGATAAAAATCACCCACTCCTCAGTTGTGAATCCCCTTAAGGCCCAATCCCAATTCTATCCCTTAGCCCTTCCCCTTTCCCCTATCCCTTTTATTCGAGAGAGAGGGAGAGAGAGAGAGGGAGAGAGAGAGATGGAAGTTGCGTGTATTCGCGTCTGTGCGTTTATCTTTTTAGAGTGAGTTTACTTAAAAACAGCGATTGTATCCTCTCGTCGCTGGAAAATATAATGTAGCGATTTAGTATTTAAACTGTATTTAATAAAAGTTGTGGGGCAGCGTTGACAAGTTTATTTTCTCCTGGATGGGTGAGCTGTGCGATTTCCGATGTGTGTGTGTGTGTGTGTCAGTAAGCAGCTCATTAATACAGAACGGTAATTAAAGGCTCTAATGCACACCAGTATATGTGTGTTTTATAAGAGCTTGACGACGAATCATGGCGTATGACGTCATGGTAGTGGTGTCCCAATCCTTAGGGGAATATTTTCTCTCTGTTTCAAGGGACAAGGGGAAGGGGTATAAAATAGAATTGGGATTGGGCCTTAATCATCAGGCCTGCCATGTTGATTCTCTGAACAATATGACATCACATTGCTCAGGCTCCGCCCACATCTGCTGACTGACAGCCCTGTATTAACATAGCTGTTGTGTTGTGATTTGTGTTGGTTGTAAGTTTTCTTCCATGTTCTCGAGCATCTGTAACGTCATCAATGTCTCGTAAGTGATCCCGGCGCTCTGTGTTTGGATGTAAGACTGAACATTAGTCTTCATTTTCTCCCAACATCTGAGCTGCTGAGGACGCAGTGGATCACTTCTGTTTTTCGAGGTAATGCGCCTCAAAATCTGCCTAAATAGTTTTAAGTCTGCACAAATCATTCCTCTCCAGACTGCTTTGTGAATGTCCTGTCATTATATCATCTAACTGTTTTAACTGTATTTGTGTGTGTAGGTTATTAAAGTATTTTTAATTGATCATCGCCGCTCTTTATTAACGCTGTAGCATCAAGTGTTTCGTCTCTCTTTCAGTGTGTTTGTTTTCCCATATGTACGGCTGAACACTGGTTCTCTCGCTCGGTCGTGTTGCTTCTCTCAGCTGTTTCTAGGTATATGTATGCAGTGCAGAGAGATGACCACTACCCTCTTCTGGAGACGGGGCGGGAATATGCAGCTCATTTGCATTTGAAGTGATTTAATTTGTGTCCTATATATATATGTGTGTGTGTGTGTTAATGCCTGAACTAAACAGGCAAAAAGATGTATGGATGAAAAAGATACCTATTATGATTATTATTTATTCATTTATTTTTCTGCTGTAAATTTGTAGATTTTAACATGCAGAATCTATGTGATTGAATCCCTTTTGGAGCCAGCCTCCAGTGACCAGCTGATGAATTACACACTTCCTTGTTGGTTTCATGTGACAGAGCAGGAGGTTGCTGCTTGATAGCAACACATGGAAACACAATTTTATATAAATGCAATTGTTCTATAACATCAGATTAAATAATGCTTCATCATAAAAATCAATTAATAAAGTCAGTTGGGTAACAGCCCAAAACGGTTACAGTGTAACTGCAGTCACTGCATCCAATAGTTATCTTATGTTCACTAATTCTTTGTTTTAATTGGCATGATGATTTACCAACATAACCGAGACCACAATGACAGCGAATTAGATAACACGTGTAGATGTACAAGTAACAACAAGTAATAGCATGATTAATAAGACCTCAGGTGTAAATAAATAAATAATATACAATATGTTGGCATAAATTGCTGTGCCACTGACCTGTAGATAGACATTAGTCAAGACAGGAAGCCATCTCTATTAGAAGTGAATAGGACTAAATCTCTCCTCGCTCAGCAAGATCATGTTTAAGTGCAGTAAGACCCTACTCACACACTTATCTATTACCTGCAGGTGTGTGAGGATAATTACTTATTCAGAATATATTTCCTTGCCAATTTAATTTAAATTTTGTATTGGATTATATCGAAAACAATTATTGCTTATCTCTAAAATTAGCAGTTTATTCAGAAGTAAAATGTTTATATTATTTATAATGGCTTGAAATTAAGATGAATGTCATCCAAAGATCATTAATGCTTTCATGAAACCATTTTTGATTTTGCTCGGCTTCTAAAGGGAAGCGCTGGAGCTTCAGATGAAGACACCGCAGCTCTGAGGATGGACCAGTTCACTCCAGCTCCATCATCCCTCTGGATCTCAGAGACGTGTCATCTTCTGGAGCTGACAGTCTCTCAGTGCGGTAGAGAGACCTGCCATACAGCTCCGTCGATTAAGAGACAAACGACAAGAGCTGGATGGATGGACTTGAATCAACCAATTCCCTCTATGCTTCCTCTGAGACCCTGGTAAAATATCTATTTTCCACTCATTATCAGAGGACTGTTATGTACCGCCGACAAAGAAGCAGGGACGAACAACAGCTAATTTGCTGAACGAGGTATTTTTTCTTCCCCCATAAGAGCCCAGTCTGCAATGATAGTGCCTGTCTAAAATAAATAAATCAGCAGTAACAAATGGAGATGAAGACTCCAGGCACCGCTCTTTCTTGCAGTGCCAGATATGTATTGATTTTCATGCATATTCACTTGTGTTTTGCCTTTCGGCTGGGCTGCGTTTTACAGTCTGCTTCAGATCTGTACAGCGATCATTCAGGGGAAGAACTTTGGGTCAAAGCAGACAGAATCAGTTGAAAATGGTTGATTATTGGAATAGATTATTGGCCGGATGATATTCTGGAAATACACTAACTACTTTGTATGTGTGTGCATGCATTTGCTTAGAAAAAAATAAATAAATAAATTGAGTGATCGAGAAACATTTTGAGATAAATATCTCATAAATGAAGCCAGCTATAAATGAGACATTTGTTATTAGTTAATGGGATGATTGTTGTAAGATTTTTGAAATAAAATTAATCATGTTCTCTAATTGATAATTCATTGTTTGCTTATTAAATGATGAAATTATAGTGTTGATTGGCTATAAATCCTTACAGTGTTAACCAAGAAAGATACTGGAATTGGCAGGTTTAACCTTGGTGGTACTTGATTTTATTTAAAATCTACTTCATTCATTAGATTTAAGATTGAATTGGGGCATTAAATGGGCACATATATAGGGCAGTGAATTTGTTAAAATATGGAGAATCTTCTATAAATCATGTGCAGAATAACTGTCTAAACCAGAGAAATTCTCTTCGTAAAATTTCCAAATTTCCTTTCCATTAAAAGATCAGATTTACTGGAGTCATTGCTCTGTGTGACAATTCAGTCTCAGGAATATCCACTGTAGATGTCATCCACTGAGATCCTTGCATTAGTCTGGATCTGAACTCAACTGAACTCTGATGTCATTTATCAATGGCCAAAATATTTCCAAAAGCAGTACTGATTGACTTCCTCTCGTTGGTCAGTTCTGCAGAAGAGTCTAAAATGGTTTTCCATCTTGCCATCATGTCTGGATGACCTTGCTCATTCAACCTTGGGGTTCCTGGACAATAATCCCCAGAGGGTCCCATCTCAGACTGTTGATCGTGGTGGAGGATCTCCAGGGCTGTGCTCTTAGTCTGGCCTAATTATTTAATGGAGCAAAAAGGTTGTTCAAATTACCCAGTTCCAGCTTGTCTCCTAGGAAAAGGCCTTAAGTGAGATTCGATCAATCCTAACATGAAGCTCCCACACTTACCCTCAGTTCACTGTTAGGTGAAGCAATGTCTCTCATGGCTTCAAGAGTAGTTTAGGAACATGAGTGCCTCACGTGTACAGGTTGATTCATCCATATAAGAGTGATCAAGTGATCAACCACTCCTGTAGATTTCTAGCTGTCCAAAGTGAGTGTTAATGAGCATCGAGTATGAGATATCTGACCAACAAAGTGACCACACACAGTTTGTTCAACTTACATGTTTGCAGTGTTTTCAGATCATCAGCACTTTTCTGTAATACAGTGAGAGCATGTGCTCATGGTTGCCAGGTTGGTAATATGAAGTAAACTACTGAGCAGAAAATATATAATTTGAAGAGAAAAGCTCTGACATGGGGATTTCAAGTCTCTTGGTAGTTTGTTCTGTTATACATGTCATTTCGGTTGAAATTCAACTAAAACAAGTCAGGCTGCATGATAATGTGATTAAATCATTAGTAAATGGTTAAAAAAATGACAATTATTATTCTTAACTATTTCCATTTTAATTGTATTGTCCTATTTATTTATTTATTTATACAGTTCAACAAAAGTGTTGCATTTTCACATAAGCACAAATCAAGAGAACTCACATGGTTCGTTTACAAATTTAGTCATAATGCAGTATGGAAGAAAACTGACTGTCTGTATTGTTTTGCTTGCTAATCTCCAACTTAACTCTTAGTCATTGGTTAAGTTGTCAGATCTTAAGGTTTTGTTGTTGTTGTTGTTGTTTTCGGAAAGAAGAGAGAGCAAGTGTGAATCTTTGCCAGGTTGGGAGGATTATGTAAACCACTGGGCAGAAAATTGATCAATTTATGAAAAATGCTCTGATGAGGGGGTCAAAGCTCTTGGCATCTGGCAATTGAAAAATAATTAAATAAAAACTTGTGTTGGCTTGTTACCATTGCAATATAATGCAAATGCCAAATTGTAATGAAACATTTTCAGGACAAATAATTAGCAGGAAAATATCATTGATGGTTATGCTTAATAAACAGACTGAATCAGAAATCACGGTTAAAATTTAATTCATCATGCATCCCAAGACCAAGTCAATACCTGTGCTACAAGCGTTTGACCTTTTTTCTAAGTTAAACAAACACAAACAACTCTTTGTTCTGAATTGATATGCTCAACCACGGTTTGGTAAGAAAGTATTTGGCAAGAAAATAAATGCAAATGTAAGAACATACTTCATTCCCTTTTACCACCAATACGTTCATCATCAAAATGGAAAAATTGTCAGGGTTGCCATACCGCCTACTGACTGAATGATTTATTGAGCCCACAGATTCCTGACTGATTCACTGTGAATAAAAGGTTTCCACAGCAAGTTGTTATTTGAGCGAGAAATCTCAGCTGGCCGCCTCGTACCGGGGGCTCGCCGCTAACGTGTCAGCCCACCGTGGCTGATTTATGGCTTGTCATATCAGATGGTAGAAATGCCCAAGGAATGAGGCTGAAGTGTGAATGTCTTTCAGCGGGGGGGGGTTGAGGAGGATAAATTAACGAGTCTCTCTGACTTATGAAAGAATGGTGGCCATCGTTATGAAAGAACGTGTGCTCTGGCGCTGTGTACCAAATCCTGATGATTCTGTCAAAGGTGCACAAAGTTATGTTGCTAGCTAGGCACACCCGACTGCTGTTTTTGATGGATACCGAGGCGAAGAAAGCTAAGAAAAATCTTCAGCTTGTAGGTTATTGCACTGGATTGAGTTGTAGCTTTGTTGCCTGGCAAATAAAGGTAGTGTTTTATTAGTGTGTTTGTGGAGTTCCTGGAGGTTCCTGGAGAGCCGGAGCCCTGCAGAGTTTTGTTCCAGCCCTGCTTCAACACACATACCGTGTAGATTTCAAATAAGCCTGTAAGACTTGATTAGTTGTATCAGGTGTGTTTAATTAGGGTTGAAACTAAACTGTGCAGGGCTTCGGCACTTCTGGAAATGAGTTTGACACCCATGCTCTACACTGTGTGGTTTATGAAACATATCCAAGCTGGATATCAAAAATCTATTTTAAGTGACCTTCATATGAGCCACAAGAATCATGATTTCACCATAATAATGATATCTCCAGAACCATGATTTAGATTTATTTAGTTTTATTATTATTATTATTTTTTTTTTTTTTTGTGATCCTAGACCACAAGACTTTTTAAATTGAGATCATCTGAAAGCTGAATATACAAGCTTTCTGTTGATGTACGGTTAGGACAATATTTTTTTGAGCTATTTGAAAATCTGGAATCTGAGGGGCGAAAATAAATAAAAAAATAAAAATCAGAATACTGAGAAAATTGCCTTTAAAGTTGCCCAAGTCCATAGCAATGCATATTACTAATCACAAATTAAGCTTTGATATATTTATGGTAGGACATTTACAAAATATCTTTATGGAACTTGATCTTTACTTAATATCCTAATGATTTTTTGCATAAAAGAAAAATCTATTATTTTGACCCATACAATGTATTGTTGGCTATTGCTATAAATATACCTGTGCTACTTTTGTCTCTCATTTAAAAGTTGTGTTTTGATCTTTGGCTATACTGCATGGCATACTTCGAGTGATTCCCATTATCTAAAATGAATATGTCGTTTCAAAACTTACTAACTGGATGTTTGGTCAGGAGCCCTTGGAGTCACTTTTTAACACCCTGTACCCAAATTTAGCCAAATTTTTCAATGCAGAGGGAGCTCCATTTACTTTCTATTGTTTGCCTTATACATCAGATCCAGTCGTAATTAATTCTTTGCATGCATTTGTAAAAGCAGAATTATTTTTATATACTTTGCATTTTGAGCTCCTAACCCAGCCTTACACTTAAGCATCTCTCAACAATATAAACACATAACAGGCAGATAAAAGTGTGTAAAAGTATGGGCATTGAAGTATACAAGTATTATAAACAACTTGTGTGTTGTATTTCTAATTCTCTGAAGCCATATGATATCTTGATGTGAGGAACACAGTGAACTTATGGCTTTGATCGCTGAAAATGTCCCTGCTCTTTTTACACATTCATACCCATTCAAAAGAGATCTGAACATAAACATGATGTAACCGTAATCAGCCACGAGACACACAAGAACCAATGACATTTCACAATCAAACCTGACATACAGTAATGCTTCTTCAGGCAGTGATTTTGGAATTTGAGTTAGGGCGGGTGGAAACTATAATCACTTTTCCTCACATATATTGATCGTTAGGCTTGGAAGACTTGGAATAGTTGTCATTTTTGTCAGTTGTCATCTGCCTTTTATGTCATGAGTTTTATACTGTTTTATATTGAAAAATGGTTAGGTTTAGGGGTAAGGGTTTGGTTAGGTACTTAGAAATGTTTCAAATGAAAAAAACAACAACAACATACCCCAACATATAATAATATGATAACAGTTGCATTGACGCCAGAATGTTCTGCATTAGGTTTCACTGCACATTGAAGATGATGCTAAAGGGAAACTCAGGGTGTTAAGCTTAAAATAGTAATGCTAATTTGTGACGAGTCAGGAGTGAGAATGTTTTGCCTTGGTCCCTGAAGGGTCTTCATCATAAAGAGTCTTTTACCACACTTCAGCTGTGTTGTGCCCTATTTTGTGCTTTTTCAGACACAATCTTTTGCACTCTAACGACACACTCTTGTGTACTTCTGTACTGCGTCTATGTAAGTGCACTGCACTGAAGTGTGCTTTCCGTTTGTGTCCACTCATTAATCTCCATCGACTTCAACAAAACACTTCACCGTAATTATAGCGCTTCATATCAGTCAAAGCACCTTCAACAAAGAGGCCCTTGTGAACTTTTTAACATGGCTGATGTTGGCGGGGTGGTGAGACGGGTCATTTAATGGGATGTAAAGGTTCTCAAGCAGCTGCTGACCTACCAAAGCTGTTAAAGTTATCTGGTGAACAGATGAGGTCGAGGAGTTCCTCATCAGAGCAAAGGTTAACTCCTAGACCCGAGAGCTGTGTCATTATCTCAGATCTTGTAAATTTCATGATTCAGACCGAGATGATTCTGTCTGCGAAAGCAGATCTTGTAACGTCTTAATGATCATTTGAAACACACCGGACCCCAGGCTACTAAACCTGCTTTAGAGGAACCATGTGGATGAATGCACGTCTTAACCTCTCAGCGTGTGCTGGAGTTTATTATGTGAAAGAGGCTGAAATCAGTCCAAATTGTCATAAGCATAAATCAAATACCTAAGATATACACAAGCCAAACTGGTCTCCAGATAACAAGCTGTTAGCTGCAGCTTTAAACTGTGCATTTGTGAGCAGAAGTAATCAGTTTACAGGGAAAATTTGTCCTTGATCTTCAAAGATGAATTCAATGAAACAGCTCAAACAATAAGTGTGTGAAATGTTTTGAAATGCTGCTTTGTCAAACTGCTAAAGTCACATGATTTCAGCAAACAAGGCTTCGTTGATGTTAAGTCAAAACAGTTTTGATATTTCAATCTTAGTTTGTCTCTCTAAAGGTGAAACCATGAACCTATGGTTTTACAAAAAAAAATAATAAATCAATCGGTTTTAATCATTTGTAGGCATTTTAAAGACACATCTGTAGATACTAGTTAAGCTCTGTGTAAAATAAAACAAGCATTGCAAATAATAAAATTTATCGATTTGTTACTTAGTGTTTTTTATATTATGATTTCAATTTGATTCAAAATTTCAAAGAGGTTTACTTCTCCCATCACTAGTTTAGTTAGTGCTGCTGCTCTAAAGACCCTCCTCATGTTAGAAATCAGCAGTCAACGGCTATTTTCAACAAGTCTTTTGGATTTGGAATGACATAAGAATGAGTCAATGTTTTTGAGTGAATCTCTTTAGTGTTTGCAGCGAAATTTGAGGAACATAGGCTGGTAAGACTCAGAGATCATCAAGGTTTGAACTTTAAAATAGTTTCAGACTTTACATACAGTTTTTGAAATGTTTTCTGACAAGCAGCTAGACTGGAGCATCTTAAATCACGATAGAGATGATGAAGTCACTCAAACGTTTCCCTGGTAATCCCTAACCAGTCGAATCCCTCTGTGCCCCGAGCCCAAATAAAACCTTTCCTCATGTCTGAGTAGGTTTCATATCCAGATGCTTTTGCAGAAGCTGACAGCTGAGATTGAGATTAGACCTCAGAGCTCACCTCCATCAAACACATCACGCTGAAGTTTTCAAGACAAGGACACCTGCAGCGTTGTGGCTCTCTGTCAGTTTCAGTGGAGATCTGCAGCTTTGGGAAATCACACAGGTCAAACATGAAGAGTTTCACCGGGAAGAAAACCTCCTGAGACAGTGTCCTGAAAATACAGCCAAAAATGAATAATATTCTAATTGAATTAAAAATATTACATGTGCTGCATACTGATATTAGAACATCTTGTTTGATGTAATTATAGATTATTTTTTTTAAACTGACAGTTTAAAGCAAGTGCTTTTCACATCTGAAACAAATGCCTGCCTGAAAATAAATTAAAATTCAGCGCTGACAGATAATGGGAATGTTCTAATCCTCCGGGAACAAACGCTAACTGATCTCGTGTCTGACTCTCCAGAAAGAAAAGTGTGTTTGGAGGCTGACATTTTGGCTCAAAGCGACACCTGATTTGCAATTTGCAAACTCCAAAGTGACTCGGTGTCAAATGAGAATCTCTGTATGGTCATTGATCGCCGCGCTCTCACCGGCTCGTGAGGTGGAGAGACGCCAAAAAACAAGCTTGTGAAGTTTGGAAACAAATCTGAAATGCAAATATGCTTTTAATAAGCCAGCGGGGAATATGCAGCCTGTTTGGTGAAGCACACCTGAAGAGTCGTTTCATCATGTGAGCCGGGAAGGCAGAGGTCATGAACAAATTGGACAAAGCTGCAATGAGGTGATGAACGGTAAACAAACCTTCCCTGCCTCATTAGGAGTCAAGCAGCTGGAGAAGTCCAGACATGAAGTGGGCAACATGCGTCTTGGTGTCATGTGCAATGGGAAGATCATATCTCCTGTGTGGGATTTCTAATTATTTTCTGTCCATTTAGGCTCTTTTATCTCCACTGGGTGTTTGTGAACGGAAAGGTCGTTTTTCTGTTGCGCTGCGCTGCTGTAGGGCTTTGAGGTGTAAAGATAATTGTGAACTACTTCATTTTGTCAGGTTACATTTAATAAAAATAACAACAGTCAGCATCTCTACACGTTTCAGAATATTTAACATCATTCCAACCACAAATAACAGTCTCAAATCTCATTCTCCACTAAAAGTATTTCACATGCTATGTCTTACATGGTTAAAACACATGAATGCAAATATGAATGAATTTCAGATTACAAGTTACATTTCAAAAGTATCATATGACTTCAGAAGACTGAATATAGAACATGTGTCATACTTGTGGGTCACTTTTATAATGATTTTATATAGTTATTAGAGTTTGAATGATAAACATGATTTTTCAATTCAACAGAAAACTTGATTTTCATGGGAAGTCACTGAATTTTTTTTTAGCATATTTCTATTGCTGACAAGAACAAAGGTCCTATTATTTAATGTTACTTAATGCATTAACCAGCAATAATTAGCAATACGTTTGTTACAGTATAAATATTTGTTAACATTAGTTAATAAAAATACATTGGCTCATTGTTAGTTCATGTTTGATCAGGTTCACTGAATACACCAACCTGATCTAAATAGAAAGCCCAACTATTTTATAAACAGTTTTGTATGAATATGAAGTTGGTTTTCATGTGGAAACATACAAGTTTTATGAAAATAGTGTCTGCACAAAAAACATGTTCTTACCTAAAAAGCGCCCTGTATTTTGTAAGAATTGTTTATATTATACAGTTAAAAATTGATTGTCATTCTACAGGGAATTTTCAGCAAATAATAAAAAGAAATGTATTATTTTTATAATACATTAAAGAACTGTGTTTATACAGCAGTGTTACTGTGATTATAATAGCATTATTATATTAAAATGTTGTATTTTGTATTATTGTCATACAATCCTCAACAATGGTGACAATCAAAACAAACAAAAACAAAAAATGCAGCAATGCATGCTGGGAGCTATGAACGTGGTTTGTATGCTGGCATGAAGCATGTCACTATTGTTGTGTTTCATATGCCGAATGTTGATGTTCATGAGTTGTTGTTTTTTTTAGAGTAAGTTATTCCGTAACAGACACAAACAATACTGTCCCTGAAGAAGTCAGACGTAAACAAAGGAATTATGATCCATATTACAATGTTATTGCTTCGTTGGACTAAACATGCTTCATGAGATGTCGTTCAGTGGACCCTTACCTTCCAAACTAAACCGGGATTTACAGCTGTGGATGTGTTTATGACTCCTTATTACGACGGATCTGGTATGTACTGTGTTTTAAGTTTTTCATGTTTTTATGTGTACTGCTTACACAAATTTAGCAAAAACAGTCTTTATAAGATTTCCATTGAAGAACAGCGATCTATCGTCGATGCTTGGGGCTTAGATCTTTATAATGACATATAGTTTGTCTAAATTAAATTTGTCCCATTTCATTCAATCTATTCGTAAAGATTGACACATGCAAACAAAGAACATTCAGTGCGCTTGTGTCCAGGTTTGGGTTAACAGGCTAAACAAAAACTTGACAACGCCAATATTTATACACTCCTAAGCATCAACATTCGGCATATGAAACACAACAACAGTGTTTCAATTTATAACTTTGCACATTAGTTGAGTTGTTTAAACCACTTAAATGCAGTTATTTGGCTGTCATTAAAACAGACATGATGATCTGCTTTATCAATACTAAAATGTTTTCTAAACACACATGCAATTGCTTCAGAAGAAGCAACTCTAAAAAGTTGAATAATTAAAACAAACACTGACTTATCAGTAAGATATCGACATCTAAACCTCTGTTAATTCTCAATAAGAACTTCTGTAGACATGTGACAGAAATAAAGTCAAATCGGGTAATGCTGTTTGTGGAGTTGTTTTAACGGATCTTGAGAGATTTTATGTTTTTTATCTTCATTTCAAACTAAGCCTGTGGCTGAAGAAAGTTGTAGTTTGTGTTCTTATTTCTCTTTTATTCAGAGCTTGTTCACAGCAGGTGTTTTAATGATTTAAAGGATGTTTCGGGGACATCATGCTCACATTCTACTAACATGAAGGAAACTGGACATTGTTATATTCTTAGAATGTTACAAATCAACATTCCTAGAAAATCAAAATTAAGTTGAAAGAACATTTGGGGAACATCATACCTCATAAAAACGTTCTTCTAACATCAAGAAAATTGTTCATGTTCCTGGATCCAACACTCAGTATTTGTAGAACGTTCTAATAACAGAATTCTGTAAACTGGGAAAGTAACAATTTTAGTGCTATCCCACAATGCTATGCAGTGGCTGTAAAATAATGCTTCTAGAGTGTAGTTACAATAATATTATGGGAGTGTCCGTCAATTTCCCATCATGCATTTGCATTTACAATAAAAACATGAAAACAATGCATTGCTGTAAAATTTTTTGTAAAAATAACATCAATTGTTCACAGTGTAGTCAGTGACAAATTTATAATTTGATCAGTTTGCTCAAGCATGTTGACAAATCGCATATGCTTTCAACATACTTTATCTGAGTCAAAAAATAATACTAAATAATTAATTAATAAATAAAAAGATGCATTTTTAGCAGATAAAACATTAAAATATACAGTAACAACATTATTTCTTTTCGAGTAAACTTTGAATCAAATACTATGCAATTTTTGGTAATCGAGATCTGGCAGGAACAGCGCACAGGCCAACAAACAAATGAGAATGCGCTACAATAAGAATGATTTGTAGCAATAGATTGCAAGTGCCAAAGCTTTTGTGGATCTGCTTATCTGTAAAATACAGATTTGCAGAAAATGACAATTCCTTGGCAAATAAATAAGTTTGACATACTGTACACACGTATTCCCAACATTTTATCATGTAAGCCTTTTTACCCATTTAAAGGTAAGGGAATTTAGAGTATTGTTCATATTTATCTAGTCCCTGAATTCATTCTCTCATGTGTCTTGGGTATGAAGAGCATTTGCAGCTTACATGGACTGATGTGGTAATCATCACTATACTGTTTCTGAATGATTCCATCACTGTACCATAGTTCTACACGTTTGTGCAACACTGAGCTTTGCTTCCTAGCTGAATTCCGGATCAAGTGTAGAGCTTTGGAGCAACTGCAGCTTGTAATTTAATTTTAAATGTCTTGAATGCAGATTGAGTTTTCTTAAAGTCAAGTGAAAATTTGCATTTAGTGAAAAGTTTTGTTAAATGAAAAGCTGCGGAGGTGCTAATGAACGCTTGGAAACTCTCACACCAATTAGGAAATGCAAACGTTGCTTCACCCACAGTTTGCAAGGCACAGATGGTAGGAAACAACATCGAGCAGTCAGCAATAATACCCAATATGCATGCTCTCCAGCGGATAACAGTGATCTGCAGCTCATTTTAAAAGCTAAATGTACTCACAAGTGCAATCATGCATGGCTAATGGATGTCATGCCAGCGCCGGTTTGATGCAAAAAGGTAAGCACATGTATATTCAAGATGTTTGTGGATCACTAAAATCTGTTGACGCTAACATCATTTTCACGCCATGTTTGTCTGCACAAACTCCTAAGTCAATAAGTCACCTGTCTTAGGAGCTCCACCGAGGACTGATTTGAATAAAGCATATCATTACACAAAAAACTAATTTAATTGCAGAGCTCTAGGATCAACAGAGTGCATTCCCTAAAGTACTAAACACAAAGCCATGGATATATTGCCAAACGCATATATTAAACAGCATTTAGTCAGCATCCATATCCTGACTACATTTATGTTTTCTAGTAACTCACAGTGGAATAATGGCAGCACATGTGAAAGGAAATAATTATATACACATTTATGTATGTATGTTTGTATGTGTGTATTAGTGGATTGTAATAAATGAATTTCTTAAATTGACAACCCTATACTATAAAAACCACATTTTCAACATAAGTTACTGTTTTCTTTTTACTTCAAAATGTTGCAGTTAATAATAATAATAATAATAAAATAACATGCACACTGCAAAATTACTAAAACTTTAACTAAATCATAATAATAATAATAACATTTAATAACAAAGAAATACTAAAATAACACCGATATAATTCAGTGTCACTTGTCACATCTTTATACAGAGTTGTGTCCTGATATGATACAAAAACAAGAGCACACACACACACACATATATATAATGTTACAATCAAATTTGTACTACTACTAGCTGATCCTTTAGCTATTGTCTTACATATAATAAATGTTTATTTGACTGCAGGGAATCAGTTGTTTCATTGCGCTGGATGGAGTTGTGTGAGGTAGTTCAGACTTTAGCGTAGTCTCATTCTCAGTCAGCCGTCCTGTTCTGACATGTTAAAGCAGCATCCTAATGATGTGTGTTCCAGTGGACTTTCGGAGCAGCAGACGAGCACAAACAGAATAGAAGCAGGTATGAAATACTGCAGCTGTATTCATCAGCGCTCGCCTGAGAGGTTGTCCATCAAACTGATTGCACATTGAATTAAAGGCCTGTTCTCACAGCGACGGTGTCGTCTGTCACCAGCAGGCTGTGGAAGATGAAGCTCTACCTGTTTGGGTGATGTATGACCAAAACAACACACTCACATTAATGCAGCCCAAAAAAAGCAAAAAAAAAAATAATGTTTTCCCTTTCTATATCAGATGTCTGGAGAAATGTTGGTCTGATCAAACCCTCCACTGTCCCGATATGAAACCTGGACGCTGTGTGAAACTTATGAAGCTGCCCGGTGTGTTCCTGATGGATTTAGACATTGTGTTGGTTTTGTTGAGTTGGTAACAACAGAACGTTAAGTGAAGTAACCAGCTGAAAAACTGTCATGTGGAAATGACTTCATCAGAGCAAATGGTCCTGAGAGAAGTGCTTCATACATGATCATTGACTTCAAATGTCCTGCTGATGACATATGTGTTGAATGTTAGTCAGTGTGTCTGGTGCATCTGAAAGAGACACTCTGGCCTTTTCAGACAGTTTTAACAAACTGCATCATTTCTTCTTCTTCTTCTTCTTATTTTAACAACAGGGGATTTTGTTGGGATATTGGTGTTGTTTTATTCAACCACTTGAATGGCATGAAAAAAATAATAATTTGTAGTGTCCCAAGAGGTTAAAGAAAGCTATTTTAAGTTTAATTTATACAGTAAAAAAAAAAAAAAAAAAATGGGTGTAGGATTTTATATTTAAACTTGCAGATTGTCTGTGAATATAGCATGCTTTGTGCTCAAAACACTCTTGCCATACTGCATGATGTGAAAATGAATACATTTTGACATTTACATCACAAAACCAGCTTCATATGAGTGTCTTTTTAGATGTAGTGTAAATGACGTGGCTGCTTTAGCAAATATGTTTGTTGCTCATGTTTCCTTTTATTTACACTATCAGAAAAACAGATAGGTTTTGTGTAGGTCATGTTTTATTTTCAAACATGACAGAATATTATCCTTTTACAGCCACTCACTGGATGTTTCATTTATGATATTGTAAGAAACTATGTGTTTCTGAGAAAATTAAACATGCTTACCAAAAGACACTGGATTTTATTTTTTTTTATTTAATTTGTTAAATTTGTATGTATTTATTTATATATGTGTATTTATTTATATATGTTTATATAAATATATATATATATATATTTATACTACGGGCTGTTGAATGCTTGAATCTGATTGGCTGACGAACGTTCTGAGGTGTGCAATTATTTTCTGGGAAACGCACGGTGAAAGTAGTTCCAGGCAGCTCTCTTGACCACATTACAGTTCCATATCACTTCGCATAGTTAACTCTAATAACGGTCACGCAGTTTACACAAAAAGGTGTTGTCAGTGCTGCCCTGAAGATTTTATCAGTTAGCATATATAGTGTAGCAACTTAAAGGCTACACATGAAATTTCAACTTCAGGTGCTCAGATCACTCCTGCAAAAATGCGAGGTGCACAGGGCGCTTAAACAGCATGCAGAGTGCTTACTGCCGACCGAAAACGATGCAAATAAAGGCGCCTCTTGCTGCAAAAAACACATTCTGTGTGATCGGGCCTTAGGCTTCAGTTCAATGCTTTAATCTCTCATGCATGTTCACAGCATTGCCAAATATGCATACACATCCATTTGTCCAGAGGGCATGCATGCTGGAAATATTAGAAATGATTTCATATCAGACTAATAATAATGGTATATCTTTCTCTGCTGCAATGCTGTGTATGTGGAAGGAACAGGAGCAATACAGCAGTGAGTCATGTGGAGCTGTAATCATCACACTGCTCATGCAGCGCCTGTAATTGCTTGTTATACACCAGAGCGCTTGACTCTCTCCACAGCACTGAACGCACTCCATTACATCTGCATTAAGGAATTACATCTATATCTAAGAGGGAAATTCTTTTATGGTGCCATTGATGGCTTAGATTCATCAGGGCTTTTAGCATTTGAGAAATGTCTGTATTCATAATGTCAATGACATCATCAGTTTCTGCAAAACATACTTCAATCAGTTACATTCATTATTTTTATCTGCACATCTATTCCATCTTATGTTCACTATGAAACAGATTCTGATTCTGATTGGATGAGAGTGTTTAAAGTGCTGTAAATGTCAGTCTGCTCACATGTGTGATGCTCGTTCTACATTAATGAGCATAACTGCTGTTTCTTGGTAATCTTAAACAGCTAAAGGGAAGTTAATTGACTCTTTTACCTGTTTATTACAATTATTAATAGCATTACATTTTTTACCACTTATTGATCATTATCATCTTTATCATATTCGTGTAGCTGCTATATTAAAGTAGTATTAAAGTGATTGTATCACAGGTAGAGTGTTCTTTAGTGTGATGCTGCTGAGCATCAAAATCACTATAGTACTCTCTATTTGTTGGCTTGTTTGGTCTTCTTATTTATTGGCACATATTGTATTGGCAAAAATGGCATCAGGATAACAATTAAATGATCTGTTTATGTTACCAACCTAGCAATTTACACTAAAGCTTAAGTGTGTTATTTAAGTAACAATAGTCACCAAACCAACTGTAAAAATAATGTTTTCAAACAGGTTTCCTACAAACGCTCCCATTGTTAGTCATTGCTCAGACAAACAGATAGCCTTTCTGCATTGGCTGGTTGTGATGTTCAAACAAATGAAATCATTGTCAGTGTTTGCAGTTTTCAGGGAATTTGACCTATGAAAGGATTATTCACAGTGACTTTGCATGTTAAAGTGGGATATGAGAAGGTGTTTTAATATAAAAAAAACAAAAAAAATTAAACACATCATCTATAACTGGTTTGAGATCGTTCTCCTTCAGTGTGGTATCTCCCATCTTCATTACAACCTTAGACCAGCTTGTTGTTTTACACTGTGCTCAAGGATATTTTTGGCTTTCTTATTTTCATCATGGTTGTGTCTCCTATCAGAGCTGCTCTGTCTGAGAGAGTTCAGTGCGCTCTGTTTGAAGTAGGTCAGGCCTGCATTTCTAATGATGGTTCGGTCTGCTGACCTCATGCCCCGTCTGTCTGCCCTGCCCCATAATAACCTCAATTGCCTGGTGACACGATGACATACGAGGCCGTTAGAGCTGCAGTCATATCAGAGGTGTAGTCTTGTGCTGTGGATCTGACGGGCTCCAGGGCTCTGGTGCTGCAGAGGACCAGCATCAATCAAGGCCAGACGGGATCGTTGTCCCACGGCTGCGTTACAAACCTCAGCGGCAGAGAGACACGCGAATGCCATGTGTGATGACCTGAACTCAAGCAGTTTCTTCGCGAGCAGGAAGATGCAGTGCTTTTCAGGCTTTGGGAAGAAAGATGGTTTTCTGCAAAAAAAAGCTAAGTAAAAGTGTCACGTCATGTTTAAATTACAGAGATGATGTGAATGAAAGTCAGTAAGGATAGTCAGTTTTATTTTAATTACAACACTGAGTTGCCAATCAACGGAAAAGATTTAGTCAGAATTTACATGAAAATGTTTGTGTAGCTGATTGAATTGCTCATCAAGCAAACATTTAGAGAGCAAATTCATCAAAACATCTGACAAAAATGGTCATTGCTCCATATTTGGACATGCTTTTCTTGCTGAAAATGTTGCATGTTAGTCTAACTGCCCCCAAAATATACATATACTTACATATATGTTCCATTCAAAGGGTATTAAAGTGTTTTAAAAATATGCAGGAGGGGGATTGCAAGTAGCCTGACTATGTCAGAGTTTGTACTTCCGCTCAATTTCAGTTCGCTTCTGTACTCAGTCTGAGATAGCGACCTATCTCCCAGTTTTCCTCCGGCTCCGCACCAGCCGACCAATCGACGAACAGAGGATGGGCTGAGAGCCATGATGTAGACGCTAAGCGCCGAGTTTAAGATTGTAGTTTAGGTTAGGGAAATCGAAAACGACAGCGGACATGGAGACACGGGATGCTATTCGCTCTGTTGTGGAGAATATTCCCCACATTTGCCAACTGAAGGCCGAACAAGAAGAGTGCTTTGTTTCACAATTTGAATGAAGGTGATGTTGTGGCTGTACTCTCGACTGGTTTTGGGAAAAGTTACATTTATCAACTTTTACTGATCATCAACGAGAAACTGGGGATGCCAAAATAATTGTGATTGTGTCCCCCTTGGTTTCTATCATGGAGGATCAGGTTAAAGAGGCAGCGAAACTCGCTATGGTTTTGTTTTCGCAGCATAACACGTCATAACCAAACATTATGTGATTGGCTTACAGGTAACCAATGATTTTAAACTTCAGACAAGCGCCCTCCCCCCATGAGGAAGTAAATGCCTGTCAATTATGCCCTTCCAGACTCTGTCTACGATGCAAAGCAAAGTAGCAGAGTTTAGTATTACCAGGCTAGGTTGCAAGGACCAGGATTAAGAACTGCTGGTCTATATTATTATGTAATAGTATTAGGATATTATTAGGAGCCGTCTTTCTACTAAGAGTTGCCACTGATTCTGTACAAATACTAGCCATAAACACAAATCTATGATATGCCTTTCAATAAAGTATGCATGGCTACACATGAACCATATGTCTAATAGGAACCTATGTGGAATATAAAAACATTATAAAGATCAAATATCTCATTCAGAGGCCCGGAGAAAATGACAAAAACACACAGAACCGGGTTCAGACAACTGTTTTTCTACTCACAGTGTGTCTGCTCATCTCATCTTTCATCAGAGCAAGTCGGCAAATTCTACAATGCTACAAATGTATTCAGTCCATCCTCTTATTTGCCAATGTATCCATATATTTTATTTCAGAGTCAATACTGAACTACTGTGTGGATATGTTAATAGCAATACTTCTTTAGTTAGTAATAGCACCGGTACACAAAAATTGAAATAAAATAAAATAAAATTTAAGTAGAGGAAGCCTGAGAGAGGAAACAAACAAAAAAATGCTTGTCTCCAAATGTTTTTTCAAGCTGTCACAAAGACAACATTTGCCCTAAAAACCTCTTGCATCATCTAAAATTAAGCCAATTTAATGGTTTGCAGATTATTCTATTTCCATGTTCATCCATTTTGAGCAGAGACACTGCTTCTCTCCCTTCAGTCACAGACAAATAATTAGGTTAATAACCCTGTTTCAGTGAGATGATGCAATTAGGCGAAAAACTCCAGAACACAGCTGACCGCCAGCGTTTCTCAGGCATAATCAGCTTGGCTGACAGAGAAAAGACACATACACACACAACACAAACACACATGAGAAAAAGGGATGGGGGTTAAAATAAGGTATCTTATGATTTAATCTAAGCGTTTACAGAGATAAAGCAACCTGACAGACAAAGTAAAAATCACCACATTAAGTGAGAAAAATATAGAGAAAAGAAGGACAAATTTGCCAAACTGTTATTATTTATAAAGGTTTATATGAAATAGCGGTTCACTGTATTTATATCAAGCAATAGCAACTATTTCATCTTTTCTGCACCAATTAGGCTGTCTTTTACACAAAACTCACACAATAATATTAGCATCTGTTGAAAGCAAGCACTCAATACATTTCATTTAAACGTGATGTTTTGTACATTTTCTATTGATCATATCAGCATTTATTCATCAAATCATGTAGAAGAATGTTATAACCAGTTACAACTCCAGATTTAATGTTGACAAATTCATTTTCAGCACTGTAAGGAGCAATTTCTTTGGCTGCATCACAGTGTTGGAGTAGCATTCTGCCAATAAAGTATAGCAGATTGCAAGAGTCTGCCGCATCCTTTAAATCCTGACATTCAGAAACAACCCTCAGAATCAGACGCTTCACCATGCCAGCTGCGCTCAGTACAGATCTTCTGGGCACAGTTACACAGTTTGGTGAATCAGGCACTGACAGTACATGCAAATAAATACCAACTGTCAGCAGGTAAATCCACAGACGACAACGAGCTGTACGTTTGAACATCACTTCTGTCAAGTGGGAATATACATGCACTATAATTCTGTAGGCTGTCTAAAGCTCTCCTGAGCCATTTCTGTCTCTGGTACACATCCTTCTAATGCCTGGGTCTAATAGCAGACCTTCGGTCAGGGATCTGAACAGTCATCCACGACTGTTGAGCAGTTGGAGGAAAGCTTGTGAAGTGATCAAAAGAATGCATTTAGACATCCGTTCTCCATTCCAGACCTCACATAAACGTACAGGAGGAATACATCAGAATGGCTGAATGTTTACCCTTTTCCTGAAAACTTCTCTGTGTATTTCACTCAGATTTCCATCCCATCGAAACGCACGAGTGCCCAGTCCAGATTTGATCCGCCTTTATTTTCAAAGTCTCTCGTCTCAAAGCAACTGAAATCACTGACATACTCCATCACAGTCCTGATCCCTCCAAAAACTGCAGTCCTCTCTGCAGAAGACGCCGAGGCGCCGAGCGCAGTGCTTCAGACGATCCCTCAGAAGAGCAGACGTGGGTGGACGGGACTGGCATGCAATGCAGCTCTCAGAAAGCAGGCAAGGAATAATCAGCCGTGTGTGTGTGTGTTTTGTTTGACTCGGGCAGACAGACAGAGCTTGAGCCGGCAGCGAGACACACACAGCACACACCGCCGTTGGACGAGCTTCATACACTGCTGCTGCTGTGCTGAGTCTGTCTGAGGATGGAGGTTTTGCTGGTTTGGAGAGAATGAGCTGTGATTTTTTTCTGTCTTTCTTACTCTCACTCACACATGCAGAGCTCAGGGATAAAAAAAAATTTATTTGAAACTGAAGCAGATTTCATAGTCCTGTGTCTGTCTGTCTCTCGCTGATCATATCTGGATGCTATTCCACAGACTCTAGCTGGATGGCAGCAGCATCCGCCTGTAGGAGACGACAGAGTCCCGTCTGAAAGCTTGGTCTAAGATGAGAGATGAAAATATCACAACATGCAGGAATTTGATGATATTCACATCTAACTGAATAAAATTCAACGAACCCCCTCATTTCAGATCTGATGCGCGTCTTGTGAACTCCAAAACATGGATTTGTACATGCTTGTATATTGGTTGCATTTTTAAAAGCTTCAGTTTGGGTTGATTCAGGTTTATTGCTTTTTCCGTTGGGCTTAGAAACAACTTTCACCTATTGGTTCTTGTGTGTGAACAACACAAAGTGGATTTCTGTGCAGTAATTCCTGCTTCGGGACAGAGTTGAGATGTTGATAGGTTATAAATGTCTCTCACGTTCTGAGCAGCGAATCCTCCCCCAGCGAGACTCCTGAGGTTTGTTGTGTCTGACTGCCGTGTGATGATGTAAGCATGTGTCATTTCTGGCCGTGGCAGATAATCAGACACATTCCACTGGCAGAAACGCAGCCTTAATCGGAAATTCACCCCAGAAGATTCATCCTTTTTTATATTTACAAGCATCAAATCCGTTGCCTAAAGGAAGAGTTTAACAAAAAAAAGTCAAAGTTCCCTTATTACTCACTCATCCTCATGATTTCACAAAGCTGATGCTGATTTTCACATGGAGCACACAGGAGAAAAGATGTGGTATTCTTTGAAGAATCATTACATGGCTCTTGCTATAAAACACTGGTTCATATTCCCATAGCCAAACACCAGCGAGAGGAAAACACCTGAAATGCTCCATATTGCACTTAGTACACTTAAAAAGACCACTTACTATGGAAATATACTTGAAAAAATATTAGGTACTTCAGTGTGAACTGAATGTAATGTTTTTGGACACTTATTTACAGTAGAGTAGCTTTGCAAATAAATGAAAATGTATTATAGTTTAAATTGATATTAAATGCAATAAGCTGAAATTTACTCTGAGCGTTTGATCCAATTAAGAAGGACCACTTGAACCAGAAGTTGCTGCCGACTTTATTTCAGTATGGTGACATATACTGGACAAAATTTTAAAACGCAGCACTTTAGTTTTTGCTCCCAATTTTCATGAGCTGAACTAAAAGATCTAAGACTTTTCTATGTACACAGAAGGCCAATTTCTCTCAAATATTGTTCACAAATCGGTCTAATTCTGTGTTAGTGAGCACTTCTCCTTTGCCGAGATAATCCATCCTCCTTGCGTTTCGTGTAGCTCAGTTAGTAGATTATTATATCATACCTTGATATGCAATCATGCTATTATGGGTTCGATCCCAGAGAACGGACGTGCATGTAAAATGTATATGTTCAATAAATCATTTAGAGGGGTGTGGTTAAGGATACAGTATTATCATATCAGGTTAAACTTCTGATCTAGCATTTTCACACGACATGCGAGTACTTAACTAAGTGCTCATTCATGTCTTATTGCACTTAAACTGTCAAATAGACACAAGGTTATTGTTTTTTGTTTTTTTTAAGTTACAAAAGCACTGTGTTTGTAACGATCTACATTGGTTCTTAGAGGTTTATGAAGATAACAGCAATTAAATATTTTAACTTTAAATGTAACATCAAATAAATCACTTGAGGTAAAATTATAATCAAGTACTTTACATGTGATTTAGTATGTTAGTCAAGACATCAAAATAAGTGTACTTCTTTAAAGCACAACAAAAGATTATTAAAACAATGATTTAAAATGTACTTTAAAGTAAAAGTACTTTAAGGAAAATGTTCTGGAGCTTGACCAGCTAGCCACTGGTCACTATGAAATGGTCCCTTATTTTATGGTATGAAACTTTGGCTTGAAATGTCAAGAGGCAATAATGACAAAGCTTGTTTTTAGTACATTTTAGAGTAAAGCCTCTTTCTCTCTAACATCTAAAAGGAGCTGTTCCCAGATCAGTTTTCAGAGAGGGATGTAAAAGCGCCTGTGTTGCAGATGAATGCTGTTGGTTTGAGAGTGCAGCTTTACCTCTGAAAAGGTAGCAGTGTTCGGGAGGGCACTCGTGGCATGTCAGCGTGTGTTTGAACACCTGCAGGAAGTCTCACACTGGCAGTAGAGGCACAGGAAGTCAGCTTTTCCATTCCTGACCTGTTCAACAAACACAGCCTCACCCAGAACCCCCAGTCGAGAGCGTCCCACAGCAGTTAGTGTGCGCACTTCCCAGGGTGGGACTGGACCGAACCACAGCATTATCTCCAAACATTTGACTAGAAACACTGAAGACTGGAAATGCAAAGCATCTTTCCGAGGTGTGTCAGGCGTGACTTCCACGTTCAGGAAAAACATCTATACTACTGCTACTTTCTTAGATAAGTGCACTGTAATTACACATGCTGTAAAATAAAGTGAAAATCCCCCAAAAACGTTTGTTTCAGATACTGTCAGAACATGCTTACTGTACATGTCAGTATATATTCAAACATACAAAAAAAATTGTGCATTCATAGTTTTTTTACAAACTTATTTTTCGAAACACTTTTAGTTTTATCTCTACACAAAAGAAGCTCATATATCTCAGCTGTATGTATTAATTTTATTATTATTATTTCTTTAAGTGCATTACTCTTACTCAAAATAGATTGTATCTCATGATCATACATATATAACACATGAATAGTGGGATTAAAAAATGATTTGTTACTCAAAAGGATGCACTGCATTAAATACAGCATTTTTAAATTCAGTTAATCCTGTTACTCGACAGATTACCTGTTACCTTTGTAACGGAGGAAATAGGCGAGGAAGCAAATGCAAGACTAAGTATGATTTAAGTGGCAGTAGCACAGATGGTCAGAGAATAACAGACAGGAGAACCGGATGGAGAGAAGTAAAGTCACTGGTGGAAGCGGACAGCAGGAGAGCGTGACGCAGGAACTGGGATGGAGATCCAGTGGAGAAGTGAGGGAACGGTGTCCAGGAGTGAAGCGATCCAGTGATGGGAATAAACAGGAAGAACAAGGACGAGAAACCTGGCACGAACACAGGAAGCTTCAACAACGATCTGACAAACACAAGACGAAAGACAGGGCAATAAATATGGAGCAGGTAATGATGGGCAGCTGTCGCTGATGGAACAATTAATAATGACGCCCACGATAAACGATCAGTGCAGACGAGAGACACACATAACTCCACCCACATAGTGATCAACAGAGATGACGGTTCTACCAACCCTGACAACCTTTCATTCAGATCGAGCATATATCCAGCTTCAGTCATATGATGTTTGTCCTCATACATTTACATTTGCAAACATTTTTTGTTTTTCTTTGTATTCCTCACTTGCAAGTGAGGAATACAAATAGTTAATGGACAATTAACATGAGAAGTGCTCATGTTAATATTATTTATATTAGAACAAGCTACAACAAAGAAGGGTGTAGATAAAGTGAAAGCACTGAGGAATTACCTTCTTTTTCAGCTGACAGAAAAGATGAATGACCTCCTAATGTGTTGATGTGAATGGTCTTCATTCTGACAGCATGTGAAGCTATTGACATTCACATTTTAGTCTCTGGTTGTACACCACAAATACTCCCTTAACTTTCACTCGTGCTGTGTTGTGTATAAATAACCTTGCCTTGCCTAGTATTGCAACAGTTCACAGGCTATGACAATGACTTATTTACTGAGATATGAATGAAAGATGAAAAAGAAAGATAAGCATGGTTACAAGAGATAATTTAGTATGCTTTCTAGGAAGGCCAGAATCAAGCCTGTTTCACATCTTTAAGACAATCCTTAGATGATTTCTCTGTTTGTTTTTTTAATAAATAACTCCAGTGCCTGAAATATGAACAGATGCACAAAAATTAAACTGAGGATAAATAAAGTTAAATGCTATAACTCTCATCACTGTCCTGCTGTTGCAATATAATCGTTGCGTATATTTGATGAAAATCTGCAGTGGTAAGCTCTTCTCATTCTTATTTATTTATGCATATGCAGTTGAAGGTTATTTTAGTACAGCGAACAATCATTTTGAAAATCCTCCTTTCAAGTTTCCCAGCGTCTGCCTTTATTTGTTTCATCTGCCTCTGGGATTTGATGTTACAATCCCAGTCAAGACAGTTTATACTTGACAGGGTGAAAAGCATTAAGGTCTGGTCATTACTAAAATCATCAGCAATTCTCTGCTGGAAATCAGATGAAAATGCATTGATGTCGTTATTTTTGTGGTGACTATGTTAGATATTATCACCAGACCAAAAGAAAAACAAGTGAAGATTTTGTCCTAAAATATACGCTGGCCAACAGATTTCACAAGATCTGTTAATATCTCATGTAAAGTAAAAATAAAGTTGTTTATTTCTGTGGGTTACTGCTCAGGCCAGCCAAAAACAATCAGTTTTTTCTTTTCAACCGCTAGACATAAACAGATGGTAGATACACTATTATGTTGAGCAGGGCCAAGACCAAACACATTAACACATTCAGGAAAGAGGACTGAAGTTTTTAATGAAAAGCTTACTGTCACAAAAAAAAAAAAAATTCCTGCACTCCAGATCTTTCCCATTTAAAGCTTTTAAACTCTTAGAGCTTTAACCATCTGGTATTTATAGAGCCTATGGAAATTAAATTTGACCAAAGGAGGGAAAGGGGTGATGGTTAAAGCTTAAATTGGTGTTGATGCACTTATGCACATTGCATTAGACAAATTTTAATTCAGGTTTGCCGGCGGGGATACTCACTGACAAACCTCTCCGGACTCTTTTGAGCTTTTTGATACGTTGAGTGTTTTGTTGGGTTTAAGGAAAGTAAGAGGTTTTAGACCAAACCCACAGTGGGGGGATCCTGGGTCTGCAGCTGTAGTGCTGGGCATTTACCACCGTGACACCGAGCTTCCAGAGAAACACAAATAAAGCTAAACCTACAGCGACCGCGACCTTTTCCTAAGTCCATCACGCTCCACTGGCCAGGGCTCCTGAACCCTTCAGAGATGTGGAAGGTCTGGGTTGTGTGTTTCAGTGACCAAGCTGTCTGAAGTAACTGGGCCAGTGGTGTCTTCCTCCACCCGTCCCCTGCTGGCCTGAGATCAGCTCCGCGGTACAGCTGAGTCTCAGATCACAGTTTAATAAGTGTGGGTGATCTACCCTTGGTCTGTGGTTCAGTACGTTACTGCTGGCATATAAAACAACTGAGGTTCCTCGCAGATGTTACAGATCAATGGATCTGATGATTCTGTGAGAATTATGACAACGCACATTTTAATGGGGTGTAGTTTTTGTATGTCATTTAATAGAAATAAGGATTGTCATTACACAAACTATAATCTGAACAAATTTGATAATCCTCCTAAGATTGGAAAACAAGTTAATAACTCCAGTTCACAGATATAAAAATAAAAAATCAGATATAATAATAAAAAATCAGCTGTAGTTTTTGTAAATATTTTAATATTTTAAGATTTTACTGTTATATATATTTTTTTTATTTCATGTTCATTTTAGTTAAATATTTAGTAATTAATGTGTTTTTGTTGCAAAATATATTAATGGCCAATCTGACTGATTGTTTCTGTTCACATTAAAGCATCATAGACACTGACATTATGAGTTTATGTAAGTCTGCTTTGAAACAGTAAAATATGCTGTGTAGATAAAATTTCCGTGACTTGCTGTTAGTCACACTTCCTGATTTTTGTCAAAGATTAAAATTGATGATAAACACAATTAAAGGGTCGTCAGCGAGTCTGTCACAATAAGCCATCCAAAGCTGCTTGGATCCAAAACTATAAGTAAATCTTTTATATTTCCTCAAATTTGTCTCAGATGACAAAAATCATACAGTGAGCACAGGCTTTAGTGGTGTGACTAATTTTCTATATGTGGCCTCCGGTGTTTAAATAATTTTGTTTTTGCCTTACATAAGTGTCAACCTCCGCATCCAGTTAAAAGAAGACAGAGTGAGAAGCGAGAGACGGCAGAAGGAAAAAAAAGGATGGGGCGAAAAATGGTAATGCCATATTTATAAAAAAAAAAAAGAGAGATGGTTGCAGGTTTGCCAAGTTTCCATGGCAACCGCTGCAGACTCAACAAAAGATGGGTCGATATGGCAAGCGTATGGAACAACATTTAGACATTTACAGAATACAGGAAACCAGCAACACCCAATTACCATGTGTTATTATTCACATCAGTGATGATGATGATGATGTGAATACTAGTTATTCTTCATGTACTTATTACATGTACTTAAGTGATAGAATTTGAGTATGCACTGAGCTGTATGAAGTATATACATAGATAATTTATACCAAAAATATCATTTGAATTCATAAAGCTTGCTTAAATAAAGCGAGAGTCAAAAGTGCAAAATCCTGCCGTGAATCTCTGCTTTCTCTCTAATCAAACATTCGGATCTTGAGCTGTAGGGTGACCTGGACTGTGGGCGGCTGACACACACACACACACACACACACACACTGTTACCAGAGGGCTTCTTCATCTAAATCATCCAAATATGCTAGTGTTTGTCTTCAATTCTGCAGTGGTTTGTTTTTTTATTTTTGCAAAGTTACATGCATATGCAGCTCCTCTTGTGCTCTACCTCACATGGGTCTGCAGCGCTGACCGTCTGAATGTATTTAGCGCTTATGAGAGCAGCGTCTCTGAGCAGGGGGTTTCCCAGCACAGCCCAGCATGCTCTAATGCATCCTGACATCCGCTCAGAACAATGCAGGCCGGGAAACATATGCCAACACCACTACCTTCCAGCCATTCTTGGGCCGCATGAGGAAAAGCCCCAACATTAATGAAGCAGACTCATGTAGTGCAAAATCAGCTAATGCCCTTTCACCAGACATAATGTCATGTGAACAGACGACTTCCTTGGGCTATCTATATAGGTCAGTGCCGAGCGTCTCATAATCTCACTTCAGATGAGCTTCCACGTTATTGGCTTGGGAGAGTTCCTTAATCAGAAGTGCTGAGATTGTGCCATTATATTTCTGGGAGGCAATCTTTCAGAGCAGGCACAAAGTCTAATATTTTTAGATTTGCTTTCATGAGATTTAAGGGAAAATTTACATTACAAATCAGCACAGTATTTTTAACCATCAAAGTGTTCATTTTTAAAATAATTTATTTTAAACTTTAGGCGTCAATTTTAAAAATCTAATTTGTTCTGAAAAAAGAGAGAGAGAGAGATATTACAGTTAAATTATTTCATGGACCAACAAGAAAACTCTACTTTTTTAGTTTTCTACTCTGATAGTGATAGGACCAGTTTACAGTAAAGACTGAGCCTATTGAACTATTGGCAATAGCAAACCCATACACAACTCAACCCCTCAGTAATGTGTATACATGAAATATACATGACATTTATATACGACAGTAAAGTATAACATCTGAATATTAATTTATATAGCTTCAGTCAACATTGAACATTGAAAAAAAGGTAAATTTCTCGGGTTACTCATCAAAAATACGGGAAAATTTCAACATCTTTCTGTTGCTATCCCTCTGCTGACAGCAGAAATTTGTACAACAAAACTGCTGCATTAACTACTCGAGTTGTGAAGCTACACTGTAAAACCCGACAAGCTAACTTAAACATACTGCCTTGATTTAAACCATGTAAGTTTTAAAACTTTGCATTAAAGTAATTGAGTGATTAACTAAGTGCTGATTGAGAATTAGTGATGAACAGCTGCTGTTAACAAACAGAATTACTGAAGAAAAGAGAAACACAAGAACTACTACAACTGACTTCAGACACAGCCTAAGATGAAATCAACTGAAATAAAATACATGCAATCTCTCAAGATCTGATTAAACAACCCCACAAACAGCATCACCAGCTCCACTTATTAATAACCAGACTGACTTTATTTCTGTCAGACGTCTACAGAAGATCTTATTGAGAATGAACTAAGGTTTAGATGTTGATTTATTGTTTCATTTGAAGTAACCATGTTAGAGATCAGTGTTTGCTTTAGTTGGGCTCTTGACCCTTGACTTCTGTCTTAGTCTATTCTCTGGCTGTAATAACCATGTGTTTCTAAAACATGTTTGTTGTAATTCAAAAGCCCAGAAGAAATATCATCAGGTGTTAACCTGTACCTAGGTGTAGGTTGTTGTACTTTATATTGGTGATGATAATCATCAATTATTGAACTGTACTGAGTCTAATCTCTGATGAAATAGGTGTTGCGTTATTAGATTGATTATAGTAAAAGTGATTCTAAGAGCAAGTGGTTCGGTGATAATCAGTTAATCTGAATGACTTTTCAAACAGTGTGGTCTTCTACGGTGTGAAACAGTCACACAAAGACATCAATAATCAGAATATGAACCTCAACAATGGTTACCATAAAAAATAATGCTGCAGAGCATGCTGGGAGCCATGGATGAGTTCTGTACTTCAATAGTACCCAGCATGCATTGCAGCATGTTTTTTTCGTCACCATTGTAGAGGTTCATATTCTGATTATTACTTGTCTGTGTTTGACCAACTACTAGCATAGAAGAAATATTTATGTGTACAAAATGTTTAGAAAGTCATTTTTATATTAACTGATTATCACAGAACCACTGGCTCTTTGTGTCATTTTTACTAGGTCCACTTCTACTAATTACCATCCATCCATCCATCTTCTTCCGCTTATCCGGGGCCGGGTCGCGGGGGCAGCAATCTAAGCAGAGAACCCCAGACTTCCCTCTCCCTAGACACTTCCTCCAGCTCTTCTGGGGGGACACCGAGGCGTTCCCAGGCCAGCCGGGAGACATAGTGTCTCCAGCGTGTCCTAGGTCTTCCCCGGGGTCTCCTCCCAGTGGGACGCGCCTGGAACACCTTCCCGGGAAGGCGTCCAGGAGGCATCCGGAACAGATGCCCGAGCCACCTCAACTGACCCCTCTCTATGTGGAGGAGCAGCGGCTCTACTCTGAGCTCCTCCCGGGTGACTGAGCTTCTCACCCTATCTCTAAGGGATCGCCCAGCCACCCTGCGGAGAAAGCTCATTTCGGCCGCCTGTATCCAGGATCTTGTCCTTTCGGTCATGACCTAAAGCTCAAGACCATAGATGAGAGTTGGAACGTAGATTAACCGGTAAATCTTTCTTCACCACAACAGACCGGTACATCGATCGCATTACTGCAGAAGCTGCACCGATCCGTCTGTCAATCTCCCGTTCCATCCTTCCCTCACTCGTGCACAAGACCCCAAGATACTTAAACTCCTCCACTTGAGGCAGGAACTCTCCACCAACCTGAAGTGGGCAAGCCACCCTTTTCCGACTGAGGACCATGGCCTCGGATTTGGAGGTGCTGATTCTCATCCCAGCTGCTTCACACTCGGCTGCAAACCGTCCCAGTGCATGCTGAAGGTCCTGGCTTGATGAGGCCAACACGACAACATCATCCGCAAAGAGCAGAGACGAAATCGTGTTGTCACCAAACCTGACCCCCTCCGGCCCCTGGCTGCGCCTAGAAATTCTGTCCATAAAAATCATGAACAGAACCGGCGACAAAGGGCAGCCCTGCTGGAGTCCAACACGCACCGGGAACAAGTCTGACTTACTGCTGGCAATACGAACCAAGCTCCTGCTCCGGTCGTACAGGGACCGGATAGCCCTTAGCAAAGGGCCCCGGACCCCATACTCCCGGAGCACCCTACACAGGCCGCCGCGAGGGACACAGTCGAATGCCTTCTCCAAATCCACAAAGCACATGTGGACTGGTTGGGCAAACTCCCATGAACCCTCCAGCACCCTGTAGAGGGTATAGAGCTGGTCCAGTGTTCCACGGCCTGGACGAAAACCACACTGTTCCTCCTGAATCCGAGGTTCTACTATTGGCCGGATTCTCCTCTCCAGTACCCTGGCATAGACTTTCCCAGGGAGGCTGAGAAGTGTGATCCCCCTGTAGTTGGAACACACCCTCCGGTCCCCCTTCTTAAAAAGAGGGATCACCACCCCGGTCTGCCATCCCAGAGGCACCGTCCCCGACTGCCACGCGATGCTGCAGAGGCGTGTCAGCCAAGACAGCCCCACAACATCCAGAGACTTGAGGTACTCAGGGCGGATCTCATCCACCCCCGGTGCCTTGCCACCAAGGAGTTTCTTGACTACCTCGGTGACTTCAGCTTGGGTGATGAACGAGTCCACATCTGAGCCCTCATCTTCTGCTTCCTCAATGGAAGACGTGACAGCGGGATTGAGGAGATTCTCGAAGTATTCCTTCCACCGTCCAACGACATCCCCAGTTGAGGTCAACAGCTCCCCACCTCTACTGTAAACAGTGTTGGTAGGGCACTGCTTCCCTCTCCTGAGGCGCCGGACGGTTTGCCAGAATCTCTTCGAGGCCGACCGATAGTCCTTCTCCATGGCCTCACCGAACTCCTCCCAGGCCCGAGTTTTTGCCTCCCCAACCACCCGGGCTGCAGTCCGCTTGGCCTGCCGGTACCTGTCAGCTACCTCAGGAGTCCCACAAGCCAACCAGGACCGATAGGACTCCTTTTTCAGCTTGACAGCATCCCTTACTTCCGGTGTCCACCACCGGGTTCGGCGATTGCCACCTCGACAGGCACCGGAGACCTTAAGGCCACAGCTCCGAGCGGTCGCTTCGACAATGGAGGTGGAGAACATGGTCCACTCGGACTCAATATCTCCAACCTCCCTCGGGATCCGGTCGAAGCTCTGCCGGAGGTGGGAGTTGAAGATCTCTCGGACAGGACTACTAATTACACAACACCTAATTCATCAGAGATTTAGACTCCGTCCAGATCATTTTTGTGATAATTGTGAATAATAATGAATAATTATCATCACCAATATAAAGTATAATAACCTACACTTAGGTACAGGTTAACACCTGACGGCATTTCTTCTGGGCTTTTGGTTTACAACAAATGTGTTTTAGAAACACATCGTTATAACAGCCAGAGAAAACACTAAGACAGAAATCAAGGATCAAGAGTCCAACTAAAGCAAACACTGATCTCTAACATGGTTACTTCAAATGAAACAATAAATAAACATCTAAACCTTCACTCTCACATCAAAGTTCACTCTCAATAAGATCTTCTGTAGACTTCTGACAGTAATAAAGTCAGTCTGGTTATTAATAAGTGCAGCTGGTGATGCTGTTTGTGGGGTTGTTTAATCAGATCTTGAGAGATTTCATGTATTTTATTTCAGTTGATTTCATCTAAGGCTGTGTCTGAAGTCAGTTGTAGTAGTTCTTGTGTTTCTCTTTTATTCAGTAATTCTGTTTGTTAAAGGAACACTTCACCCATTTGCATTTAGCTTTGTATTGTTAGAAACCCAGTCATATATTATAATGATCATGGATTTTTCCTTTATTTTTCCCTGAGATGGGAGAAATAAGGATTTAAGTGTTTTACTTCCTGCTTATTATGACGTAAAAATCGTCATTTTGCATCATAATAAGCAGGAAGTCAAAATTCATTGAAAAGTGTATAGACTACAGACACTAGCTTATTATTATTCCAGGGGGTGGGACCCACTCACCATACAGGCCTATTACAGATCAGTGGGTGGGACTAAACTTACAGAAACGAAAATGAAAATCCGCCATCTTGTTTGGAAGCTATGTAGCTAAGCTAACAAGCGCTTATGGAGTCAGATTTACGAGAATGGCTGGAGGAACAACTCATGATATGGAAGAAGAGGATTTTCAAAGTCTGTTGCTCGAAACAGATGTTCGTGGCTATCTATACGAGCCACAATATAGCGCAGAGGAGGAACAGGAGGCGGCGGCTGCAGCCGAGGCCGGAGACCTGCCTGTCGCGTCCGAGGAGCCCGGGCGTGCTCGAGCTGGCGCGGACTGGTGGTGCCTGTGCTCTCGTTGTGCGCCTACGGACAAAGAGCTAGAGTCCGTCTGCTGCCAAGAATTTCAAAGATGCCAATTTCTCCTCGAAGAAATGTCCGAGGCAGACAAGGACACGGATGTTTGCGTTGTGAACCATCCTTGTTTCGCCCCGCATATGGACAGAGGCGTCCTGGAGACATATTTCAGAATTCCGAAGGTAAACTGGAAACGCCAGCCGAAGCCTGCAGGGACAAATGGACGTCTAACTGTAAAGTAAGTGTTTTTATTATCGCTAACTGTGTCCTCAATGTTTTGGGAGTGGGAGTGGCTTGTGGAGCTGTGCAAATGTGTTGCATTGTGGGAGTTTGGTTTTCCATACAAATGAGCCCTAAAGTTACTTTCTGTAATAACTCGGTCAAAAAGGCACCAAATTCGAAAATTTTAATAGATTTCGACTACATATATGACCCACTTTCAATGAAGATCAATGTTCCCACGGGTGAAATGCTCCTTTAACAGCAGCTGTTCATCAGTAATTCACAATTATCACTTAATTACTTAATTGCAATGTACATTTTCTTTCAGTGAACTCAACTGAATTAAATTACTCAAACCGTTTAAGTTATGTTTACTTGTCGGGTTTTACAGTCAAGGCAATCCGTTTACTCAAACGGTTTGAGTTAAGTTAACTTGTCGGGTTTTACAGTGTAGGTCTAACGTGACTTTGCTTATAGATTGGCGTGAAATCATGCTCTCACAAACAGCCACGCTGTTATCTTAAAAAGGCCAACATCACGATAAGCTTGCTTTCAATTAAGCAAAATGATGCTTTGAAAACATCTGTTTGCTGGAAGGGCAAGGAGTAGCAACAGGACCACAGTACAGAGACTGTCAGGTCCGATTGAAGGGCTAACGGGATATTTAACAGGAAAAATACTAAAACGGGAAGACAGCGGGAAAAGAGCTCAAATACGTGAGATCCCCGGAAAAAAACTGGAGGTTTGACAGCTACTAACTACACTTTTGAAACACATAATTAAAAGTACATGTTTGACTGGTTGTTAGCACTAACGGTTACTAAACTAGCAGCTAGGTGTAGCGCAGCTTACCTTTGTCTGTATTACTGTACTGTCACATGGAATTGATGTTGATAGTGTTGAAATTATGCAGCCAAGTGATGATATCTCAGATCATTATTTAGTTTTGTGCAAACTTCATATAGCCAAAATTGTAAATTCTACTTCTTGTTACAAGTATGGAAGAACCATTACTTCTACCACAAAAGACTGCTTTTTAAGTTATCTTCCTGATGTATCCATATTCCTTAGCATATCCAAAACCTCAGAACAACTTGATGATGTAACAGAAACTATGGACTCTCTCTTTTCTAGCACTTTAAATAAAGTTGCTCCTCTATGCTTAAGGAAGGTTAAGGAAAACAGTTTGACACCATAACACTGTAATATGCTCTGGTCCCCTCCCTGCTTACCGTGGTGATGAGATGCATAGCAGATTGTCATCACTCAATGGCTGGATGTCTAAGTGGTGCCCACAGAATAACATAGATTTCATAGACAATTGGACAAGCTTTTGGGGCAGACCTGACCTGTTTAAAAGAGATGGTCTTCTACCCTCCTGGGGTGGCGCCACTCTTCTCTCTAGAAATATGGCAAATAGTCTTAGTGTTTATACTTGACTAACTGGGGCCCAGGTCAGGAAGCAGACAGACTGGCTAAACCGACCGTCTGCTAGCTGCCTCCCATCACAGAGGTCAGTTAATTCTCAGCACATAGAGACCTTTTCACCTAGATATCACACTATAGAGACTGTGTCTGTTTCCCGAACTAGAAAAAACAAAAAACGTCCAAACCAAGTTAAGATTAACAATTTAATTGAGGTTCAACAAATAAAAAAACAGAAGCAATATGGATAAACAAATGATAAAGCTTGGCTTATTGAATATCAGATCCCTTTCTACGAAAACACGTTTTGTAAATAATATGATCACTGATCATAATATAGATGTACTCTGTTTGACAGAAACCTGGCTAAAACCTGATGATTACATTATTTTAAATGAGTCCACCCCCCAAGATTACTGTTATAAACATGAGCCGCGTCTAAAAGGCAAAGGTTGCTTCAATTTATAACAACGTTTTCAGGATTTCTCAGAGGGCAGGCTTCAAGTATAACTCGTTTGAAGTAATGGTGCTTCATATAACATTATCCAGAGAAACAAATGTTAATGATAAATCCCCTGTTATGTTTGTACTGGCTATTGTATACAGGCCACCAGGGCACCATACAGACTTTATTAAAGAGTTTGGTGATTTTACATCCGAGTTAGTTCTGGCTGCAGATAAAGTTTTAATAGTTGGTGATTTTAATATCCATGTTGATAATGAAAAAGATGCATTGGGATCAGCATTTATAGACATTCTGAACTCTACTGGGGTTAGACAACACGTTTTAGGAGACACTCATTCTCGAAATCATACTCTAGATTTAATACTGTCACATGGAATTGATGTTGATGGTGTTGAAATTATTCAGCCAAGTGATGATATCTCAGATCATTATTTAGTTCTGTGCAAACTTCCAAATTCCTTCGCATATCCAAAACCTCAGAACAACTTGATGATGTAACAGAAACTATGGACTCTCTCTTTTCTAGCACTTTAAATCAAGTTGCTCCTTTACGCTTAAGGAAGGTTAAGGAAAACAGTTTGACACCATGGTATAATGAGCATACTCGCACCCTAAAGAGAGCAGCCCGAAAAATGGAGCGCAGCTGGAGGAAAACAAAACTAGAAGTATTTCGTATTGCTTGGCGGGAAAGTAACATATCCTACAGAAAAGCATTAAAAACTGCTAGATTTTTGCTAGAACTGCTAGACTGCTTCTCTTTTAGAAGAAAACAAACATAACCCCAGGTATTTATTCAATACAGTGACTAAATTAAGGAAAAATAAAGCCTCAACAAGTGTTGACATTTCCCAACACCACAGCAGTAATGACTTTATGAACTACTTTACTTCTAAAATCGATACTATTAGAGATAAAATTGCAACCATTCAGCCGTCAGCTACAGTATCACATCAGACAGTGCACTATAGACCCCCTGAGGAACAGTTCCACTCATTCTCTACCATAGGAGAGGAAGAATTGTATAAACTTGTTAAATCATCTAAACCAACAACATGTATGTTAGACCCTATACCATCTAAGCTCCTAAAGGAGGTGCTTCCAGAAGTCATAGATCTTCTTCTGACTATTATTAATTCCTCATTGTCATTAGGATATGTCCTCAAAACCTTCAAACTGGCTGTTATTAAGCCTCTCATCAAAAAACCACAACTTGACCCCAAAGAACTAGTTAATTATAGACCAATCTCGAATCTCCCTTTTCTGTCCAAGATACTAGAAAAGGTGGTATCCTCACAATTATATTCCTTCTTAGAGAAAAATGGTATAGGGTTAGGGTGAGGATTTCCAGTCAGGATTTAAACCGTATCATAGTACTGAGACTGCTCTCCTTAGAGTTACAAATGATCTGCTCATATCATCTGATCGTGGGTGTATCTCTCTATTAGTTTTATTGGATCTTAGTGCTGCATTTGACACAATTGACCACAACATTCTTTTGCATAGACTTGAACACTTTGTTGGCATCAGTGGAATGCATTAGCATGGTTTAAATCGTACTTATATGACCGCCATCAGTTCGTAGCAGTGAATGAAGATGTATCCTATCGATCACAAGTGCAGTATGGAGTACCTCAAGGCTCAGTACTAGGGCTGCTACTCTTCACGCTTTATATGTTACCCTTGGGAGATATCATCAGGAAACATGGTGTTAGCTTTCACTGTTATGCTGATGATACACAGCTCTATATTTTTTTGCGGCCCGGTGAAACACATCAATTTGAAAAACGAATGGAATGCATAGTCGATATAAACTGGATGACGAGTAATTTCTTACTGCTAAATTCTGAAAAAACAGAGGTGTTAATTATAGGACCTAAAAACTCTGCTTGTAATAACCTAGAACACTGTCTAAGACTTGATGGTTGCTCTGTCAATTCTTCGTCATCAGTTAAGAACCTAGGTGTGCTATTTGATAGCAATCTTTCCTTAGAAAGCCACGTTTCTAGCATTTGTAAAACTGCATTTTTCCATCTCAAAAATATATCTAAATTACGGCCTATGCTCTCCATGTCAAATGCAGAAATGCTAATCCATGCATTTATGACCTCAAGTTTAGATTATTGTAATGCTTTATTGGGTGGTTGTTCTGCACACTTAGTAAACAAACTACAGCTAGTCCAAAATGCAGCAGCAAGAGTTCTTAATAGAACCAGGAAGTATGAACATATTAGCCCATTCCTGTCAACACTGCACTGGCTCCCCATCAAACATCGTATAGATTTTAAAATATTGCTTATTACTTATAAAGCCCTGAATGGTTTAGCACCTCAGTATTTGAATGAGCTCCTTTTACATTATAATCCTCTACGTCCGCTACGTTCTCAAAACTCAGGCAATTTGATAAAACCTAGAATATCAAAATCAACTGCAGGCGGCAGATCCTTTTCCTATTTGGCGCCTAAACTGTGCAATAACCTACCTAACATTGTTCGGGAGGCAGACACACTCTTGCAGTTTAAATCTAGATTAAAGACCCATCTCTTTAACCTGGCTTACACATAACATACTAATATGCTTTTAATATCCAAATCCGTTAAAGGATTTTTAGGCTGCATTAATTACGTAAACTGGAACTGGGAACACTTCCCATAACACTCTTGCTACATCTTTAGAAGAATGGCATCTACGCTAATATTTGTCTGTTTCTCTCTTATTCCGAGGTCACCGTAGCCACCAGATCCAGTCTGTATCCAGATCAGAGGGTCACTGCAGTCACCCGGATCCAGTACGTATCCAGACCAGAAGCTGGATCAGCACCTAGAAAGGACCTCTACATCCCTGAAAGACAGCGGAGACCAGGACAACTAGAGCCCCAGATACAGATCACCTGTAAAGACCTTGTCTCAGAGGAGCACCAGGACAAGACCACAGGAAACAGATGATTCTTCTGCACAATCTGACTTTGCTGCAGCCTGGAATTGAACTACTGGTTTCGTCTGGTCAGAGGAGAACTGGCCCCCCAACTGAGCCTGGTTTCTCCCAAGGTTTTTTTCTCCATTCTGTCACCGATGGAGTTTCGGTTCCTTGCCGCTGTCGCCTCTGGCTTGCTTTGTTGGGGTCACTTCATCTACAGCGATATCGTTGACTTGATTGCAAATAAATGCACAGACACTATTTAACTGAACAAGGATTACATCAGTGAATTCAATGATGAACTGCCTTTAACAATCATTTTGCATTGCAAAATGCATAATGCATAAAATGCATTGCATTGCATTGACACTGTTTTCCTTATGAATGTTGTTCAGTTGCTTTGACGCAATGTATTTTGTTTAAAGCGCTATATAAATAAAGGTGACTTTGACTTTGACTTTGACTTTGACCAGTAGTGTATATTGTTATTACAAAATATTTATATTTAAAAAAACATAGCTTCTTTTTTTTTTTTTTACTTTTAATTCATCAAAGTATCCTAAAAAAGTATCACATGTTCTGAAAAAATATTAAGCAGCAGAACTGTTTCCAACTTTGAAAATGAATCATCATATTTGAATGATTTCTAAAGGATCATATGATAACGATCCTAAAAATTCAGCTTTGCATCACAGAAATAAATGATAATTTAAAGTATAATAAATTTAAAAAACAATTATTTTAAATTGTAATAATATATCACAATATTACATTTTTTTCTCTATTTTTGATCAAATAAATGCAGGCTTGATGAGCAGAAGAAACTTCTTTCAAAAACATAAAAAATAGTAATGTTTCCAAACTTTTTTACTGTACTGTATATATATATATATATATATATATATATATATATATATATATATATACAAAACCAGAAGAATGTCTGCCAGGGATTTTGAAATTTTGCATGCCCTGAGGTATGCTTCCCAAAAGCATTGTTAATAATGAGTTGTTAACGAGCCCTGTCAATTCTCACTCAGTGATTCTTTCATGCCAATCGCTTCTCCATAGAGAGGATTATCATCACTTAAAGTTTGGTCCATTCATAACTTGGACAAATATGCCAGTTGTTTTGGCTACTTTATTATGTGTTTGGTGTGTCTGGACTCTTTTTAAGCTTGGAATGCAGCATGAAACAGTAGAGAATCCCATTCATTGTATTCAAATATAATTTATATTGATTGGAAGATTTAAATTACATAACATGTTTTGTTGTTCATAGAAATTCTGTGGAAAAATTAGTTGTTAAAAATAAAATGCAAAGAAAACACAAATCATATGACTGGTAGATGTCACTTTTATTTAGAGTTGGAAAGCATAAAAAACATGAAGTTAATATGTTCCTTTGCATTACAAAGCTCAAGTATTTCAAAGTATTCTAAAGTATTTAGATTAAGTTACTAAAACTGAGTAACCTTACGAAATATGTTACTGATTGCTTTTTAAAGCTTGTATTTTGTAATCTGTAGTGAAATACATTTTAAAAGTAACCTTCCCAGCTCTGCCCATACATGCTCAGCAGCAGTGTTTACATCCATTATGCATTATCCATTAAAATGCTAAAACTATTCCAAGAATTGTGAAGATTAAAAAATATATTATAGCTGACCAGGGGCGTAAATTGCGGGTTTGTAATATTATTACTAGGGATGCATCGATACGATACTGGTATCAGTATCGGGCCCGATACTGAACTTCTGTACTCCTACTCGTACTCGTTAAAATGACCCGATACCAAACGCCAATATCACACAGTAATAAGGGCCATATTCAGACAAAGAAACACGGACAACAAAACAACAGACAGCAGAATGGAGTTATAAGAGACAAAGGATGTCTATGAATTATGTGTAAGCTATGAATATAATGTTAAACATTCAGTATTAACACCTGTATAGCTGACGTGTGTGAGCTGATCAAGCACACTGAGTGGATTGAGCGCGCAGCGGCGGAGATGCGCAAGCTTGTCGAGTGAATATACCTTTCATCACTGAAAAGTTTGTAGTTTGGTTGGATATGTCAAAAATAAGTAAAACAGTTATTTATTTAAGTTATTTAACGGGAGGCAGAGAGAGCAGAGAGAGCGTTCTGTTGTGTGATCTTTTATGTTTACTTACTTAGCACACGCATAATTTGGATTAGAACTAAATCTTAAAAATACAACCATTTATAGGGGCATTAACTATAAACATCATTTATTTTCAACTTTAGACATACACAACTTTCTGTTGAAAGTGAATCTAGCAGCCTGTGTGAAATTCGCTCGGCTGTTACTACTTGTCCTTCTCATTCTACATCAGTACAAATATGTGTTTAGCTTGCTTGAGTTTTTCTGTATTATATGAGTGGCTTTGGAATATAATTCGCAGGACACTATAGTAAGGATAGCACACTAAAGTAAACTGTGACAAATTATATGCAAAAAGTCTTCATACATTAGATTACCAATATAACATACAAATTTGGGACCAAAAACCTAGTCTGGGGAAAAAATTAAAGTTCAGGATTTCATGGAGCTGGATGACAGCATGCCCAGGAGACCACAGACAGTCATTCAGGCTAAGAGTTGCCCGACTAAGTATTTATATTTGTGTTAATACTGGCATACTAAGAGCTGTCTGAATAATTTTTGATTGATTTTAATCCACCTTTCTATTAAAGTTATCTAAAATTATCAAGCTGAATTTATTGTGACACAGTTTAACTATGAGCTCTAGTCACATTTTATTAACTGTGATAATGTGAGAAATGATGAAGGTGTCTGAATAAATTTAGAATTGACTGTGTCAATTTAATTAATGAAGTTAAAGAGCTATCATTATACATACTCTTTTGGTTTCTGTACCCAATATTTAAATAATGTACAAATGCAATATAAATATCGGTATCAGTACTCGGTATCGGGAAGGACCAAAAATAAAAGTATCGGTATGGGGTGAGTACAGGGAAAAGTGGTATCAGGGCATCCCTAATTATTACGAACTCTGAATATTGTAAATAATATAATGTACGTATACTTAAAATAACTGTGTACGTAGTAAAAAAAAAGCGTTTTAAGTTTAGAAACGATTTGAGCGCCCTTCACCTCACTGATACACACACGAGTCTGGTTAGAGAGAACAAGTTATTCAACAATTATTAGTAAGTAGGCTGTCTAGTCTATTTTATTTACTTTAAACATTAGATGAAAGGATTATTTCTCTTTAATACAGATGATGCTGCATCATTAATAAATTATTCATGACAAAAAATGTCTGATGTCTTTTTCTATGAGCAATTATAAGGTTACCTTGTTTAATACCATAGCTTGTTGGACAGTAAGTCACTCCCTATAACTAACACGGTGATAAGCCTGAGTGTGAACTCATATTAGGCTAATTTTTACCGATGTGTTGGGTTTTGCTCAATATGATGTTAAGTGAAAGATCAGTGGGCTTGCTGTGGTTGAACATCTAAATAAGGGACAATCCTCAGTCCCAGATGAAACCTTAAAAACTCTGTGGAGGAACAAACATAATTCAATAATTATAATACGACTGCGTAATGAACCTATAAACCAAACTCATATATAAACACATGCTGTGTACACATATCTATCTTTATAAGTACAATTTTAATTAAAATGTAATTGACATTTTTATTCACATTTTAAATTCACAGCCTCTAAACCCGTAAGACTTGTTTTCCTTCATGCCATCTCCTTGAAAGGCAAGGGCTAACGCATTCTCATCCCAAGGCATCATATACTGACACTCTTGACATTTCGTCAACATCCTACGCATATGGCACCCTCTAGCGTCAATATGAGACACAGATTATGGGTTAAGGTTAGGGTTAGGGTTAGGGTTAGGGTTAGACCGCTAGGAGGCGCCTTCTGGCCCATTTTTATTTGCGTCTCATATTGACGTTAGAGGGTGCCATGTGCGTAGGATGTTGACGAAATGTCAAGAGTGTCAGTATATGACGCCTTGGGAAGAGAACGGGCTGCAAGGGCAGACAGGTGGGCAGTGAAAGATCTGGATGAGAGCGAGACCCCTGACACTAACCCTCTGCTCTCAGCGCTCATGTGGCAGGACGCTGTCCTCTTAACAAGTTCCAGGGAGACACAAGGGTCCTGCCACTGTTGCCACAGCGTCCTAACAGGGAAGAGACAAACAGCGACAGGTCAGCCAGGATTTAAAGCTGTCTGACGGCTGGGCACATGTGTTGTCATCCACCAGAGGGTTAGCACCACTGTCTGTGGACTGATTTTATTTACTGTGTGCTTAATTAAGCCCATGTCACCAGCTAATTAATGTCACTTCTCAATGTGACTGATTATATGCAGATTACCTTAAAAATTTACTGTACATAAGTTGAATGTTTATGGTGTATGCCTGTTCTGTGTGGTTTGTGTGTTGTTTACTGTCTTGAGTGATATTATGATTTCTCCATACAGAATTAGTTCAGATTGTAAGTATAAAATTCATTATTTCTACAAACATCATGACAGTGTGTCTCTCTGAGTGTCATGACTTCATTTGTAATTCGCTTTGGATAAAAGCATAATGTAAATGCACAGTGGTGTTGACTCGATTGCAAATAAATGCACAGACACTATTTAACTGAACAGAGATGACATCACTGAATTCAATGATGAACTGCCTTTAACTATCATTTTGCATTATTGACACACTGTTTTCCTAATGAATGTTGTTCAGTTGCTTTGACGCAATGTATTTTGTTTAAAGCGCTATATAAATAAAGGTGACTTGACTTGACACATTCATGTAGATTAAATTGAACCATGACAGTCCGATATGGTTTTCATTTCCAAAAAAATTTCATATTCACCAAGAATTATATTTAGACAATATTTATTCACAAACAAATTACATTTATGGCTTATGGTTCTGTCTTCGGAATATTTACACTGTTTTCAGGGTGCCTACTATTTCTAATGAAATATATATTTTAATTAAATAATAATTCAAATTTAATAAGTTTTTTTCTAACTACCTTTCTAATCTTTTTATATTCCATTTTCTTTTCATTAATTATGCAATTGTATGTGTGTGTGTGTGTATGTGTAAAGACCTCTAACACTAGCTTGCTCTAATCTTTTTTTATTCTATTCTATTATTTAAAATCCCATGGTAGGTGTACAGTGTTAACCTAACTGAGACTTGTTATAGCACTTATATATCATTGCTCGTTTTGTTGTTTTTAATTGCTTCCACTGTCCCCATCTGTAAGTCGCTTTGGATAAAAGTGTCTGCTAAATGAATAAATGTAAATGAATAAATGTAAATGTAATAAGGATGTTTGAATTAGGCTAAAACATGTACAACCTGAATTTTAGTCCTGTATCCTAATGCTTCACAAACACATTAATGACTAAAAATGAGAAAGCTTGGGCAGTGTAGCTGACTCTGTTTGGGTAGCTGGCTGGCTAATATATTCACCAAGATATACAGAGTCTGATTAATTCATGATCAGTACACCGTTTAACATTTGGAACATTCACACTGTTAAGTTAAATCTGAAATTGAAGGAAAGAGAGAGAAATATATATTCATCATTGTTTAATTAAAAGAATTGAGATCAAAATGGGTGCAGCCTATTGGCTGTGAGCAGAGTGTTGCTGGAACAACCAGTGAAGCTGATTGGCCATTGAAACTCCACATGGCACAAAGGACCAGGTGTGTGTGTGATTGTCAGCATGCTGAGATCTTTGAGCAGTGGATATTCTTCTCCTACCTAAACTGGTGGATTTTGGAGATTACACAATCAAATGAGAAAGATTGGTAAATCAGCATGGAGTCAATTGAGTTGTTCAAAGACTACTGGGAAAAGCCAATTGTATTCATCAACTTGGAGTGCTACTGGTAGGACAAATATTCATTGTGTTTGAAAGTTGTTTGATGCTAGCATTTAGCATCTAGCATGCTAATTGAACATGTGCACTAGGTGTATTTGATTTTACATTGTTGTTGCTGTTTACAAGCTGCTATATAAACCGCAAATAGTTTAACAATATTGTACTTTTAATATCTCAGAATGTACATTTATTTATACTCTGTGTAGTGACTCATATATTTGTTTTTCTATATAGGTTATTAAGCTAAGCTATTCCATGTTATTCCATGCACCCTCCTCTTAAAGTTGATTGAAGCCTTTTCAAGTTTGGGCAGACATTAAGGCAAAGAAACCCTGAGAACTTGACACTTAATAACCACTAAATCTAGGCAAACTAGTTGGTTTTATTCTCACAACTGGTGTCATTGGCATAGTTTGGAGACCTGTGTTTGGGTCTATAGGGCCTGCAAATTGAGAAATTCTTTCAGCATTACGTGCAGTAATAAACTCACTGTTTCTTGAAACAAGTCCATTATTTCCTACTTTTAACTGCTTTACTCTGCTCTCAAAGTCCTTTTTTTCTCCTGAAGGAATCCATCGCTCCCAGCTGGATAGAGTTTTGACTGCTCTACTCAAGAGCCTCTCCAAGTGAATTAGTTGAACTTCATATCCTTCACAATTGACGCCAGCAACAGTTATTGAATGACAGTGATTACAAGCTTTCTCAGCTTCATGGACTGCAACAGTCAATTCCTCTTGGCCGTACCTCTGCCATAAGTTAAATTGGACCATTCTCCGCACCTCTTCGAGCTTTGTCTCACAATCATTAACAGTCTTTTCAATATCTGTTGTCTGCTGCATTTCAAGTTCCACTTTCTCATCACTCTTTGCTTTAACTTCCAGCTCTGCCAGCAACCCCATGTTGTAGCCATCATTTGCATCAAAAAGTGCTCTTGCACTAGAAGAGAGTTTCTGGAATTCCTTCCGAAGTTCAGATTCAATCATTTGACTTGACTCTCGAATGAGAAGGTTGGCTTGCCTTGTGAAACACATCTTGGCAGTGGTTCTCTCTCTCTTTTAAGTTGATCCACCATTTTCCCCAAAGCTTCTTCTGCCATCTTATCTTCAAGTCTCAATGATATGTCTTCTTAAACAACTCAATTCTCTGATGACTTGTTTTAACAATGTTGATTCTTGTTTTGCACCAGCTTTATTTTCTGGACCATCAGAAGCCTTTAATCTTCTTATCCACAAGCGTTGGTTATTAAGTGTCAAGTTCTCAGGGTTTCTTTGCCTTAATGTCTGCCCAAACTTGAAAAGGCTTCAATCAACTTTAAGAGGAGGGTGCATGGAATAACTCAAAGCACTGGATTCTTCTTCATCTGCATGAAGAGCGCAAAGTCATCGAAGATGATAGTTATGTAGATGATATTCTAACTTCCCACAATGATAAGGAAAAGCTGGACAAAGTAACCGAAGGCGTTGAGGAGATTCTAAGAGCTGGAGGGTTTTTCTTGAAGCACTGGGTTCGGTCAGGACAAAGTTGGAAGCCTGGTGATGGTGAGTCAGAATCAACAGCAGAAAACAGAATCCTAAAACATCCAAACCAGTTGAGGGATAAAGACAACAAGGCCCTTGGAGTTGGGTATCTGGCAGAAGAAGATAAACTTTACATCATGACATCAATTAACTTCTCCAAGTGAAAAAAGAAAATGAGAATGGGACAAAACCTCCTTAGGGAGGAGGTCAGGGCCAAAACCCCTAATCCTCTGACTAGAAGAGAGCTGCTCAGTCAGGTGGCAGGACTGTATGATCCCATTGGCATGGTCACACCGGTAAAGCAAAAAGGGTCCATCCTTGTATGAAGGGCATTTCAGGAGGCAGGACGTGGGAATTTGACCAAAGATACATGGGATACACCATTGTCAGAAAACCTCAGAGAAGAAGCCATTAAAATGTTTGAAGAGTATGTTCAGCTAAGCAAGATAACATTTCCCAGAGGCTTAACACCTGGAGGCTGGAAAGGTAAACCGTTGGGAATAACCTTCTCTGATGGAAGCGATAAGACCTATGGAGTTGTAATATACTTTAGGTGGGAAACAGACCAAGGAATTGAAGTGAGGCTAGTTGAATCCAAGGCCAAATTGACTCCTTTGGATCAAAAAGGGGAAGCAGTCAAGGCTGAAATGTGTGGTGCAGTTTATGCAGCCAGACTGAGAAAGTATATTGAAAAACATTGTCAAGTGGAGATTGACCAATGGTTCCATCTGGTGGATAGCCAAACAGTTTTGGGAGCTATTCAGCGGGCTAGCTATGGCTACCAGTCCTTCTTTGCCAACAGAATTGGAGAGATCCAGAGAACTACGCTTGTTAAGGATTGGTGGTGGATCCCAGGCGAATTGAACGTTGCGGACATTATTACAAGGGGAGGTAGTCCAGAAGGCCTAGAACAAGATTCTGCATGGCAGAGAGGACCTATGTTTTTGAGGTGGCCGGTAAAGGATTGGCCTATTAAGTCAGCTGCTGAGGTTGCAACTGCTGCAAAAGAAGCTATTAACAAACTTCAGAGGAAAGCATTCTCTGCAGTACTGACCAGAAGTCTGACTAGGAAAAAGCAAGACTCAGTTCTCCTGCAGAAAGTTAAAGTGAGTGTTCATGACGATGGAGAGAAGAGTATGGTGAAGAACCTCAGTGCGGATCCAGGCACTCCTGCAAATCAAGAGGAAGAGCATATGATTGGTCCATCAAGAAGGATGTCTGACGGCGTAGTAGCAAGTAGGTTACTTGATATTGAACAATTCAGCAAATTGTCCAGACTGGTCAGAGTTACTGCTTGGGTGCGTTGAGCTATCAAGAAGTGGCTGAAGATAAGAACTAAGACCTCGGGTTCATCAAAGTGGGAGGCAAAGTCTTTGGAAGGAAGAGTCAATGAAGTAATCCTGACAGTAAGTGAACAGGAGGATGCTCTTGAAGATCTCTTTCTAGCAGCCCAAGAGAATGTGGTATTTCCTGATACTACCCTTAGTAGGTTGGCAGTGTACAAGGATGGAAATTCTGGACTGATTGTTTGTGGGGGAAGAATTCAGATCTTCAATGAGGACAAAACTGCAGTTCCGATTTTACCATATAATGCATATGTGTCTACACTTTTGGCTCAGGAAGCTCATCAAGTAAATCATGAAGGAGTGGCTGGAACTTTGTTGAGAATGAGAAGAAAAGCTTGGGTTGTAAAAGGCCGCAAACTAGCTAAGAAATCTGTAGACTACTGTGTGACCTGCAGAAAGGCAAGGTCAAAGCAATGCCAACAGATTATGGGAGACCTTCCACCAGAGCGGTCTGAACCAGCTGCGCCACCTGAGACATTCATTGAAACATGAAGATTAAGTCATTGTTGAAAGATTTTCAATAAATTGATTCAATGAAGAAGAATTCAGTGCCTTGAGTTACTCCATGCACCCTCCTCTTAAAGTTGATTGAAGCCTTTTCAAGTTTGGGCAGACATTAAGGCAAAGAAACCCTGAGAACTTGACACACACTAAATGCAACAAACACACACACAAATCATCACACCGAGAGTGAAATGAGTGAAGGGCTGGTTACAACACACTACACACTGGTTACAACACACTGGTTTTCATTCCACTGACTTCCATTCTTTTTAAGATGTTGTGGGTTTTTTACTGTCACACAGGCAAAATACATCAGCATATGACTGGCATCTGTGCCTGCTGTTACATCATTACACTTATGGCCATGCCCAGTGGACTGTATGGATTGTATGTTTGTTCGAAGCATTTATCTGTGGATTGTTTTGGAAATGAGGCACAGTGTAATACAGTGTTCACAAATAAACTATTGTTGAAAGATGAAGTAATGTCAACTTTACTGGCTCTGACAGCAGCTACATCACAACACATCAGTAAACAATTTCATTTGTCTGGAAATTATGGTTTTATATGAAAATGTTTTCAAAGCGCTCATTTATATGCAATAGTGGGTGGGGATGTTGATGTTTTTTTATAGCAATGACATCAGTGGCTGTATTCTGACAGCCCTAAAACATTTCTGACAGAGACTCAAATACATGTACAAAATAACACTTTTTTTGGATTGTATGAAATTTTTCTGTGCAACATTATAAGTCAACCTCAATGTACATAATTCTCATAATAAAGGCATGACCTATAAAGCTGCAGATTTGCAGTGAGAGAAGACAATAAATTGTTTTTAAAACCGACACTGCAGCATAATGCCATATCACATCATTTATTATTGTCATATCACTTTTTGAGCATAGTTTAAGCATGTTAACTAGAAATGGAATGACATAACTGGTTTCAATGCAAATATAAATATTTTAGTGTGGATTTTAATATAAACATCAACCCATGTTATATTCTGTTATGGATGCCAGTATAGTTAAAGATACAGTTTTTGATGTGAACGGGTTGTGACTGGTTTCTGAGTGTGAGGTCTTCCATGTGAAAGATTCCATGGTGAAGCAAATTCTGTAGTGAATGCAGAGAATATGTCAGACTAACCTCTGCTGGGATCTTTGCTGGAGGCTGGTCGGACACCAATTACATCGCCTGTGAGGCGGCTGGGGGCATCAGAGGGATGGCCCACTGCCCCGAGGGTCACGATTCTCATCCTCTCTCAGCCCACCTCTGACGCTCTGCTCCGCTTACCGTCGGACAGAAGTGACTCTCAGGTATATGGCCATCACTCAGCTGCTGCACCGCAGTCCCCACAGACGGCTGGAAACGTCAGCGGCGTCGCAGGAGAGTTCAGCTATGACTGTCTGTCCACATCGATCCGAGCAGGACCAAACCCCAGGGCTCATCTCCACCCGGATGTTTATGAGAGAATCCATCCTCTAGAGAACAACCATCTAAACATGTGAAAAATACATGTCACAGAACTGAAACACGTCAAAACCTCACTGTTTGTTGATTTTATTATAATATATTACTATCATGGATGGAAAGGATGGATGGAAGTGTGACACATGAACAACAGCTTTCTTTGAGCATTAAAATCTAATGATGGATGGACTCTCACATCAGCCTCAGCTCAACACAAGCATCATGTCCTGCTTTAAATGGATAGTTCACCCAAAAATTCTGTCATTAGTTACTCACCCTCATGTTGTTACCAATCCATAAGACCTCTTTTCATAATTAGCACACAAATTAAGATATTGTTGATGGAATCTGGGAGCTCTCATGTATGTTTGTGTGTAGGCATGTATGATATAAGTCCTTAGACTTAGGCGCATCCAAATTACACACTGTTTTGTGACATTGCAACATAAATAGTGTGAGTAGTGCATTCACACTGAAAACTCCATCAATGAGAAGTGCTCTTCAAATACCTGCATGATGCAGTGTGGGATGTTGGACATTTCATGCTCTCAGCTGTAGCAGCTTTGATTAAATAGTGTGTGGACATTCCATGTTGGATGACAGAATTATTTAATAAAATTCAAGCACGGTTGGGTATAGTATGTCATTTAGTTCACAACTCTTGCAGGCAAGGATCTGTCCATGCAGTGATACAGTATGTACAGTACAGTAATGCAAAATGTCTGGTCATCATTGGCTGTGCTTCCAAAAGGCCAGAAGCAATCTCTGCATTTATTGACACGACTCTGGCTTTTAGTTGTAGCTTTTAGCTTCCGTGTCTCTGGGAATCTGGTGGGCGACACTCAAATTGCCAACCTTCAAGATACTCAAAGCAGCAGACACAAAGATGATCCCAGAACTGAATACATCTCACTTCGTCCTTTGCCATCTCTTCTCAATCCTTTCTTCCTTATTCCATTTTTGCCGTCTGTCTACTTTTTAGTCCCTTAAGCCTCGAGGAGATCAAATTCAGCCCAGCAGTGTGTGACTAACGTCATGGAAGACAATACGCTGGTACGATGCTTTGATCATAAATCCATTTAACAGCAAGAATTTTAAAAGAAGAGAAGTGTGGGGAGAGGAGCGCGTCGGACTCGTTCCGGATCCTTCACGGCCCATCAGGCATGATTATGCCAAGCACGTACACAATTAAGGATTAGTTTCTTTGACTGAGCCTCAAGCTGGAATGTAACAATCACCTTATTTCAGGAGTCGCATGTGTATGCTAATCGCATGTGATGATAGCAATTTTTAACAATGTAACCCATATCAAATGCAAATGTGAAGTTTGTATTGAAGGTTTTTGCTTAAAGCTTTTACTTTATTTTAGGCATACTGTGCATCTTTGCACACTTAAAAACATTGTTTAGCCATAAGCTTGGTTCAGACAGGACTAGTTTCCCTCAGGAGGCTCGCAGACGTACTTTGTGATTTCCACCACAGCTGAATCTAACATATCTATGTTTTTTTGAAATATATAAAGCAAATTACCTGCTGTTTTTCGGCAGTATTCCAGTGTCCTCGGAGGAATCTAATCCTGTCCGGATGGGAACACCTATGATTGTGGATATTGCATTTCTAACCAGTGCCTTGAAACCTTTGTTGAAAACCTTATCTAAAGCCACAGTTTTCATGCACTGTCTGGTGCACCTTCATTATGGATTTAGACCTTACAACCAACTTTCTGGGAAAAATAACAGTCAGTGGTTTTAATTCTGCCGGCATCTCATCTGACATAAAAAGAAAATTAAATCAGGAAAGAGGGATTGATCCCAGTTAATGCTCAGATGAGCATCGGGCCCATGACTTTTATTCTGATCATAAAATGGTTTCTACTCTGCAAACGGCCTTAGATTAGCATGAGTTAGACAGCTTCATTGATTATATTGGGGGGAATGTAGTTTTGACACCACACGTCATGCGTAGAAAACGGTAAGTGGTGTAACCAACAACAAAAATCACATCAATATAGATTTCATCTGATGTGCTTCAAATGTGGCTCATTCAATCAGACTGGCCATGATTTACGGTTTTGAGTCTTACACCATGTTTGAATCAGTATATTAATCTTTCGGAAATCTTTAATTTATTTAATTCACTAGAACAATGGAAATATTTATTAATTTGATCAAAAAAATAATACATATTGTGGGATTGCAAATTACTTTTGTTAATATCGGAAAGTCTTCTTTCAATTTATACTACTACTAATAACTATACAATAGCTATATCACAAAACACTCAAGTCATTATGAAATGACAGATGGCCAGATGGAGGTTAATAATTGTAAATTTAATGCTGTTTACAGTAAAATAAATAAATACAATTGGTGTGCAAGATCATCTTGTAAATGATCTAGCAAAAGTAAGGGTGTACTCACACTAGCCAGTTTGAACCGTGCCCGAGTGCGTTTGACCACCAAAGCGCGGTTCGTTCGACTAGTGTGAGTGCTCCGTACCGTGCCCGGGCGTGGCTCGATTGGCCGGCCCTGGCCCGCTTGGAAGAGGTGGGCCAGAGCACGGTTCAGTTGGACTCGGGCGCGGTTCGCATGCAGTGTGAGCGCTAACCGTGTTGGAGCACGGAACAGGACGCATGGCGTCACGGTTTTGCGACGCTCCAAAAGCTCAGCTGGTACCTTGCAAACCTCCTCATACGAGCAGCACGATTACGTGAAAATTTTCGCGCCACTAAGGCGACACATCTGTTTAACAACAGGCTGTGAGAGGGCTGTGGACCACCGTGGACCAAACGACACAAAATTATCCACAAAGAAAACAGAGCGATGGACTCCACTGTGTTCAGAGAGCGCCGCTCTTCCTATTTATCCCGAAACCGGCGCACCATAATGACGTAAGCGTGCTCCGGCACGAATGCTGAAACTAAGTGAGTGCAGGCCAGAGGGGGAGTGGGGAGGGGGGACAATCGTACTCGGGCCCGGTTCATGGCAACCGTGCCTAGTGTGAGTACACCCTAAATGATCGTAATCTTAATAATTTGTCTTTTTACGTAAAAACTATGTTGCATTTTTGGGGATTTATTGGATCCGCTGTGGATTGCTTCACTTTCTAACTGCAAGCAGAATTAAAGAATGGCCTTCACATCATCATGCCAAACCTCTGTTGCATATTCATTAGAAATATTTGAATGTTAGCTGAATGTATTTTTAAAGAAGTCAAACAAACCTTATATTTCCTTTTTTCATTAAAGCAGTTGAAGAGAGTGAGAGAGGGTTTAGCGCTTCTCCGAGCTGTCAGACGAGGAGCATCTCTCACCGCAGGTGGTCCGCCGCACATCTGATGCACCGCTTTTGTCACAACAAAACTGGCAAGGTGAGAACTTCCCTGGTGAACGTTTGATAGCTTACACATGTTGAAGAGAGAAAGTGTTAAACGGAGGTCCAGATGTCTGGAAGAAAGATGAAGAAAACAACAAACCCAACAAATAAGAAACCATCTCTGCATCTCTGTTTGTTTCATCCTCTGAAAGGTAACTTCGGTCCATCTGTCTCTTTTCTTGAATCCACTGTCTGCCTGACATGTATAAAACAAAGCAATCACAGTGAGATGATTGAGAATGCTTTTAAGTGCTCTGAGCTCGAGCAGTTATCTGGCTTTGGTCGCTCCACGAGCCTGTGCAATGCCCATCAAATAAGAGCATATCAAATGAAGGAGAACTTCACAGGAAGCTGAAGCGTTTGACATTTAACTCGAATATATTATGCAGGCGAGTAAAATAGTGTGCAGCTTTTCAAATGCAACTGCAAAACCACTGCAGTTTGAGAGAACATACTCTAATGACACTATTTTTGGCTTCACACACTTTTATTTTAGTGACTGGTTGTCACATTGGAGTAAGTAAATGACTACTGCAGACAATGCAGTCAAAATGCATTTTTGCTTGCTAATGTACCAAACACTATAAAACATAAACCACATAAAAAAAAGATAGAAACCTTGATTTTCTGTAATGATCATCTCCAGCTCCATTATAATGATCATTATGTAGTTAATGACCTGCAGTTTGGCTGACAGGTGAGGATTAATTAGTGCTGGGCTCTAGTCTCTGAGGTTTGATTGTTACATCTCTCCATCTCCTGTAACATCAGATGCAAACACAAATAGCCCTATGTAAATTTAGCCTTGTTGCCACAGATACTGAAGAATTAGTCAAGTTTAGATCAAACTATTGGTCTCTCGAAAGAAAAACAAAATCAAAACATCTTCTGATTTCATTGCATTTCAGCACAAGTGCCATTGCTAAATGCTCCTTGAACAGTTTAACAGACTGAAGGACAAACAACTAAATTCAAGATGACTGTCACAAATCCGGTCTATGAACTTCTGTTCACTCACCACCAGAGGTCACCTGCTCACTACATGGACTGTTACACTATACCCTGAACTACATGTCCCATCACTACATGTCATTGCACTGATTGCACACAGCTGTAACCAATCACACACTCACCTGAAAGTTATTACACACACTGTACAACACACACCCTGATGCTGCTCAGATTGCTAAGTATTGTTTGTGTTTATCCCTCAGTCAGTGATTACACTTAACGGAGCCATTCCTTGTTATCATAGTTTAATCTTTTTCATTGCCTGAGTCATTCGTGTCTTGATCCTAGCCTGTGCGTCTCATTTTCTGAGTGTTCTGTGCCTGCCCTGAAGTTTATAGCCTGTATTTGATTACCCCTCCTGTCTCGCCCTGTTTGGATACTGCTTACCCCTCTCCTGGACCATAGCCTGTGTTTCGGAGTTACCCCTTGGATTACCTGTTTGGACATTGCTCGCTGGAGATTGAGCATGTCCGTTCACTGGACTACTCTTGTGTCTTGCCCTCAATATACCTGTTTGCCATTGTCTGACTCTTACCTGTTTTGACCACGTCCTTAAATACAGCTTGCAAATTGACCGTACGTCTCTCAGTCTGTTCACTCCATAACAATGACATTCATTCCATCCAGAGAGCTTCTAAACTGAAACATCTTCTGGAGTTAAGTCTAAATGAGGAGCTCTGGGACATCAGAGATGAAGAGCAAGTATAGGGTAAACTGTTTCACGAGAGTGCTGCGAGCTGTTGCATTTCTGTTCATTCACATCGACTCTTTAACTGGTCTCAATACATCTGGAGAACCAGCAGCATTTAACAGCAGCATTTCCTTTCAACAACAATTTGATTTATCTCTTGATTATGATACATAAAATATTATTGCTAGAATAGACAACTCTGTTTTGTTTGAGGTTGACCAAAACATTCAGGGCCCTATTTTAACAATCTAAACACAAAGTATAAAGCCCACGACGCAGGTGTACTCAGGGCTTGTCCAAATCCACTTTTGCTATTTTAACGGAGGAAAAACGGTTGGCATGCCCGGGCGCATGGTCTAAACGGGTTGACCCTATTTTCTTAATGAGTAATGGGTGTTTTTTGGGCGTAACTTGCAATGAACCAATCAGAGTTTCATCTTCCATTCCCTTTAAGAGCCTTTATTTACACAAAGGAATTTGGCAAGCGCAAAGACAGAACTCGTCTCCGAGATGAAATGGAGCTGCTGATGTGCGAGCAGATAGATAGCCTAATTCAGATACACGCGATGACTATCCATTATGACATGTAGGTATGATAGTAAGTTAGTTATTGACATGGCTACTGAAACTGTAGTCTGACTCCAAGAAATCTGACTCCAAGAATCATAACAATATTCTTGACTTGACATTTTGTTGTTTGACCCCTAGAGTCAAGGTATACATTCACTTTGTCAGTTTTGTCTTTGTTTACCTAAAGAAGGTTTTGGCACATCCAGATGTTAATTACATCAATGCATTGGCAGAGGAAGTCAATGGGGCTGTTGTCATTTGGTGATGAGTAAATCTGAGTGCCATCTGCATATGTGTGACAGGCAAAGTGGTTACTTCTCATTATTTGAGCATATACAGGTTGAACAAGAGTACTTCCCTCACATATTGTACACCCATGCTACAGGGAGCCACTGCAGAGGGATGAAAAAGCTGCATGCAGCTCGAGAGGCCTGGGCTAGGGAGTGCTGAGACCACTGGACTTGAGATCACCAGACTATCACTTCCATGTGAAGAGTTAATGTTCTCACAAGAAATGTTAATGCAATACCTCAACGCTGGTAAGTCTATATTACTATAATAATGAGCCCCAACCCACACACACACACACCAAATTACTTGAGATGAGTGTTGTCCCAGTTAGTCCAACTCACTAATTAGCAAAAGCGAGCCAAGTATTCCAAAACTGAATGTCCCTCTCAGCAGAGTTTTCTGCTAGATTCCACTTTTCATGGTCAGGTCTTCTGTAACATTTGGAAGGTGACTCAGTTTGTACTCACACTAAGTGATCTGAACTGTGCCCGAGAGCATTTGATCCCCAAAGCCTGGTTCGTTTGACTAGTGTGATCGAGCATACGAATTTGGTTAACTCCACTGTGCTGAGCGAGAGCACTTCTCATCCTGGTTACTTCAAAACCGTAACATCATAATAACCTATAGTGCCTTCACATTTCATTTCACACTTATGAGCTTGTCACGATTAATCACATCCAAAATAAAACTACCTGTTTACTAGGGGTGACCCCAAATAGTCGACGATTTGATGCTTCGATTCGAGGAGCCTGATTCGACTACCAGTCTCACAGTCAAATATTCAAGGGCTGTTATTATTATGCCATTCTGTCTATTTTGGGGAGCTCAAATTTCTTGCGGCTTTCTCCCAATAAGTTAATATGCAGCCTATTATGATAAAGTCGTGAATAAGAATCTGAAAGAGAGAAGCTTCAAATAAATATTTTAAAGTGCGTGAATAAATCCAACCACCCCTATAGATTTATGTTTCACTTTCCATAATCCATGATCAACAGAGGAGCATCTTGGCGGCAGAGATTTAAAACTTTACCAAGACTCATACTGACACAGGCAGAGACTGGATTTTTTTGAACAGGTAGGGTACAAGTGATTTCAAAACATTTCAGCTGGTGTATATATATCGTGGATATATTATTTACCTGATATAAGATATGTGATATATGTGACAAAAAATAGACAGGCATTTGGCCCCATATCTTGAGTTTAAGGGATAATCTCTAGGCTCCATCACATAGTAAGTTGTTGCCCTGCCTCATATTAGTCATCAATTGACTGTATGAAATGGCAGATGAACCACATATGTCTGGGACGGGGCAAGTGCGTTAAATGCGTTAATAATTTTAACGCGTTATTTTTCTCCATAATTAATCTAATTAACGCATTAAATTACCAGCCCTAAAATATATATATGTTGGGCCTGGTAATTTAATGCGTTAATTAGATTATGGCGATATATACATATATGTAAAGTTTTCTAAATATATATGGTATGTGTGTGTATTTATATAAACATAATAATTATACACAGTAAACACATATATATTGTGAAAACATTTTTTTTTAATTAATCACAATTTATCCTTTGACAGCACTAGTATTTATATAAATATGTACTACTTTTATGACAAGACAAGATGCATTAACAGCAGCCATTGTTGTCCCCTCCCCCATTCTTAAAGTTTATTAACTTGGAAACTGTTTCCCAGTAGTAAATAGGACTTGAGAGGCCATTTATGAGTAATGTCTGATTAGGCAAATTGCATTTACAATAATTCTGATAGCACTTAAAAGGCAGCATTAGCATGCTCCACCCTGGAATGTTTAGTGCAATGTGAGTGCAGGCCAGTGAGTGAGTGGGGAGGAGAGACAATCTCGCTCAGGCTCAGTTCAGGGCAACCATGTCTAGTGTTAGTACACCCTTTTGAGATGAAGGACAACATAATCCATATGCAGAGGTTTAAAATATAATAAAGGTAGAAGTAATCCAGAAAACAAAGAATTAAAACAAGAAACAACTTAACAAAAACTGAGGACACCAACAAAATGCCATGTGAAATTAAGACCAAAGAAGGAACATAAGAAACACAAGAGGGTAACCAGACACAGGTGAGAGTAATCAGGGAATCACAGGAAACAGGACAAGGCAAGACAACAAACTAAAATTCTACACAGCAAAACGAAAGCACAATGAACACAGAGTATATTACAGATTTGCAGAGTTTGGACGATTTTTTATTATTATTATTATTATTATTATTATTATACTTTTAATAAATTGTGTTTTGGATTCTGATGGCCTCAGCAGACCCTTAACTAGTTTAACATACTTATTTAAAAAAGATCATGTTGGTTGACCCAAGTTTTTCTGCCAGCCAGAACTAACCAGCACAGAAACTCATGCAGGATATTACATTACATTGGTTGTGAAGAAAGACAAAGAGGGGTTGCCAGGCCACTTAGGAACTCACAAAGCCAGTCTGCGATTAGCAGAAAAGTGCCATTTCAAAATGCATGGCTTCCTCAAGCTGTCAGAGCCGCTGATCTGATCAGAGTTAAGCTCCACATAACAAATGCGAGCCCTGGAGGTTAAGACCCTCATAAACACACTAATCACAGGCTTTTTCTGTCTAATTAATATTAAAATGCCGGATAAAACTCATGGGCGAAGTAAATGTAAACACACAGGCCAGCCTTCCTCTGGAAACAGAAAATCAACAGAGGTCAAGGAACGAGTTTGAGCCGGAGAGAGGCAATGCTAATGAGAGGAGGTCCTCTGTGGAGATCTTCCAGTGAACCCCGTACCTCCCTCATGAAAGATTCATGCCAGTGACTGACTCAACAACAGACGGAAACTTTCTCTTGTGCTCTGAGGTGATGCTTAAGAATCTATAAAGCACATTAAACTCCAACACTAAAGACATGACTAAATGGAGATGGCTACAATAACTCTTCTGCTATGCAAATGTGGTGATGTAGTTAGCCATCATAGGTTTAATTCCTAAATATGGCATCCTGCGAGTATAAAAAGAGACTCGACAGGCATCTAGTCGTCGTGCTATTCCGGGTCCGGTAAGTGACGTCATTATGGGGCGCCGGTTTAGGCTCGGGAGCGTGGCTGGAAAAAAACGCGGAGTGTACGCTTATCATGGCGAACCGTTTTATTAGCACGTTCTTGAGTGCACTTCGCGTGTGAGTTATCTACCACCTTAGTACAAGGCGTGGAAGTGTTGGAGCAGGCTTAGCAGACTTTGTAGGCTTTGAAGACTCTGTTGGCCTGTGCTATCTCCTGAACGTTAAACCTGATCGGCGTGTGACACTGAACGACCATGGACAGATTAGATGGTGTTTCCCTTACAAGATGATGGTCTCCATCCGGTGTAAGATGATGCCCAAGTGGATCAATCCACGCCTCGGTGTATAGCCTGTCAGGATACATCTAACTCGGTACTGTGACGCTGTTCCTCGATTGGTGGATGGAGGGGAAATTCTACAGCAACGAACGTTTATGAATGTCATCCCTTATGTTTGGATGTTATGGAGAGTGTTTGGGTTTTGTACTTTTTCTGTTTGTGATTTTGGGTTTATCTGCTTGTCAAGAAGTAAAAAAAAAAGATCTGTTAGCGCATGCTACTGTGCCGATTATGATTCATGAGCATCAGGTTGCTGTGATCTGATAGTCAGGATAAATTCCCCAGGTTCTGAAGTGGTAGGTGTGTGTGTGATGTATATTATTTTTCTTTTACAAATTTATTATTGATTGTTTTGTATTTTATTAAATAGTGTTTTAGAGTAAACTGTTTTGTTTTATCATTGTTGTCTGTTATCTTACTCAGCCACTACGTATCTGCGTGCTTTGTGTATCTGGATAATCTCTGTGTATTTCCGGGTGGCGTAGTCGGACTTAATCTAAAATCATAGCGTTCATGCCACACAAACATTGACTGGTCAATTAAGAGAAATAGATTTGAAGATCTAAAGTGACTGGGATGGGTCCTTAAGCTCCATCATCTCAGTTAATGTGTTTCTGTCAGCGCATGTTAAAGACAGGACAACAGTGTTCTGAAAATTATTTTTGTGGGCTCTCATGCACTAGGGTCTTTGAAGCAAGAGCTCACATGCGCTGGGGTTTCACCCCTCAGATGAAACTCAATAGATACTATCTTCACACAGCTGAATTAGATAACGATATGAAATTATCTACCATAGCGAATATAAAAACAACACCGATTGCAATAGAAAATTAGATTATTATTATAAAATTAGGTTGTGATCTTCATCTGGCCAACAACTCTTTGACAGGATGAAACAGTTCACAGAGCTGTTCACGAGCTGTGCATGTGCTGCTAATAGCAGCGAGCTCGCGCGCTGCTGTGGAGGGAGGAACCTTAGTGAATGAGAAATATGAGTCAATGTATTCGGTGAACGAGAACGATTCGTTCACCTAAAATATTTGTTCACCTACGAACTATCACTAGTGTAATTCCCTATAGCCTATATTAAATATTTGGAATATATATTTTCATATTTTATTAGGTTCTTTGATAAGGTCACAATACGAAGGTCTAAGCAACAATGTAACTTCCGTGATGTCCCAGATGCGCGGGGCGGGTCAAGAAATTTTACTTTATTTGCAGGGCGGGCTGGGGTGGGCCAAATAATTTCAGAATAGCGAGACTCGCGGGTTGGAGAAAAAGACGACCCGCGCATCACTAGTGAACATGATTTATGCTGTGGGTGGAAGTTGAAGTCACTGTTTAGAATATTATCTAAGTAAAAGTTTTAAAGTATGTGATATTTATTGTACTTAAGTACTAAAAGTATTTTTAAATCTTAAATGTACTTAAAGGGTTAGATGAACCAAAAATGAAAATTATGTAATTAATGACTCAGGTTTGGAACGACATGAGGGTGAGTCATAAAGACATAATTTTCATTTTTGGTTTAACTTACCCTTTAAGTATTGAAAGTAAAAGTACAAGTAAATGCAAAATGGAAAATACGCATATATATATATATATATATATATATATATATATATATATATATATGTGTTCATGCACAGCTTAAGTAGCAAGATTTTGTTCAGTTTCAACTATTTCTTCCATTTCATATCTTCTGAATAAGAATAAGAAGCACTTCTTCCGTTACTTAGTGTCTTTCATTCCAACATAAGAAAACATTTCTGGAATCTGCATCTGAAAAAGCATGTATTTACACAGTTTACTCTATGTATCTCAGAGGGGACATGGATGCATTTAAATCGGCAGATACAAATTAACATAAAACATTGAAAACTGATATTTTAAGGAATTTAAAACATGAAAAAAAAAATTCAAAATGTGAAATTAAAACAGCCATTAGGTGACAGGAAGTGAATGTTAATGAGTGAGTCATTGAGATTCAACCGATTCATTCAAACGGCTGATTCATTCAGAAACAAAGCATTTGTCTGTTAATGAGTGAATCACTGAATCACTTTGCACCCAACTAGTTCAAAAAGCTGATTCATTCAGTAAGCAAACACTGTCCATTTCTCAGAGATTCAAAACAGTGCTGTGCTTTTTTCAATGAGCATGTTGTGTTTTTGTTTGCAAATGAATCTATTTCAGGGAAGTCGTGGCCTAATGGTTAGAGAGTCGGACTCCCAATCGAAAGGTTGTGAGTTCGAGTCCCGGGCCGGCAGGAATTGTGGGTGGGGGGAGTGCATGTACAGTTCTCTCTCCACCTTCAATACCACGACTTAGGTGCCCTTGAGCAAGGCATCGAACCCCCAACTGCTCCCCGGGCGCCGCAGCATAAATGATGAACACTGCTCCGGGTGTGTGTTCACAGTGTGTGTGTGTGTGTGTTCACTGCTCTGTGTGTGTGCACTTCGGATGGGTTAAATGCAGAGCACAAATTCTGAGTATGGGTCACCATACTTGGCTGAATGTCATGTCACTTTCTTACTTATTTATTCATTCATTGTTATAACAATTATTCATTCAATTTATTGCTTATTCATGATAAACTTTATTTGAATGCTGACTATCACACGTAATAAACTCCCGTAGCCAAGGCATATGGTTATTATAATAATTTAATAATGAAATATTTTCTTTAATAATTTCGGAATTCAAAATAAAAAAAATTATGAATCCATCTCTGATAATCTCGGGTTGCTATGGTCACGCACGTTTGTTTACGCATTAAATTCGAGGCCATGAAAAAAACATGTCGTTCCCTCAACATAACATTTTGAGGACACAACAAAACTAAGTGAACCGACCATGTTCTCTCACGGGCACCGTAAAACTGAGCAAAAACAAGCAAAATTCTGTATAAAATGCAAGTCATTTATTGCTTTACTGAACTTGCATAAAATGATTATTTAATGTGTTCATGCATCTGCCAAAAAACGGTACTCTTTGCGTTATATAGATTAAGTTAACTAGGCCTACATGAAATTAAATAAATATAAAAAAAATTGGCGTCTACAATTTAGAATGCGTGGAATTTTGAGTTTTAATAGACTAATAAATCAATGTGCATGCACTCTGTGTGGTTGGTGATATTTGGTGGCACATCATTACAACAGCACTTACCATATTATCGCACACCCCTGACTCGAGTTCAGTGTGAAATGAAATAATTTGGGGTTGTGCGAGTCGCGCACTTGTTTGCACATGAGCAAAGGTGTTTTAATGAGTCTAACTTGCAAATGCCAGACCACTGATTCATCAAACCTGCTTTCCTGCAGTCAGTGTTCTTTTGACTATTTTGTAGTAAGTAACAAATATACTTAGGAGAAATGTATCGGAGTAAAAGTCTACATTTTAATTAGGAAATGTAGTGCAGTTAAAGTAAACGTTGCCTGAAATATGAAAACTCAAGTTAAGTACAGGTGTTCCCAAAAAATACTTAAGTACCATAACAAAGTATTTTTACTTCGTTACATTACACTACTGCATGCTTCACACCAAATAAGGAGAAAAAAACGCTCACAAAGCTCACTGATACTAACAGCTTTTCCCTGAAGAGAACCAAGAAGAAAACACCCAGAGTAAAAAGACCACTGAAACCACACATCTCTCACATACTGATCAGAACATGCACAAATCTGCTTTTCAGACAACTTTCAAAGAACTCAATCTTTAGCTCAAATGAAGCAGGCACTCAGTAAGCACAGGAAGTGACGACAGAAATCATCCTTGTGTTGCTGGAGTACATCTCAGTGAGCGCCGCTGTAAGAGTGTGGACGGGTCACCTGGGATGAGAACAGCAGGAGCCATAGGGCGAGGTCAATCTCTGAACGCTCCAGTAATGGCCTTGATTGACTCTCTCTCTCGTTGTGCGGTTCTTCTGACCCCAGCAGCCAGACAGTTCAGGGCCATGTTTGAAAGGGTCAAACCTCGCTGCCTCCGCGCACACACACACACACACACACACATGCACGCGGCCTGTGCTCTTTCCAGATGGTGGTCTGTGATCATTTATTAATGAGGAAGTTCAGAGAGTTACTACCAGCTGCTGCCAGCCTGCATCATAGGCCATACACACACTAAGACACACACACGCGCGCGCACACACACACACACACACACACACACGCACACACACACTCAAGCACACTCACACACACATGTCCTCTTAATCCAGGTTCACTTCCTCATGGCAAATGAGTGAAGAAATTTGTCATTTGTCATTTTTAAAGGAAATGAAGTAGCAGCTTATTCTTTACATTTTTATCAATACCAAACTGTTGCTGTTAGCCATTGACTTACTAGTATTTTTTTTCACCTACTATGGAAGTTTGGTTACCCACATTCTTCAAAATATCTTTTTTTTGTTGGACAGAAGAAAGAAACTTGTACAGGTTTGAAGCAAGTCGAGGCCGAGTAAATGATGACCTTTTTTTTTTTTTGGATGAACTATAACTTTAATCTGACTTTAATCTGAGTCATACAAAGCTTTGTGTGAGGAACAGACTGAGCAACAAGGGAATAATAGTTTTAATAAAAGTAAAAAAGTAGTATTAGTTTGACTCACAAAAACACGATATGACATCGGATACATTTTCCTTTTGGAGCTTAGCTTTCATTGTATGACACACAGCAGTCAGACGTTTCTTAAGAAAGTCTGCTTTTTGTCTATTAATTTGTGACTGATGCTTATTTTGAACTGAATCAGAGACTGTGATCTGAGACACAGCTTCCAGTCGATCATGTCTTCATCAGGCCTCTGTCACGCTGTCTGTCTGTGAGGATGACAAACACTGGACGTCTTCCTCTCCAGGGGAAATGGACAGCTGTGCCAAAACAGAAACAAGCTTTAAGAAGGATTTGTTCATATAAAATCCATACAGACATGACTTTGGTGTCTGTTTATGTCATGTTGTTTGCTAAATTATTTAATAAAAAAAAAAAATAATAATAATAATAAAATAAAGCAAAACATAATTGTAGCATGGTGGTCAGGTCCTGTTTGATTAAGGTTTTCATACTAAATTTTTTTAATTTGTAAGGAATGTATGTTTTTACATGTGTGTGGTCATTACATTAAAAGTGTTGTTGGAAATATTATTCATCTTTCAATGACAATTTACACTAAAGCATATGAGACAATCGGTCTTTTAATATTCATCCAGGGTTCTGAAAAAGTCCACATGACAAAGCTCTGGTTTATTAGACACACACAGAGAGAGAGAGTCACGGGTGTCCCAGATGTGGTGCAGTGAAATGTTTCCAGTTGGGAGTGGATTAATATGCCGTTTCCACGGCTGCTTCACGCCCTCGTCTTCTGATTTCTTGCACTGTGTATCAAACCCTCGTCAGCCGACCCCTCCTGTAGCAGACTCACTACCTCGTAACCTGCCGCCCCGTTTCTAGCTCAACACCCATACGTTTTACACTCAGAGGAGCTACTAACTTGTGGCTCGTAGCTTTTAAAAAGGAAACGAAGACTCAGCATGGTAAAAGCACTAAAAGGCTCTTTATTCCATCTCCAGCTATTTCAAATAAACATGGCATGAGATGTTGGGAAGCAGCTGGGGATCATGAATCTGAACGTCACTCGCAGATACTTCAAATCATCAGCTGTGTTTGCTTCACTCCAGCTTTACTGGTTTACCAAAGTCAGGGACGTCTGTCAGTATGACATCTGTGACAGCCGTAAACATTTACATTTATGCACTTGGCATAAAGTGAGTTAAACGGCACTCATGGTATATACATTTGACCATTTCATGCATTTTATGGCTCATTTAGCCTGATATATGAATTGGGACCACAAAACTAGTCACAAGGGTATTTATATTTATTTATTGAGATTTATACATCTAAATAAATAATATTTCCATTGACATATGGTTTGTGAGGAGGACAATATTTGGCTAAGATTCAACTATTTGAAAACCTGAAATCTGTGCAAAAAAAAAAAAAAACTAAATAATGAGTAAATCATCTTTAAAGTTGTCCAAATTAAGTTCTTAGCAATGCATATTACTAATCAAAAATTACGTTTTGATACATTTACGGTAGGAAACGTACAAAATATCTTCAAGGAACATCTACTGATTTTTTGCTTAAAAGAGAAACTGATATTGACCCACACAATATACCCCAGCGACTTGAGACTGCTTTTGTGCTCCAGGGTCACAAATGTGAAAATATGGAGGAAAAACAGAGATTCAAACTGAGCAAATATGCAACTTGGTGCAGATGATGATATTTATGTAACCAAAAATGATTACATTTTGATAGTATGTAATGTAAATCACTGCAATTTTCATAACAGCATAGAAGAGTAATTATATAAAATGATATAGATATCAGTATATCTCCAATAATATGCCTTAGAAAAACGAGGCTTGTGAAGATCATTCCTCCGCTGAGGAACAGTGAAAGTAAAGCTTCTGGAAACAAACGCTCCTCAAAAGATCCTGAGGATCAGATTTGAGACTCTAAAACATGATTGATGGAGAATCAAGTAAAGCTGAGCTGCTTCAGTCCAGTAAGAGTTCATCTGGAGATATTACTGCAGTTGATAAAAATCAGTCAAGATCTGATAGAGAAAAAGACATGTGACGCACAAGCTGAAGATGGACATCTGTATAATTACACTAAAAGAGCTTTTACTGGATAAAACTAACAATCAGACAACAGACATTATGGATAGATTGTGTGTGAAACAGCTTTAACAGTTAAGTTTTGATTATTTGGATGATTTAGTGTACATCAGAACATATTAGAAACTGATATATACATTTGACTGGACACATTAACTCTATAAAACCTACACTGCTTGTTATTTTCGACGTTTGATTGACAGGTGAGTAGGCGGTGCTCATCAGATAAATGAGCGTTTACACTGCAAATCCAAAGTGCTCTACAGTAAACATAGAGAGAACACTACAGTCTCCGTACAGACAGCCATCTGGCGAGAACAAACTCTTTCTGAGGTGCAGAAGCCTTCAAACGTCCCAGCTGGCATTTTGGTTCTCATATGTTTGTATAGAAGCAGTGAGAATGAGAGAGAGACAGGCACTGCTGTCCATGTGTTTGAAACATGTCCCATGAAACACACACACTGCCAGGAGTTGATCATTTCTGCATTGCTCATAAAGGGTGATTCTAACAGGGAGCAATAAGACAGTCAGACAGAGTGTGTGTGTGTGTGTGTGTGTGTGCGTGCGTGCGTGCGTGCGTGCGAGTGTGTGTGTGTGTGTGTGTGTGTGTGTGTGCGTGCGTGCGTGCGTGCGTGCGTGCGTGAGTGTGTGTGTGTGCGTGCGTGCGTGTGAGTGTGTGTGTGTGTGTGTGTGTGTGTGTGTGTGCGTGCGTGCGTGCGTGCGAGTGTGTGTGTGTGTGTGTGTGTGTGTGTGTGTGTGCGTGCGTGCGTGCGTGCGTGCGTGAGTGTGTGTGTGTGCGTGCGTGCGTGTGAGTGTGTGTGTGTGTGTGTGTGTGTGTGTGTGTGTGTGCGTGCGTGTGCGTGTGTGTGAGTGTGTGTGTGTGTGCGTGTGTGTGTTTGTGTGTGTGCGTGTGTGCGCGTGTGCGCGTGTGCGTGCGTGTGAGTGTGTGTGTGTGCGTGTGTGTGAGTGTGTGTGCGTGTGTGTGAGTGTGTGTGCGTGTGTGTGCGTGTGTGTGTGCGTGTGTGTGTGTGTGTGCGTGTGTGTGCGCGTGTGTGTGTGTGTGTGTGTGTGTGCGCGCGTGTGTGCGCGTGTGTGTGCGTGTGTGCGTGTGTGTGCGTGTGTGTGCGCGTGTGTGTGTGTGCGTGTGTGTGTTTGTGTGTGTGCGCGTGTGTGTGCGTGTGTGTGTGTGTGTGTGTGTGTGTGTGTGTGTGTCAGCAGTGGCAGACAGGTGACCCAGTGGGGACTTTACAGAGTGAAATGTAAGATCGTGCCCGCATGTGCTTCTGATGTGATGCTGATGGTATCTGGATGTTTTCCTCCTCGGCACTGAATGACTGTGAGAGAGAGACGTTGAGGATCATTCCTCCATCTCTGCATGCAGGTAGAGACTCATGATCCCTGCATGCAAAAACATGGTTACTTTATTTTGTCTTGTAGCGTGAGTTCATTTCCAGTACAAAGCATCGTTTCACACACACTCAAAAAGCATCTGGACTCTGATCTACATGCAGACAAACCTAACACACACTTGTCGGTTCAGCGATAATTGCGCCCAAGTAGCAGCAATTAAACAGGTAAATGTGAACTTGACTCAAGCTTTCATTTAAAACGGGAAATCTTAGTTCACCAACACGCCTGCGTTTTTACGAGGTGATAAAACAGGTTAAGTGAACGAGCAGAAACCTCAGAGGTTCAAAGTGAGAGCTGCTAAAACATTTCTTCTGTGGAGTTTCCCCCTCTAGCATGTTCATAAAACATCATTACAGTCGACCTCGATCACGGGAAAATGTTTCTTTGAAGCCTAACTAACTCTGTCCCAGCTACATAAACTCCAGACATGCGTGCTTGCAACTTCTGCCAGTTAATTTGATAAGCACCATTCCTGGATCATTCTGAAACTTTAAACCTTCGAAGATTAAATGACCGAGGATTTTCTGCAGACTGCATCACGTGTGATCTTTACCTTTCTCTTGCACTGAATAATTGCTGTATCGGTGGCAGACTGTGTGAGAGTGACTGCAGTGCAGTTTGTCGACAGGTGGCGCTGTTTCACAGTCATTCTCTCTTCTGTCTCTCTCTAACGCTTTGTGAAGAAATGAAAGTGTGTGTTAGTTTCTTCTGAGGCCGTCATCTTAATCCCTGCTAATTAAGAGGGGAATTCAAGGCCTGTAACTCATTTTCACTGCAAGGGACAACTTACTTATTTTCATGAAAACTCAGCATGAAAATTCATTATGTGTCTGCAGTTAACAGTCGGCATATGGTCTGGAACTCTTTATTAGAGGCTCTTAAGATTACAAACTCTGTTTGCTTAGCACAATAAAATGCTTGAGTATAATCAAGATTTTAACATTGTTTGAAACATGGTTTGTGTAGCATTTGTAACACAAAATTAGACAACACTGTCAAGCTAAAGGATATAAATAGCGCCACAATTCCAAAAACTGTAGAGCATGATGGGGCCTATGTATAATGCATTACCATTCTGATACATAGACTTACAAGCCCCTTGCTCTTCTTTGAAATCAGTTTCTGACTCAAACTTATAGTGCTGAATTAATCAAATACATGCCACTTGTCATTGTGCAGCGTTTGCTACTTCAGTTAACCAAGTGAAAATAGCAGGTTGTTCGAGCAGCTGTGATTGGGTGGAGGCGTGAACTGATTAGCATATTCATAGATCCACCTATACTGAATGAGATACAGACTCTTGTTTAGTGTGAAGATAACAGCAATCTGATGACTTTGGAAAGTGTATAGTGTATCGACAGATTTATGCTCTCTGATGCACAGACACTTTTATTTTAATTTTTATGCACATTAGAATCGTTGTGCATCTTGTTTTCTTCTAACCACTATTTATATATATATATATGTATGTATACAAAAATTCACAAAAAAATATTTAAAAAGGTGGATGGAAATATAGTTACTGATCACAAACTGTCAGTGGTGTTGTAGACGGGGAGACAGTGCTAGAAACCTGCTGGAAAACATACTGACCACTGTACAGTATTACTGTCTGCTGCTAATAATTGCAAAATTAAACTGGAAGTGTTACAGTGCCCATTATTACACAATAAAGAGTTATCAATGAGCTCATCATTTTGAAATACATAAAATTCCATTATTATTACCGCAGCAACAGTAAGAGCTGTACAGAAGTAATGCGGTTACATTATGTGTGCACTAAAAATACACACAACACAAAGGTACAGTAGTATATTTAATAGTTTTCCATCAAAATCACAACCAAACCAAGTCTTAATTTAAGCTTCAATTAACCCAGATTCAAGGATGCAGTGGATGCTGTCCCGAAAGCCAAAAACTCTTTGTATGTTGCATGAATTCATTACAAACAGGAGTTTCTGATGGCCTGAGAAGGACGTTTGCCCTACAGGTAGGTCTACAGCGAAAGCCTCTTTTCTTCCCACCCAACAGATCCCGGGTTTGTGAATTATCCGAGCCGGTGGAGGACAGCAGATAGAGTCAATGCGGGGAAGCCAGGACTAGGGGGAGTACAAATCCCTCAAAGAACTTAATGCTGGCTGTAGTCCTGCGCTAGGCTGCGGTGGGAACCCAATCAAAGGAAAAGGTGTCTGTAAGGCAGATCAGCCTAGAGCACAAATTGATTTACACACACAGAGAGAAGCAGGAAGGATTCGAGGCAGTAAAAGGGTGATGTACACAACTAAACGAACAATATTTAGCTGCCTTTATTTCAGTGAGGACAGGAGGATGTGAGGAGCTTTCAGACTGATGTTGGAAGCATGTTTTAACTTAATTCTGCTTCCTGGGGTTATTTTTCAGATGCTGGACCTTATCACCTAAAGTCTTAATCGATGCAAGAGGAAGCAAAGTACGCTCTGCACAAAGCATTTGGGCATCAAAACGCACACAGCTTCCGCTGACATCTGTATTGCTAGTCGTGGACTTCTCAATGTCTCAAGCCAAATTATTTGACTTCCCTGTGTTTGCTCTCTGCACATACTGAGAAATCGCCTCAGACCATGTTCCACATCAAAAACAGCAGCAGAGGAAGAGCGATTCACCTGCTCCCCTCTCTGCACGTCTGCATTCACAGCGAATCGCTGAGCCTCAGTAGAGTTCAGAGATCATCTTTGAAAATAAGGCCAGGGGTCGCAGTTCGCCGCGGTTCAATGCCCCGTGGCAACAGGAATAGTAATAGGGTTGGTGGGATCTGGCCCGGGCTGCTGTGAGGAGAGGCTATTGTTTATGGTCCTCTAGGGCTGGAGCGGAGCAGAGAGGAGATGAGGCGATGAGGCTCCTCTGTGCTGAAGCTGGATTTCTTGGGCTGCTCTTGAGGAGTTCAGCATTCCTCTCTGCGTGAACTTTGGCCGTTAGAGTTTCGCGCCGCGTCCTGCCCACCAGTGATGAATGTTCATTCTGAGCCAGGCGCCAAAAAGCAGTTTCTGAGGGAAGAAAACAAAGTACATCATGGTTTGCAATATATCTTACAGAGTCCATGGGCAATGAAGTACTGCAAATAAAAAATACATCACACAGAATGTGAATCACCAACATCAGCCCGAGCAGCAGTGACATCAGGAGTAGGACTGATCTCACACTTCTCTTACTGTGTAGTGGAGGTGAATTTTGAGTACTCATAGAATAAAGGACCTGCTGAACTCAATCACCAGTGAATAACAACACACTCTTGGAATCCCACAATGCAATCTTATTTTCCATTTCCAGTGTGATATGTGACAAATGATCTCGATCACTCACACACTTGTTTACCCATTGTTAAAAGAATAAAATAACTACTTTTGATTTCCAAGACGATAACTGAATGCCATTCACAGAGTTAAATACAGTGCGTGTTAAGGAAAGTTGTGGCACTCTTTGTTCCACAGACTATTGTCCTCTCTTTGGATCATGCCTGTAAAGTGTCAATGCTCTGATGTGCTGTGCAATGTGCGTACAAAATTTATGCTACGGTTACAGTGTTTGCGGATCAAAATCGACCTGCATATTTCATGGTTAAACAGAACCTGAATAAAAACTTTTTCTTTGAATATATTTGGTATGTCAGTTTGTCTGCTATACTCTGAGGGTGTTTAAATTTACATTTATGTTTTTGGTAGATGCTTCTATCCAAAGAAATGTGCACTGCTTTGAAAGACATTTTTAATAGTTAATGCATGTTCATTTTCATTGGAAATCAAACCCATAATCTTGCACTATGAACACTGTATTAAAAAAAAATGTTAAAAACAGTTAAATTTATAATATTTATAATTTGTAAAAAAAAAAAAAAAAAAAAAAAAAGGAGTTATATACAGCAGTTTTAGTGTTTACTTTTTTGTGTAAGAAGTGTTCGTGTGCTCTTTTTTTTTTACATTATGATTTTTGGTGAATTGAACTGAATCTGATTTAATAGCCCCCTCCATAAAAACCGTCCCCAGAATATGAACCTAATACATGAACATATCACATCCTGCATAATATTCAGCGAGTAGCGTGCCAGTATTCCCTTCTGAAAACAGATTGGCTTGCAATCCTTCAACATAAACAACAACGTCTTGGAGTCACACATTTGCTTTGCGGTCTAGCAAACCTTTGTGAGTTCGACACATACATAAGCTCACAAAACCAATGGTTACATCATCACAATTAGCTGAAAACAGCACTGGCCACAACAAGGAGTCACATGACCATGTATTCCATATAGTCACCACGTTCTCAGAGCAGTGGGAGCCAAAATTTAATCTAAACCATGTTATCACGAGCCACATACGTACACATGAAATTACAGCGTGCTGCAGTAATTGGTCACGTCGGAGAGAGTAAAGGTGGACACGGAGGGTCTCGCAGCAGGGGTTGAGTGAGTCAGTAGGTGCTGTGAGGGTCTCTGGCTTCTAGAGACTCAGAGGAGCCTGTGGTCAAACCAACAGAGTCTGTTTGCAGGATTCGACCATTACGTCTCAACATCAGTCAGACGCCTATTTGAGGAGACTCACACACTCATAAATTGTCACTTTTCTGACAGGTGTGATCCCTTAACTTGGAAACCGGATGCATGTTTGCTAGTCAGTGAAATCCTTCATGTTAACAAGCTAAGACTGCTGATGTGATGTTAAACTAGCATCAGTCACACCGTCCTCTACAAGTATAATGAGAGCTGAGGTGTCAAATGTAGTGTTTCACAGAAATCCTCGAAGTTACTGGTTATTCAGAGGCTCCTCGTGTTGGAGGAGTCCCATAAAAGAGTGAGCGATTGCCATTTGTGACTAATATTGTAAAATTAACTATAAATAAAAGATGTAATCCAAAAATTACCCTTTATCATATTCAAAAGTCCTCATTAGGCATTCAAGCCAAGTCTCGTTTCCTTTCCAAATGCAATTAAGTGTGAGCCTTTAAGGATAACGTAAGCTTGTTAATAAGTTCACAGAGTAATGAAAAACAGCCTTTTCTTTACTGCTAAAGTGAGAATATTGAATCTAATAACAGGGCTGTGAAACATCAGCGGCTCTGAGCTCTGCACCTGCCAACATCTTTGGGTTAAAAATGGAGCTGTGTGTTTTTCTCATTAGACGCGCAAACTTCATCTCTGACATCTGGGATCTCCACGACAAATAAACAGACATGATTAAATATCCTAGCGTAGCGATGTTGACTCGTGATGGCTATTCACGCAAAGTTTAAGTACTGTCAGTATTGAGACGATGAAAGCTAAAGATATTGAGGGAATTTCAAGCTGTTGAAATGTTTTGCAGATTCAAGCCAAAAAAAAAAAGAGCATGTAAACTTGCTGACCTATATCTTGGGAACAGTTAGGGTTAGGATTGTGAAATTTGGTGCAAATGGACCTGAGGACAATCTGAGGACATGGGATGAGTTACAACAAAATCAAGGATGCTGACATCATCCAAAGGCAATTTAGTCTAATTGTGGTCATTTCCTCTGCTTTTCCATTGTGCTGGGATGATTGTCATTGTGGGTATTCTGATGATTGACACTAGTGGGTATACAGTATGTCCAGATTGTGATAACAAACAACTGTTCAGTAAGTTTTTGAATCTGACATCCACTGAACCTTCAGCCCAGCAGCAGATTCATGTGTGATACAAGTGGCATATGTAAAGCACAGCGGTAATAAAGCATTACACTCGTAGTGCTGCTCTGGGAGCCCGTCGGTGAGAAAGATCCTGAAAAGGGCAATGGAAACAATTTCCTCATCCATGCCTCAGGCCAGAGATTAGAAAGTGTCAATTATAAATGATGTCAGTCTCACTTACCATGAGGGGCATTTATGTGTGAGGCTATGAGGGAGATTGAGTGGAAGGCAGCGGATGATTTCAACATCGCACTGATGCACTGGCCTTATTTATTGGCTTTGCTGCTCACACAAACCCCACACCAAGCAGCCCCCAGCAGATTCAGAGGAAACATGTCTGCACAGCCTAACAACTTCCACATTTGTTCTGCTGGTGGAGGGAGCATGAATAGCAATCCGTTGATCTTGTTCGTCGATCTTGCGCTCAATCTCTGGCAAAACACTTAACTTTGATTTCAAGGACGTTTGTTTATTGTTGGACGGGAGCCATTTTTATCAGAGCTGTGTGCATAAAGCAGCCTTATTTAGCAACCAACGTGTTGCTTTGAATATGTGGCCCCCTTGAATCCAGATGTCAGAAGAAAAGAATGTCTGCACCCTGCGAGGGTCTTCTTTCTCTGTCCCAGAAAACCTGAGAGAGGAGTGAATTCCCGCTGAGCAGAGGAGCATGGATCATGGTAATTGCCAGCGGTACCTCGGGGCCAGAGCGATGAGCTCATTATTTTTCCTAAAACCCTTAAGTCTCGCAAAACAACAGCCGGCCGACCGTGGCTCTCAGTGGAGCGGAGGGAGTCGTGGGCGTGTGTTTGTGCGTGTTGGTGTCGTTTTCCAGACATCCACTCTGCTGAAGCGACGGCAAGTTCTTACTGTTTTCATGATAATAAGCAAGTCAAATATAGCTAGTTACAAAATATGGTCCCACTTTATATTAAGTGTCCCTAATATCTGTGTACTTACATACTGTAGAACAATCTGTGCCCCAATATTCATACTATACATCCTAAATACTATGTGTGATTAAAATAAGTGTGTCCCATAGTACTGTATGTAGAAAAGAGTATGTCAAAAGTCCCAGGATGGTTTACGATTTCAAGTAGAGTGGATCCGTGCACAATCTAATGGTTATATTGCCCACAGTCCATTGCACTTTGGTGAAGGATTCGGTTCATCAGTATTACAAACACAAATAAAAAGTTTTAAAAATTACAAACATAGTGGATGTGCTCGACTGACGGTTAGGTAGAGAGGTTTATATGAGGGGGATTGAATTACTAATAATCACCATTTAACCTTACATTTTATTTCCAACAATAAGAGTTTGAACTTTCATGAACATCCGTTTGGTCATTAACTCTTAAATGCATCATTATGCAAAAAAAATTATAATAATAATAATATAATATATATATATAGAGTGCATTTCAGTGCATGAGATATGATGGCCAAAGCAGCAGACTGTGTACAAGAAGAAAGGAGAAATACTATAGAAGGAAAACATTCTCACATGCTTTCATGAGTCTTCTAGATAAACTGATATCTGTATCTGTATCTATAGATATCTGTAATACAAAAATGGTTGTGTTATTGTGTTTTTTCATCGGATTATGTGGCGGCTTCTGAATTAATTTTAAATAATTTTAAAACAGATTATATTGTTTAAATAAAACATGAATTAAACCTGCCATCAACAAAAACTGACAGTGTTAGCAGCGTAGCTTTTTTTATGCCATTTCATGTGAACTATCAGTGTAATTAATGAGCTTCACAGACACAATGATGGCATCAATTTAGCTGGAAGCAATGGTTTGAAGTTAAACACTTCTTGATGGATTAATTTCATCTTGTGTCTTATCCAGATGTTCACTGCTGGACTGGAGTGCTGTGGATTATTGTGATGTTTTTATCAGACTCTCATTCTGACGGCACCCATTCACTGCAGAGCATCCATTGAAGAGCAAGAGCTACTGATTTTGTATGACAGTTTGTTAGTATAGTTCATATCAGAGAACAAAACCTGAACTGAATCCTGACACTACTGAATAATGACACTACTGTCCTCTGTAGAGCTGCTTTATAATTGAACCAAACTGTTATTGTAGTATCACTAAGATAATACTTTAATTTTTATTAATATTTATAATTTTAGTTTTTAATTTTTACACTCTCCATTTTCAGTTTTAATTGTAAGTAGTTTCAGTAATTTTGTTGGGTGCTTTTTTATGTCAAAAGTTTTAATACAATTTTATATTTATACAGTTGTATAGCTTTAGTTTAGTTTTAGTACATCAAGTTAATCTAAATACATTAAAAAAGTTGTATTGGCAGCTAGCTGAAAAAAAAGAATACTGTATGTATATATTTTAGGTGCATTTTTGTTTATTGTTTTATTAGTTTTAATTTTAGCTTCAGCTTTAGTTAACTACAATAAACCTTAAATCAAATAATGGATGCATTTTGCAACATCACCACTTCAAGAATCTTAATTTGTCTCATAATTGACGTTGTTTGCATAAAGTTGTTCAGTTTATTACTGTGAAACAGTCAGTTTTGTATGAAGTGCTAAAGAAATAATACCTGATAATAATTGACCTGACATTGAAAACAGACACTAGATTAAACATTCCTCAAGCCACGATCATCCAGATTTAATTAATTACATCATAACCAGCACAACAAGACATTCTGTTTTCCCCACTGAGTAACCTGGATAGGCTGTTTCAACCGAGAGGAACATTTTACCGTTCAGAGACTTCTCCATAGCTCAGGAGAGTGTTCAATGGTCAACTTTATCTCCGATGGTTCTCCTGAAAGTCCTGAGAAATGAAAGCAGACTCAAATGAATCAAGCTGTCATACAGTAAAAGACGTGGTCAGATCATGAGCTCTTTCTCAGGAGAAACATCTGAGAAGCATGTGATCTCACTGCTGTCAGGAGAAAGACATGAAGATGTGATGCACGTGTGTGTGTGTGTGTGTGTGTGTGTGTGTGTGTGTGTGTGTGTGTGTGTTTCAGACGGAAGGGGATGAACGTGAGGGTGATGTAGTGAGACAGATTGAGGTGGGTGGTCTGAACCTCTCAACTCCAGCAGGTTTGAGCAGCTACAGATATTCCCAAAGCATTCCCTAAACCTGGAGAGTTTCCATTCTGTGAGTGTTACACTGCAGCCAACAGAAGAACCGGCCAAAAGAGGACGATGTCTGCGATCGCTGGCTCGCTGTGTGAAGCTGCTCTTCATTAACAGGTGGTCCTGCCAACTACTCGACTGTCATTCTGCCGTCAGAGGAAGGTAAATACATTCATTTACATCAGATTAGGTTCCTGAATCCCAAAAAAATCCCACCTGAGAAAACAAACAGAGCCAAGCGGCACACATACAGTAAGCGTGTGCATAAGCGTGTTTCATAAAGGGGTCGTGAATATGAATATCATGTATGTAAGTAGGGCTCCAGTTAATCACAGCTGTTCGTTTTAATCTAAATTCTGCTCTCTTGACATTACTTATAATTACTAATTACCATGTTATCATTTCTGAGAAATGAAGTGCAACACAATCCTTTCATTATTAGCTGTGCTTCATTAATCTTGAAAAAAAGAGGAATGACAGACTTTTTTAAGAAAAAGCTATGATCAAGGCCTAAGAAAAAGAGAGAGACTGAATAATTTCCCAAACTGGAGCTGACTATTATTGCTGCAGCAGGGAAAGACTGGCTCTGATCAGCTTGTGTCAGAGAGTCGTCAGTGTCCGGAAAACACTTCTCCTGTGTTCCTCCAGTGGATTCATGGAGATCTAAGTAGTCCTCTTACAGAACCAATATAGAAACTACATCATGAACATAAAAGGGTCATTAAACTGAAGAGAACAAGAAAAAAACAGATTCTCCCAAACAAAGTACTTCAAATTTCTGCTAAATCAATAAGGACATCATTCATATGTCAAGGAAAGACTGTAGGTTATAGTTCAGACTTATTCCTGTGTTCTTTACATGCTCATCGTAGAGTATTTGATTAATTAATTACAAATAAAAACTGACATCAAACTAACCTCATTAACAGTTTCTTACAATCATTAGGACATACTTATCGATACTAAAGTAGTTCTTTGAAAACTGGTCACTCAGTTCTTCTGACAAAAATGCAATAAAACAAGCAAAACATTTCCTACATTTCAAATAGTAAAGTCTTTCACCCAATCTACACACTTTGTCACTCATAAAACTAAACCTAAAAAACACTAGCAACACACAGCATACAATGACTTCTTTCATGAAAAAATAAATAACAATTTTATATATATGGTATATAATTTTTTTTTTTTCAACAAAAATAATGACAGTCTCTGCTGCTTATAATCCACTGCATGATGTTACATTATCCATAACAGTACAAAACCATTCCAAGTTCTAGTTTTCCCCTTTTGTACAATTAGTAATGAAACATGTAGGTGATTAGCTATATCAAATTACTTTTATTTATTTATTTATAATAATCAATGTGGTATTCCTGTAGAAATTTAGCATATTCCTGTCTTATTAAATTTGTATTATGCTTTTGTATTATGCTCCAAACTGGAGAAAACCAGCCTGTTGCTTTTTTATAACAATTTCTAAAATCAAATGAGAATCAGAACATAAGAAATATGGTTTTGTTTTTCCTCTCCATTTTTTCTTGTTGTACTAAATCTAAAGTGTATGCATAAAAACAAGGAAACAAAATTAGCAAACTTGGGATACACTGTATTTTAATGTGTATGTGTAAGCTGTTACAGTGTAATAACACAAATGAGTACTTATTTTAAATTGACTAACTACTGTACTTACTATAGAGTTAAGCTTAGAGTTGGTTTTGAATTGTTTGCTTGTAATTCTGCATAATTTAATATGATCACTATAGTAAATACATGTGCAGAAGAAACTAAAGGGACATTTGCAAAAAAAAAAAATTACAAATAAGACTTTTGGACTTTTAGACTTTTGTAAATGCAGATCCATCGGAACCCCATAAGGCAGTAATCCATTCTAGTGCTTTCTCAGTCAATAATGAGCAGACAAAGGCGATCCTCCCAGTATCCGTAGTATACAGCGTGGGCTGTTGATCCACAAACAGGGAGCATTGCAATAGAAATCCCTTACACTTGCTGGCATCACCGTTGTATTTATCCGGAAAAGCGATACGTGGATTAGCCTGAGATGGCGTCCCTGCCGCGTGGGCAATGGCGGATGCCTCTGGCGTTGGTGTGGCCGCGGGAGCGGTATGGAGATTCTGGACGGCCTTGACGAGTTCTTCCGTGATAGATGTTAGTCGATTCAGCTGGAACTGATAGGCCTCAATCTGACTGGCCTGAGCCGCCACGGTGTTATGAAGACCTTCAAAAGCCGCTGGATCTCGTGTTGGCGAAGTCTTCTGTAATGAACCAGAACTCGACATGGGATCCATAATGCAGGCTTTATTGTAAAGGCTCGTAGTCGTACAGGCAATGGTCAGAACCAGCAATATCAACAGCGTGGGAAGAACAGAGAATCAAAATCCAGTAACAAGCAAGAGGTCGGTAGGTAGGCAGCAAAGGTACATAGAGGATATCAAGCAGGATCGGTAACAGGAAATCAAACACGGGTAATAACGCTCAGAAATGACAGACACAGCAAATCAAGACTTCGCGTTTGAACTCTTGTGGAAGACCAGCTTATATGAACAGTCCTGATGAGTGGCACCTGTGCAGGTGATCAGAGTCCAAGGACGGGGCTTATGGGAAATGTAGTGTCTTCAGTGTAAGTGAATGAATGGATGCATGTGTGTCAATATTCAGGTAGGGTGCTCTCTGCTGCAGAGGGAATCACGGGGTCCGTCTCCGTGACAGAGCCCCCCCCTGCGAGCGACTCCTGGCGCAAGAAGGCACACAACGTCGGGGTCTACCACGGGGTCGAGGGGCCGGTCTTTCAGGGTGTGAGCGATGAAACTCATCGATAAGATTGTGGTCTAGAATATCCTCAGAGTTTACCCAAGAGCGTTCCTCTGGACCGTACCCCTTCCAGTCGACCAGATATTGTAGAATTCTTCCCTGACGTCTGGAATCGAGTAATTCCTGGACTTGGTAAGCCTCCTCGCCCTCTATGATGATGGGTTGAGGGGCCTGTGCACGGGACCTCCCCTCTCCCTCGTCTCTGGGACCAGCGGCGGGCTTGAGCAGGGATAAATGAAAGGTAGGAGAAATACAATATGTGTTAGGAAGTGCCAACCGGAAGGAAACTGTAGTTATTTGTCTAGTGATTTGGAATGGACCCACGTACCTTGGACTCAGTTTGCGGCAAGGAAGCCGGAGACGGAGATCCCGTGTTGATAGCCATACCCATTGACCTGGCTGGTAGTTGTGACCTGGGCGCCTTCTGCGGTCCGCTTGCTCCTTCTGTCTCCTAACAGCATGTTGCAGGTGAACATGGGCCCTATTCCACACCTACTCACTGTGTGTCATCCAATCGTTTACAGCTGGTACGTCCGTTGGATCCCCTGACCATGGGAACATTGGTGGTTGGAACCCCAGTACACATTTAAAGGGAGTCAGACCGGTAGATGGTTTAATAAGGGAGTTCTGTGCGTATTCTGCCCAGAGTAAGTATCGAGCCCAATCATCCTGATTCTGGTTGCAATAACCTCTGAGGAAGCGGTTCAGCTCTTGATTGAGTCTCTCTACCTGTCCGTTTGCTTGGGGATGATACCCAGAGGTGAGGCTGACATTAACATTCAGGGCTTTGAAGAAGGCTGACCATAATTGAGAGGTGAATTGAGGTCCTCGGACTGACACAATGTCCTCGGGTAGGCCATACAATCGGAAGACCCAGTTGCATAGGTGTTCTGCCGTCTGGAGAGCGGTAGGTAGTTTGGGTAATGGAATGAGTCTACAAGCCTTGGAGAATAGGTCTATGATGGTGAGTATGGTAGTATAATCCTGTGAACTGGGAAGATCTGTAATAAAGTCAATAGCAATGTGAGACCAGGGTCGTTGAGGAATGGGTAGTGGTTGCAGGAGACTGGCGGGAGATTGCTTGGATGCCTTGTTCATACTACAGTTAATGCATTGTTGTATGTAATTAGCTGTGTCCTTGTGCAGTGATTCCCACAAGAAGCGGTTCTCCAGTTGATTGATGGTGGCGGTGATACCTGGGTGACCGGATGATGGATGGCAGTGAACTTGACTGATGACCTGGTTACGAAGATGTTCAGGGACGAAGATTCTGTCGGCTGGGCAAGCCACTGGGTTCTCGTTTTGCTCCCCGTGTTGTTGGAGCAGGGTCATGATATCCCATTGGATGGGAGCATCCACTACATGAAATGGTAGGATGGGTTCTGTATCAGGTGGAATGTTCTCCTCCTCGAACTGACGTGAAAGAGCATCCGCCTTAGTGTTCTTGGAGCCGGGTCGGTAAGTTACGGAGAAGTCGAATCTAGTGAAGAATAGGGACCATCTAACTTGACGGGGATTAAGGCGTTTGGCGGTGCGTAAGAGATACGTCGAGATACGTCACTTCCTGTTTGTTGTTGGCGGTTGTACTGCGTTTGAGCTCCGTCACTATATTCTTTTCATTGACTATTTTTAACTCAAAAATCAATTTTATACATCCTCGTTTCCGTTTATATAACGTGTGAATATATCCTCTATTGTATTCTGCAACAAAAACAATCAGAGCGCCTCGCTATCACTAGTTTTATTTTGATCTCCCGGGTCCGCTATTAGCTTTTAGCCCGTTAGCATCAGCAAGCGTGGTTGCAGCTAACTGCGCTTACATTGCTAATACTCTATTCACACACATTACCACTGCTGTACTCACTGTTACGTGCTTTAATGGCGGATGAATGTCTCCACTCTGTGCAGCTCGAGCTCGAGGCCGTGGGAAAGCAGATTCGCGACCTGGAGGTGAGGCAGGCCCAGCTGAGACAGCGGAGAGCCGCGCTGGAATCATCCTGGGCTGATGCTCACAAGTCCGGGGTAAGTATACCGCGTGCTGCTAACAGTCCCACCACGTCTACTCCGTGTGTTTCTCTGCACAGGCCCGGTGCACCCAGGACACGATCTTCCCAGATGTCCTTCACTGCGATGCCGGGACACCACGGACCCTGGGTGCATCCACAGCGGAGGACGCGAGCCGGGTCCCGGGCGACGACTTCTCCCCCTCCTGCCTTCGACATCTCCATCCGGAACCGCTTCGCTCCCCTCCGCGAGACAGGACGCGACGCTGTGATCATCGGAGACTCCCTCGCCCGACAAGTAAGTGCTACGTTAGCCGAAGGTAAAGTGCACACTCATTGTTTGCCTGGTGCTCGTGTTCTCGATGTTTCTGCGCAGATACCCGCGATCCTGAAGGCCGACGAGAGCCCCAGAGCGGTCGTGCTTCACGCCAGGGTTAACGACACCACGCTGCGGCAGACAGAGACACTGAAGAGGGACTTCAGCAGCCTGATCGAGACGGTTCGCAGCACGATGCCCGCGCCGACGATCGTCGTGTCAGGACCACTGCCCACGTATCGACGAGGACACGAAAGGTTCAGTAGACTTTTTGCTTTAAATGAATGGTTGTTATCATGGTGTAAAGAACAGAAACTGCTATTTGTTAATAACTGGAATCTTTTCTGGGAGCGTCCTAGGCGGTTTCGCGCTGATGGATTACACCCCAGCAGAATCGGAGCGGAGCTGCTCTCTGACAACATCTCCAGGACACTTCGCTCCATGTGACTAGTAAGACAATTCTCTAATAACTATTATGATGAGTTTTGTTCCACCCGCTTAAATGATAAAAGTACTTGCGCTGTAAAAACTATTAAGACTGTGTCTGTTCCCCGAATAGTGAGGTCAAAATATAATGTAGGATCTAGAAAAAATCTTATCGTAATTAAACCAGAAAAATGTAAAGTAAATGAACAAAAACAGTTTTTAAAGTTTGGGCTCATAAATATTAGATCACTCACACCCAAAGCAGTTATTGTAAATGAAATGATCACAGAGAATAGTTTTGATATACTCTGCTTGACTGAAACCTGGCTAAAACCAAAGGATTATTTTGGTCTAAATGAGTCTACTCCACCGAACTACTGTTATAAGCATGAGCCCCGTCAGACTGGTCGTGGCGGAGATGTCGCAACAATATATAGTGATATTCTCAATGTTACCCAGAAAACAGGATACAGGTTTAACTCTTTTGAAATACTTCTGCTAAATGTTACACTGTCAGACATGCAAAAGAAATCTAATGTATCTCTTGCTCTGGCTACTAGATAAACTGCAGTGCTTTACAAATATAGGACAGGAAGAGCTAAATAAACTTATCACTGTATCTAAACCAACAACATGTTTATTAGATCCTGTACCCACTAAATTACTAAAAGAGCTGTTACCTGTAGCCGAAGAACCGCTTCTCAATATCATTAACTCGTCGTTATCTTTAGGTCACGTCCCAAAACCATTCAAGCTGGCGGTTATCAAGCCTCTTATTAAGAAACCAAAACTAGATCCTAGTGTACTGGCAAATTATAGGCCTATTTCAAATCTTCCATTAATGTCTAAAATTTTAGAAAAAGTTGTGTCTGCTCAATTGAGCACCTTCCTGCATAAAAATGATCTGTATGAAGAATTTCAGTCAGGTTTTAGGCCCCACCATAGCACAGAAACTGCACTTGTTAAAATTACAAATGACCTGCTTCTTGCGTCAGATCAAGGCTGCATCTCATTTCTAGTCTTACTTGATCTTAGTGCAGCGTTCGACACCATAGATCATGACATACTCATAGATCGATTACAAAACTATACAGGTATTCAAGGGCAGGCTCTAAGATGGTTTAGATCCTACCTGTCCGATCGCTACCATTTTGTTTATTTAAATGGGGTGTCATCTCATTTATCATCAGTAAAATATGGAGTGCCACAAGGATCCGTCCTAGGTCCCCTTCTATTTTCAATATACATGTTGCCCCTTGGTAATATTATTAGAAAATACGGAATTAGCTTCCACTGTTATGCTGATGATACTCAGCTATATATCTCAACGAGACCAGATGAAACAAATAAGACAGAGATATTAATTATTGGACCAAAAAACACCACACAGAATCTTGTAGATTACAATCTGCAGGTAGACGGATGTACTGTTACTTCCTCTACAGTCAGAAATCTGGGTGTTATATTGGACAGCAAATTGTCTTTTGAAAATCATATTTCCAATGTTACAAAAACTGCATTCTTCCATCTTAGAAACATTGCCAAGCTACGAAACATGTTATCTGTTTCTGATGCAGAAAAGCTAGTTCATGCATACATGACCTCTAGACTGGACTATTGTAATGCACTTCTAGGTGGTTGTCCTGCTTCATCAATAAACAAGCTACAGGTAGTCCAAAATGCAGCAGCTAGAGTCCTTACGAGGTCAAGAAAATATGATCATATTACCCCAATTTTACAGTCTCTGCACTGGCTACCTATTAAGTTCCGTATCAGTTACAAATTATCATTACTAACCTATAAGGCCCTAAATGGTTTAGCTCCTGCGTACCTAACTTGCCTTCTACCACGCTACAACCCATCACGCACCCTAAGGTCACAAAACACTGGACTTTTGGTAGTTCCTAGGATAGCAAAGTCCACTAAAGGAGGTAGAGCTTTTTCACATTTGGCTCCCAAACTCTGGAATAGCCTTCCTGATAATGTTCGGGGTTCAGACACACTCTCTCTGTTTAAATCTAGATTAAAAACGCATCTCTTTCGCCAAGCATTCGAATAATGTATCTCTTAAATTGTGAGTGTAGTTGCATCTGCATTTTTATTCTTTAGCTTGGGTTAAACTAAATTTTACTTTGTTGGATCAGCAGCTATGCTAATGATGTCTCTATTTTGTTTCTATGTTTTGCCACGGGATTTACATCCCGTGGTAACTAGGATTTACACAAGCTCCAGTCTGGATCCAGAACACAGAAGAGATGATGCTGACCCTCAGAGGACCCCAGATGATCCTAACCTTGTATCAACAAACAGAACTAACAATTATTGCTACATGTGTGACTGCATCATATAATTACTATTAATTAATAATATTGATAGTTCATCGTCTAGCTGACTACGTCTTGTATTATTATAATTTTTTTTTATTTTTTCTAAAATCCTGTCAAACGTGCACAAACTACTAGCCACTACTAAATATTGTAGAAACATAATTTTCTGTAAAGTTGCTTTGTAACGATTTGTATTGTAAAAAGCGCTATACAAATAAACTTGAATTGAATTGAATTGAATTGCGTAAGTACTCCAGGTTCTTGTGATCTGTTAGTATGGTAAACGGATGTGTGGCTCCCTCTAGCCAGTGCCTCCACTCCTCGAAGTCTGCCTTCATGGCAAGGAGTTCCCGATCCCCGACACTGTAGTTACGTTCTGCAGAGTTGAGTTTCCTGGAATAGAAGGCACAGGGATGGAGTTTAGCGGCAGGATCTGGGCGTTGTGACAGGATAGCGCCGATACCTATGTTAGATGCGTCCACCTCGACAATGAAAGGTAATGAGGGGTCAGGGTGACAGAGGATGGGCGCGTTACTGAATCGTTGTTTCAGGGTTAGGAAAGCTTTGTTGGTGGATTCTGACCATTGTAATCGGTGAGTTCCTTTTTTGACCAGTGAGGTAAGTGGAGCGACCACAGTACTGAAGTTCCTAATGAATCTCCTATAGAAATTAGCGAATCCCAGAAATCGTTGCAATTCCTTGAGGGTTGTGGGTTCAGGCCAGTTAAGCACGGCTTTGACCTTCCTCTCGTCCATGGCTACCCCTCCGGGACAGATTATGTATCCTAGGAATGTGGTGGAGGTGGTATGGAATTCGCACTTCTCAGTCTTGGCGTATAACTGGTATTGGATCAGGCGTTGAAGAACTGCTTGGACGTGTCGTATATGTTCAGGAAGTGTGTTGGAGTAGATCAGGATATCATCAATGTATACGATCACAGATATGTTCAGCATGTCTCTGAAGACCTCGTTAATGAATGACTGAAACACAGATGGACTATTGACCAGTCCAAACGGCATCACAAGATACTCATAGTGACCAGTGGTGGCGGAGAAGGCGGTCTTCCATTCATCCCCCTCTCTAATGCGGATGAGATTGTAGGCGCACCTCAGGTCCAGTTTGGTGTAGTATTGGGCGGTGCGGAGTTGTTCGAGGGCTGACGGAACCAACTGAAGTGGGTATCTGAATTTCACTGTCATCTCGTTTAGTCCACGATAATCGATGCAGGGGCGGAGACCACCATCCTTCTTTTTCACGAAGAAGAACCCGGATGAAGCAGGAGATGTGGATGGTCTGATGAACCCCTTCTGGAGCTCCTCCTTGATATAATCTTTCATAGCGTCAGACTCAGGTTGAGACATTGGGAAAATGCGACCCTTTGGAGGAGAATGCCCAGGCAGAAGATCGATGGCACAGTCATATTTGCGGTGAGGAGGAAAGGTGTTAGCTTGTTCCTTACTGAAGGCCTCCATAAGATCAACATATTCCTCTGGCAGATCGGGAATGGATTCTTGAGCGGGATTAAGTGACACGGAACAGACAGGAATAGGTTTGACCAGAGAAAGACAGTTCTGTTGACAATACTTGCTCCACTTCACCACTTGACCCTCTCTCCAGGAAATCTGGGGGTTATGCAGGCGTAGCCAGGGTAATCCCAGAATCACGGGTGTGTGAGATGTGGGGAGAATGTAGAATTGAATCCTCTCCTTGTGAAGTAAGCCAGCCGCCATAAGGATTTTGCGGGTGAGGTGAGTAATTGATCCAGACCCCAGTGGTCGACCATCTATTGTCTCCACTGAGAGAGAAGTAGAGCATGGAATCAGTTGAACGTTACACCTCTTAGCGAATTCCTCAGAAATGAAATTGCCAGCAGCCCCGGAATCTAGTAAAGCTGAGGTGCTAACTTGTCTGTCGTTTATCCAAAACTCAACGGGAATGCTTACATACTGAGTATCACACATGGAAGTGAGAGGAGTACTCACCGAGCGTTGTGAGAAGGTAGAGGTACGAGTGGGGCAGTTGCTGCGTTGATGGCCAGGTAATCCACAATACATGCATAATCTGTTGGAAATACGTCGATCTCTCTCCTCTGTAGACAGGTGGTCCGTGTTAACTTGCATGGGTTCAGTAGGTCCATGAAATGGACGAGAGTTGGATCGCCGGGCACATTGCAGATTATCAATGGAAATGGTCAATTCGATGAAGCTGTTGAGATCTCTGCCCTCGTCTCTGCATGCTAGTTCCGTTTGCAGATCATAATTCAGTCCCTTACGGAAGAGTACTTTTAATGTGTCGCTCACCCAGTTAGTTTGTGCTGCCAGAGTGCGAAATCGTAGAGCTTAATCCGCCGCCGTCATTCTGCCTTGTGATAACTCCAATAAGCGATCTCCAGCTCCCTTTCCCTCCTTAGGATGATCGAATACAGCCCGGAACTGTTGTAGGAAATCCTGAAAGGAGGTAAATGCAGATCCATCGGAACCCCATAAGGCAGTAATCCATTCTAGTGCTTTCTCAGTCAATAATGAGCAGACAAAGGCGTTCCTCCCAGTATCCGTAGTATACAGCATGGGCTGTTGTTCCACAAACAGGGAGCATTGCAATAGAAATCCCTTACACTTGCTGGCATCACCGTTGTATTTATCCGGAAAAGCGAGACGTGGATTAGCCTGAGATGGCGTCCCTGCCGCGTGGGCAATGGCGGATGCCTCCGGCGTTGGTGTGGCCGCGGGAGCGGTATGGAGATTCTGGACGGCCTTGACGAGTTCTTCCGTGATAGATGTTAGTCGATTCAGCTGGAACTGATTGGCCTCAATCTGACTGGCCTGAGCCGCCACGGTGTTATGAGGCCTTCAAAAGCCGCTGGATCTCGTGTTGGCGAAGTCTTCTGTAATGAACCAGAACTCGACATGGGATCCATAATGCAGGCTTTATTGTAAAGGCTCGTAGTCGTACAGGTAATGGTAAGAACCAGCAATATCAACAGCGTGGGAAGAACAGAGAATCAAAATCCAGTAAAAAGCAAGAGGTCGGTAGGTAGGCAGCAAAGGTACATAGAGGATATCAAGCAGGATCGGTAACAGGAAATCAAACACGGGTAATAACGCTCAGAAATGACAGACACAGCAAATCAATACTTCGCGTTTGAACTCTTGTGGAAGACTAGCTTATATGCACAGTCCTGATGAGTGGCACCTGTGCAGGTGATCAGAGTCCAAGGACGGGGCTTATGGGAAATGTAGTGTCTTCAGTGTAAGTGAATGAATGGATGCGTGTGTGTCAATATTCAGGCTCTCTGCTGGCCAGCAGAGGGAATCACGGGGTTCGTCTCCGTGACAGAGCAAGAAAGTTTTTGTGAGCTCATGCGTTACAGTTTCCAGATGCATCACTTCTGCCATCTTACAACAAACAACATGGATGTGCATGAATTAGCCCAATTGACATATATTTTAAACTTGGCCTTCAGTACGAAGATATTGTTTCTGACACAGATTAATCATCACCGAGCAGCATAACAACAGCTTTTCCCCTCAGGCTATATTCCACCTGAACAATGCAGAACATCTCAGGGCTGTACATAACTTCTCAAAACATTTGTACAATCATAATCGTGTCTATTTTATCTATATATTTTTATTTAATTGCCTGGAGTTGCTCTGTTTTTTATTATTCAATTAAGTGGCCCTCCCGGTATGTTTCACATACAATCTGAAACCTAACAGGAAGTTGGTCATTTTATTTTAATTTTTTGCTATTTTCAGGTGTTGATTTTTAATAAATCCTCCTGATTTAATCAGATCAACATCAAATTAGATCAGTGTAATCTAAAGCCCTTTGTGATGTTAAATTGTGAAGATCTTGAGTTTTCATGAAAGGGTGTATCCATAAGATCTACATGCCCATATTCAGTAATATTCACATGCCACCTGCATGTTTTACGCTTTAACAAACCTTTTCAAGAGATTTAGTTTGTTTTTGTTGTTTTTTTTTCTCTCTCTAACACTTTATTTTGATAGTCCGCTTTAGACAATCTACTGATACTCTAATGACTGCTGCTTGACATGTAGCTACTGACTGTTAGTAGAACGGCTAAAGTGGAATAAAGTGTTATCCTTAAAGTCATTTTTCTAAACTCCTAACACAGCAACACATTTACATCACACAATAAGCCAAATAGTTAATTATCTGGCCAAAATCATATTTCGTTGAAATAAAAATAAAAAATACAAACTCATCCTCAAACTGCTGAATAGCTTTTTCTGCATATACTAACTCATATCAAAACACAGCAAACCTGACTCAAAATAAAGCCATTCGGTCAAAACATTAGCACTAGTTTTCTATCCAACAGGAACATATAGTCGACTATAGCGCATAGACTTCCTAATTGCTACCGCTGACCAGAAGGCAACGGTTCAATGCGGGAGTGGGCACGATTTTCTTTGCCCTTTTCCTCGCTCTGGAGTTGTAAAGATTTTGGAGGGGGACCAGTAATCCTCTCAGCAGTCCTGACTGTCAAACCAGACATAAGGCTGGGATATAAGCAGAAAAGCTCATTTTTGAGCAAATAGGTCTTCATGAAATCATGTGCATCGATACACTCATTTTCTTCACAGTAAAATTGCGGTGACGGAAAGAGAAAATAGGTTATACTTTACATAAATCAGACACTGTAATGCATGTGCATGTGAAAAGATGTGAGCACAGGAAAGTCTTCATTTTTTTTTCTAACTCAAAGTCCCATGTGCTGGACAGATCAGAGCACCGCGCTGGAGGAGGAAGGCCGTGAGAAAGCCATGGGAAGAGGAAACGAGAAGAACTGTGGGAAACTAAACCCAAACACACACAAGGAAGTTACAAAGGAAGTCACAACTCTGAGAAACAAAGATGTCCTCAGCGTTCACTGGCGGCACACGAGAGCAGATTCACACAAACACTCGCTGTGTATTTCCCCACAGATCACAGTAATGATCGCTGGGCTGTTTGTTCACAGGAGCGCAGGAGAATCTGCACCGATGCTCCTCGAGACGGACGAGAGGAGCGCACACCGAGGTTTGTGGAGGGCGCTCTTCACCACAGGGAGGAGAGGCATAAGGAGTCATGTGACCAAACACGAACCAATGAGACGAAAGGATTTCAGGTTCACGACAGAGTTTAGTGGGTCAAGCCCGCGTGAGGACAGCAGCAGCCAATGAGACGAGCTCAGAACGACGTGTGAATACAGACACATGAAATGTGATGATCTGGTGTGAAATGAGCTGCTCAAGAGAGATATGAATGGATGAGTGCAATACCACACCGACTCAGTGATGAACAAGTCTTGTTGATATGAGTTCAATTAAGTTAACGAGTTACAGAAAATAGAAAATGTTATGTTGCTACGACTTACTGGTAATTTTATTTTGCTTTTATTTTTTTTACTCATAACAATATCATATTGTTATTCTTATATTTAGTAGTGAAGAGAAACTGCAATCATTTTGCATTCCTATTTGCCCCAACAGCAAAAGAAAAAACCCACAATAGAGTTTCTATGACTTCACAAATGAAGAAAAGATATGGATAGACTACTACTACCGTTGCTTTTACTATACTACTATTGCTTCTATACAAATAAATGTGAAGATTGTTAATCAACATTTAAATCAACTAAACAATCACGAGTGTAAAACCTACACTACAGAAACTGCCTTTGTGAGGTTGTAAATAAATAAAAAATTATATTGGAGTAAATGTTATTAATAAAAAGACTATTTCAGTCCTACTGCTTGAAAGGGGTCATGAACTGCCTTTGTATTTGTTTTGTTTTTTTGTACTGTTCTCTGAGGTCCAATTATATTATCTAGATGTTTACTAGCGATGTAAAATCGGTGGGCGGGGCTAAACAGGCAGCGATGTGATTTAGGTCAAAAACACATAAGTAACTCAATACATAGCAAGCCATCTGTAATATTAGACAAAGCAATAGTGACAACGTTACTCACACGTGTTGCGACATTACTGTGTGATCCAATATACCCAGCCGGCATTTCAACATTAATTCAATATTGAAACAATGTCAGGTAACATGGTTGAATCAACGTTGTTTTAACGTTGAAACCACAACTGACCTTATTTCAACCTTATTTCAAACATATTTCAACGTTGTAGGTCGCTCATGTGCCGGCTGGGTAGTCACACAGCATCATCTTTTAGTTTCAATCTTGTTTGTAAATTAATCCACAGCAAAAATGAAGTGAACAAAGGAAGTAAGTTTCAGTAAGAAATTACTTACTATTAAAAATAAAAGTTAATAGTAATAAATAAAAGTTATTCACTCTTGTTATTCACACTAAAGTGCATGAATCGGTGGGCAGAGCTAAACAGTCAACAGGTGCGTTCCATTCGACCGTAAGTGTACTGCGAAGTGAACTTCACAGGGTATTCCGCAATCTTAAGTGAGATTCCAATCCGAAGGGAGCGAACATGTTCAGTTCGAAGGACACTGTGCAAGGCACAGGGAGTAAGGGAACATCGATACATCACTTCACAGGAAGTGGAGAGCAATTGTCCCCCAACTATCGTTGCGCTCAGCACGTCATCACCCACCAGTCAGAACGGCCGTCTTCGCTGTCTTCGTTCATATTCATTACGGATTGTATAAAGGTATGATAATGTGAAAGCGACTAGAAACAGATGAGGCTCTGCCATTTTTCTTTATTTTACTTTATTTACCTCAGTGTTTATATGGCTGTGCGCGGGAAGGCGGCGCACCAGACCGCTATGCAATTATATGACCATTTACTAAAAACACATACAGTATATACACAGTTAATCCATCCACCCTGTCGAATGGAACGCACCTAGCGATTTAGACTCAGTGGGCGGGGTTAAACAGGCAGCGACATAGACTCAGTGGGAGGGGCTAAACAGGCAGTGATGTAGACTCAGTGGGCGGGGATAAACTGGCAGCGATGTAGACTCAGTGGGAGGGGCTAAACAGGCAGAGATGTGGACTCAGTGGGAGGGGCTAAACAGGCAGCGATGTAGACTCAGTGGGCGGGGCTAAACAGGCAGCGATGTAGATTCATTGGGGGGGCAAAACAGGCAGCGATGTAGACTCAGTGGGCGGGGCTAAACAGGCAGCGATGTAGTCTCAGTGGGCGGGGCTAAACAGGCAGAGATGTAGACTAAGTGGGAGGGGCTAAACAGGCAGCGATGTAGACTCAGTGGGCGGGGCTAAACAGGCAGCGATGTAGTCTCAGTGGGCGGGGCTAAACAGGCAGCGATGTAGACTCAGTGGGAGGGGCTAAGGAGGCAGCGATGTAGACTCAGTGGGAGGGGCTAAACAGACAGCGATGTACACTCAGTGGGCGGGGCTAAACAGGCAGCGATTCTTCTGCGGAGGCAGTGCTTATCCACACTATTACATCGTAGAGTTGTGCATTCCACAAGCTGTCGTTTTGGCAGATTGGCTTCAGTATTTCTTCAGTTCTGAAACTTACAGGATGTTTTTATAGTACAGTGACCTCTTATATGTCAAAAGATCAAAGAAAATTTGGTTTCTTATTACTATTTCTCATGAATCATCAAGATTTCAATTTAATAATTATTATTTCCTTTTAATTCTTTGTGAAATTTATAACCAATTTTTGTAAGGATTGTTTCAGAGAGAAGATGTGTTTTCAGGGCATGGTTTTTCTCAGTCTAACCAGCACCACTCAATACCCTCCCTAAACTCACACACAGACTCATAAACCCCTCAGGTCCAAGAGACATCCGACAATCCATGAATTTTTGAAACTAATCTTTCTTGTACATGTTTGGTAGCTGTGGTCACATTAGTGCACGGGTCATGAGAAAGCAGCTCTGTGGGGCACGAGGAGATGAACACACCTCACAGAGCTGCAAATGTCAGAGAGGTTTCCTGCTGAGCGGCCGGTCAGTGCTGACCATGACCCCGTGACCCCGGCAGGAGCGAGAATGAGAGTGGGAGGAACAGGAAGAAACTGAGTAAGAAACTATTTATAGATGAAGCAAAAACACACGCTTAAAAGAACATCTTCAGAAGACACACCCAAACTCTAGACTGTAGCTTTAATGTGACGGTCTACATCCAAACACAACACTAAATACACTAGAGATTATTATACATCTGCCTCAAATGACCAGTTTATTCCATGTTTAGGCTGGTTAATGCCAGATAGTGGTGGTTGAGTACTGTTCACCAGTTAAACTTATATATTTATAGTACATTTATTCACTTGGCAGATGCCTTTATCTGAATGTCTAGTAGTTTTATTGCTAAAGGGGAAAAACACTAACCTAATTTATCCTAAAAGAACCAACAATATTAGTAGTGCCACAAACCAGAAACATACACAACTTGAGAAGCAAAAATGCAGAACACAAGTGTGTGCGTGTGTGTCTGTGTGTGTGTGTGTTGAGATTTATAATTGAGATGTAAATTGTAAAATTGATAGGGCAATATTTGGCTGATATACAACTATTTGAAAATCTGGAATCTGACGGTGCAAAAAAAATAAATTCAAAATACTGAGAAAATCATGTTTAAAGTTGAGCAAATGAAGTTCTTAGCAATGCATATTACTAATCAAAAATTAAGCTTTGATATATTTACAGTAGAAAATTCACAAAATATCTTCATGGAACATGATCTTTATTTAGTAGTATGGGTCAAATTATAGATTTTTCTTCTATGTTTTTGGCTATTGCTATACCCCAGTGACTTAAGACTGGTCTTGTGGTCCAGGGTGACATATAAAGATAATCTCTGTATCTGTATGCAGCTATCAGAAAGTGTTGATGTAGAACCTGATCCATAAACTCATAAAATGAGATGCATCTCTGGTCATCTGGAAAAGCCTGAGGAACATGGGGCCAATCCAAACCAGCACCAGCAGAGACGTGTGGGGTGGAGCGATGAGCCCAAACACACACATTCAGCACAGATGCATGCTCCACCGCAGCTTTCTGTGCATTGCATCAGACCTGGTGGGCTATTTTACTCTTTATTTTAAAGCTAGTGCTTTTTCTAACAAACATGCAGGAAGCTTTTAGGCAAAATATGTATGAGAAATGAGGGCATATTGAGTTTTGAAATTTAGCTCCTTGGTGTCAAGACCAAAACAATGAATGTGTTCTATCATACAACGTCATTTCAAGTACACTGTCCAAACTCATGCTCAAAGGGATTTCCTGACTAAGATAAAGCACAACAAAGGACACAAACCAGACTCAAACACAGTCCTAGAGGTCAGTGACACCTAGATATGACGGGGGTCTTCTTGTGCTCTTCAGGTTCTGCATCTGTTGCCAGGCCACTGGCCCTAATGACCCGAGCTTCTGAAACGCCGGACAGGACTGACCTTCCTTTGTGACACGGTTAATGAAAGCCAAGCACTTCAAAAGAGGAGCGTAAGAGGAGCGTCATCGACACGCTCCAGAGGCTCGATTTATCAGTGCAAACAGTCATCAGTGAGTAATGAATCAGTCGGAGCGAACGTGATTCCAGGCAGCGCAAATCTTTCATCACCTGCAGTCAGTAAAGAAGACATGAAAGCTGGTCTCGTATTCTTACAGATGCAGTCTGGAAATATTCTTAGTGGTTGAACCCACTGCTTCCTGTTTGAAACGGTTTGTTCTGAAAGTGTGTCACAAGTGTGTTCTCTAAGCTGTGAAAGCCGAGCGATGAGTGTGTTCCAGTGCTTCTAGAATAAGGACTCGCCCTGTTTGTTTTACAATTCATGCTCCAGATACACTCATAATACACTTTCCAGGTCAAACAAACATACACTGTCAAAAAACAACATCCGATTCCATTCTATTGTGTAGGTTTGCATTAACAAATGCAATAAATATGTAATAAATAATAAATACATTTATGCTATTAAACTCAAGGATAAATCAGTGTTTTTTAATCATGTTTACATCAGTTCCAAAAGAACACATCTGTGTATATTTTATTCATAAACTGATGTTCAGCTTTCTTTTTAATAGTCTGAACATCATTAATCAGAGCTCAGTGAATGATGCTCACAGACACTGAGATGAGACAAAAAAATATATATATATATACTGAAAGATAAGGTTTTCAAGTAATTTCAAGTTTGAATGTGACGTGAGATAAATTGATGCTATCTAGAGGTTAGTTGTTGCTTACTTTTTACCATTCTTTCCATTAACACCATTATTTGTTCATTCAGACTGATTTGAGGATGCAGAACAAGTACAACAACGTAAGGCAGGATTTATTGCATTAACTGAGTAATAGGCCAATCATAACGCCATGGAGGCACTGTCTTTTCAAACATGTCTTCCCCTTATATTCTCTGTGATGCTTCATCAAAACCAGCGCACGCTTCAGAGGTTTGATAAAACTCAATGAGCTCAGCGAGACAAGAGTCGATGACTTCCACTGTAACTGCTTACACTCATTTTCAAAACTTTGCCTCATCGTTTCAAAACCTCTCACACAAATCCAAGAACTGCACACAAAATGCAGAATGCCTCATCTCACGCAAAATTAAGCACTGCATTCAAAATATTAAAAAAAACACCTAAAAAATTAACGTCTGAAAACACCTCTGCCATAATATGAACTCCTGTTAGATTTGTGTGTGTTACACAGAGAATTGTGTGTTGTGTGTTTTGCAAAAAGTGTTTTATGAAACTGAAAACTGAGTCAAAGGCTGAGAATTAGAGTATGTTTTTCAGATCTGCTGTTCGAGTGTCAGCTTTCAGAAACTGTGACAGGGAAAGATTGTGTGTGTGAGCAGATGAAGAAAAAACACTGTAACTGCTGGTGTCTCATCCAGTTGTTTTCTCATCCAATTTATCCTCCTCCTTGTATTATCTAACAAAAACCTTGAAACTAAAAAAACAGCGCTTTTTAAGATTTACCACCTTCAACGCATGGTCAGCGCTCATGTTTTGCTGGTGAACAGTACGTGTGACTGTGTGGGTAAACCATAAAACCAAAAGCCAACATCAAACCAGCGCTACCTAGAGTGGCATGAAGATTGTGTTCAAGCGCTCTTCTTTCTCCAAATATCTCTCAGTGCATCCTCTGCAAGAGACTTCAGCAGCAGATCTCAACCGCAGCAGCCCAGTAAACACTGTGACTCTGAACGTGTCGCTGCAAACATCCGGCTGGAGGAGAGCTTCGTGCCACACAGTGAGGCCTGCTTCTTCCTGAGGAAGAGGCTCGATTCTGTGCGTCTGCGGCTGATCTGAGCTCAGTTTACGCTCTCTCAGACGCTCTGCTGGGTCTACAGAGGCTGGCCCTGGATCAGTGCTCACAGGTCTGACTCAGAGCGTGGGACGCCAGCAGACACAAACACACAAGCGTGAAGGGCTTCTGCTTCTCTTGATCAGTCAACAAGAGCTGAGAAAACACACTGAACCCCTCATGCCAGACGAGTCCTCGTCAAAAACACAAACATCTACATCCGAACGGTGGAAAGATTAAAGACTGCTGATCAGGGCAGGGCATGTATGAGATCACAACACATGCATAACAATATCTACTATCAACAATATTTTCATAAATGAATTAATAGTTCAAAACACTATTGAGTTTTCTCAAGTAGCGACCAGGTAATGTTCAATTCACATACAGGACACCACAGAGCTGCATTAATGATCATTAACGTCCAGATCAAACATGAACCACAATGATTTGTCTATTCTTATTTAAACTTATTTTAATATGTGTTCATGCTGCATGGAACAACTTCACAAACAGTCTTTTCAACCACATAATATCATGATTTCTGTGTTACAAACATCCAAATAATCACAGAGATACTGGGGTAAAATCTGATATTTTCTCGAGCAGTGATCACTATAGAGCAGACCACTCTCTGAAAGTAACTTGACCTTTAGAAACTTAACGGTCTCATTACATTATACTCCAGCAGGTGGGGACAAGGGACTGGTCCAGAATGTATTTGTCATTGAATCACTTATTCAAAAGATTCCTTTAAAAGCCCCTGAGCTCAATTTCAAGTGTCCCAGAGGATACTTTTTAGTTATTTTTTTTTAAGTGAGTATATACATTTGTATGTATGCATGTATATACTGTTTGTATTCATTCATTGTTTAGTTCAATTAAGAATCATGGGAGAGATCTCAAATAAATAAATAATCATGATTCCAATTATGCATAGTTTCTGAATGTCAACACTATAAAACTGATTATAGCATTTTCCTTTCAATTATTACAAAATAAAAGAAAAGAAAAAAACAACAACAATAAACTAAAGAAATAAAGGTATAAATGAATGTTCGTGTGTGGTGCGTCTGGCTCTTAAAAGGACAGTTCACCTTCAAGTCTCTCCAACTTCAAGCGGAGTTTCTTTCCTCAGCTGAACCACAACACTGTGTAAGTCAAGGGGACGGAAACCCACACTCTGTGTTCAACAGAAGAAAGGGTAACACTTTAGAATACTGTTTCTTAATAGTAGTTCTTCAGGAGGTATGACAGAATTCATTAGTTATTGATTGGCTAACTGTTACTTAACACAATCATAAAATTATATTACATACTGATTAATTAAAGGGATAGTTTACTTTCAAATTAAATTTTTGTAAGTTTTAGCTTACCTCAAGGGCATCCAAGATGTAGGTGTCTTTGTTTCCGCAGTATTTCCCATTTTGATATTTTTAGGTCAAACCGTTCTTGTCTGTGACTCATATAATGGAGGTCTATGGTCACCTCCTCAAAGAGCATGCACAGAGAGTCCAAATTAAACAATTCCCCATCGTAAGTACACATTGATGACCTAAGACACGAAACGAGCGGTTTGTGTAAGAAAACGAACAGTATTTATATTGTTTTTACCTCTTGTACACAACCACGTCACACTGATCTGAGTTCGCGAGTGCTTCCTGATGTGACGTGTGCGCGCTCTGGCTTTAGTCTGCGCAAGCGCCGGAAAGCGCCGGAAGCGATCTCACGCTGCATCTCAACAGCGGAGAAACTCAGGATCTTCAGTCCGGCAGGTGTGTGATGCGATACTGTCAATGTCCTCGTCGTCGTCTTGTAGTTGTTCCATTCGTGACAACATATGCTCTCTACTTCTGTTGGCATCTCACAACACTTGCTACTAAAACACCACCAGTTTTGAAGAGATCTCTGTCTCTGAGGCTTGAAGACGAGCTGCTGCAGCGGATCGCTCCTGAGTACTTGGTCTGTGTATTCTGGTTCAAATAAGTATGGTTGTGAAAAATATTCAACGTTGTCTATGGATATATTGAAATCATCTTCCATTGCAATTTCCCTGTACGTCTAAATATGTTTAGATCTTCACAGTAAAAGGTAACACTTCCGAAATCTGTGTGTAAACCATAGACAGTAAGTGTAAACAATGAGTGACGTTCATGCGTGAGAGATCACTTCCGGCGCTTTCCGGCGCTTGCGCAGACTAAAGCCAGAGCGCGCACACGTCACATCAGGAAGCACTCGCGCTCTCAGATCAGTGTGACGTGGTTGTGTACAAGAGGTAAAAACAATATAAATACTGTTCGTTTTCTTACACAAACCGCTCGTTTCGTGTCTTAGGTCATCAATGTGTACTTACGATGGGGAATTGTTTAATTTGGACTCTCTGTGCACGCTCTTTGAGGAGGTGACCATAGACCTCCATTATATGAGTCACAGACAAGAACGGTTTGACCTAAAAATATCAAAATGGGAATACTGCGGAAACAAAGACACCTACAACTTGGATGTCCTTGAGGTAAGCTAAAACATACCAAAATTTAATTTGAAAGTGAACCATCCCTTTAACATATCTTCCTTAGTAGTTATCAGTAGTGTGTTAATGAAACATTACCTGTTAGTTCTTCAATAATTCCTTATTAGTTATGTAGTAAGTAAGAAACAGTATTCTAAAGTGTTACCGAAGAAAGAAACTCTCTTATTCTTGTACAACATGATGGTGAGCAAATGACAAAATCATTTTCATTTTTGGCTGAATGATCACTTTTAATCTCAAAAAAGAAAAAGCCTAATACTGATGACTAGATGCAGTGAGGACACTGATGCTTAGAACAGGTCAAAGGTCAAAGGCTCCTTCACATGATCCACTGATGATGTGCTGAAGAGCGTTTGTGTCTCTGAACGACAGTGAGTCAGTATCCGCTGTATATCATGACGTTCTGTAGGATAATTCATCAGAGACAGTAAAGCAGATTACAATGAGCTCCAACACACAGAAGGAATAAATCAGACACAAGTGACTGTTTTACAAGCCCAACAAACAACAGCTCACTGTGAGCAGACAGTACGACACTCTCTCAGCTCTGGCATCTCATTGTGTAGATAAACACACACACACACACACACACACACACAGATCTGTTCATGAAGGAGAGCAGCGTCTCCATGATGCTCCACTTCCTGTCCTGGCACGGCTCGGATGTGGGCCATGAGCTCACACACACACACACACACACACACACACACACAGTCCACACTTGGCATGTCACCCGATGTACACCTCCTCTCGACCTTCACACACAACCCTGAGTCTCAGAGAAACCTAGTGACCTGACAGACTGGACCTGCTGGCTACATATATATATACACACACGTGTGCATGCTTTTTTTCTCTTGTTATAATGGGAAGATCTGTGAGCATGCAGAACTCTGTAAGCTTGAGGAAACAAAATAATTCTAATGTGTGCACAAACAGGCACATGCACGTTTGAACGTGTTCGTGGGGAGTAAAGAACACAGTCGTGACCTCCTCCCAACACCGTCTCATCAGATCTCGCCAGTCTCATAGCTGAACTATTCTGATTTCATAATGCTGATTTTTTATTACAAAATGAAGAGTTTGCATCAATGTAAATCAGAAACACTCAGAACACCTCAGTGAGCTGAACTGTCTGAATAACTCAGAATGAATTCACCTGTGATTGATTATAAAAATAATCTGAAATAATGCTAAAATACTGTAATATCACATGTACAGCACAACACTGGGCTGCTCTATGAAGTCACATTATACTGTGTATTTGTCATGTAAAAACCATACACCTGACCCACCAGAGAGATCAGAGGCCCAAACTCTGACACACAAGAACATCAGTGGAGCTGAACAATCATGTGAAGAGGAAGAAGACAAGGACACTTACTCATCCTGTTCCTCTCGTCACCGCTGCAGCAGATCCCATCTGATTCTGAAAGAAACAAGATCACGACACATCTTTGAAATGACACACTGAACGACACAAGGAAACATGCTAACTAGACAACTAGCAGGTTTAGGAGCAAGTGTTTCTATTCGAACTACTCAGTGTTAGTGATTCGTCAAACATTACAGTCCAGCAGAACGCTTAGAAGCAGATCGTGTCTCTTCAGAAGACTTGGATTAAAGCATTACATTAACAATGACTTTATTTTTTGACGCATGAAATGGATAGACAGAATATGAACAAAAGCCACAGGTTTGGTGAGTAAACGATCACAGAATGATCATTTTTGGGTGAACGATCCGGTTTCACTGACTGGATGAATGACGTATTGCCCTCTCGGAGGATGAATCAGAGGTTGATAGCATGCACACTAGCCAGGGTGATTCAAAGAAGTGTTTTGGGAAGCCCGTGTTATTCAGATTCCCATGAGCCTCTGCTGGTGGGAAACGGAGCAATAAACCGAATCCCAGCGGAACACGCCAACCTCAGAGACTCACATCTGCATTCACATCTTGTCTCAGTGATGCTGGGTTAGCATTAGCCTGGAAGCCGCTAAGAGTGCTAATGAAACAAAGATCTGCTCTTGGGCTGTGCTGTGGCTGCTGTGTTTCTGAATTGGAGGGTGTGTTTGGCTCTAACTCTCAGCAGCAGTGGAACCAGTTCAAATTAGCGGTGAGATGTTGTGCCGCAGAAGAACTCAAACCAGCTGCAGGGTAATTAAGCTAAATGGAAGATTGCAAACGACTGCAAAACAATATTTCAACTCGTGCGCTGAGAACTCCCTCTTCAGCCACGACAGTAAACAAGAGGCCATCCACTTACTTTAACACACTAGTAGGGCCCCATAAACTTATATTATACTTCATATATACAGAAATTGTACAAAGTTTGGAAACGTTATGATGATTTTAAAATGTTTTTGAAAGAGGTCTCATCTGCTCACTAAGGCTGAAATTATTTAATAGAGTAAAAGCATTTTTAAACATCTGTTTTCTGTGTGAATCTGTGTTAAAGTGTAATGTATTTCTGTGATGCTCCGCTGTATTTTCAGCATCATTCCTTCAGTCTTCAGTGTCACATGATCTTCAGAAATCATGAAAATATGATGATTTACTGCTCATTCTGTTTAAATGTTATTGCAATAATCAAAAAGCAAGTCAACAATTAACAACAATGTATTAAAAGTAAATAAATAAATAGGGCCATATTACTTTTTTTTCTCATTCCTCCGTTTTAATTTTAATGACTCTTGAAATCATGAAACTTACACAATTAAACAACATTTTATTAAACGCTATAAAATAAATCAATCAATAAATAAATACAGGGCTTTATGTAATCTGTTTTATTTAATCCCAAATTTGGTTTTATTTTTCCAAATTCTGTATATTCTGTTCAGAATTTTTTCTGGAATTAACTTTTTATTGAATTCTTACAATAATAGGACTCTTTTTTCAGACAACTGTGTTAATTCAGTGAAGGCATAAAACAATAACAATTTAATTAATCTTTTAAAAGGTAATCAAAAAAAATATAACATTTCTTCACACAGACACGTAGTGTTTCCCGCAGTCAGCGCTCACTCACTGGAGACAGTTTTCAGCGGCTCGATCCTGACTCAGCTGTGACAGGAGGTCAAACAGAGAATGCCAATATTTCCAATAGCAGAGACAAAGACATCATGACTATTTGCTCTTGGTCTGGTTTCCCAGGCCTCCCTGCAGTCATCCTCCAAACACACAGTGACTCACTCCAGTAACTACAGACAGTGAGCAGATCCTCACCGAGTCTGAGATTACAGTCAGTGTGTTTCAAACACAGCCAGGCTCTGAGTGTGACGTGAGCGCTGTGACATCAGAGCGATGCATGCTTCATCTGTCCGCTCTCACTGTTACTCCTCTTTAATAATGACCACTCACACAGCCGAGCGACTGAAGGAGGAAAGAGTCCCAGCCTTCACAGGACATCACTCACTGCACTGGAGCGCAGGCTGCCATCACAGATACAGTCTCCACATTTTAAGGTTCTTTTTTTGATACGGTTTTGAATAAAAATGGAAATGAATGTTCACGAGCTGAAGGCATATCGAAGAGCTGCTTTTCCAGGAGAAGACATTAGCTAGAGTATGTTTCAGAGGTGCAAAGAGTATCTGAGAACTATACTTGAGTAAAAGTACAGACACCTTACAGTAGAAATCACTCCACTACACGTTACAAGTCACCAATTCCAAAACAACTTGAGTAAAAGGGTTAGAGTATCTGACTTTAACAGTATTTGAGTATTTTATAGTCCTCAACACTTACAGTGATTGGTGAGGACAGCAATCATTGTTTATTTTCTAAAATCAAACCAAAACTGAAAACCTCAAAACTGTGAACAGTGAAGTGGGTTGCTTAAGTTTGATTGTACTGTGCTCAGTGGGTTTACACCCTAAAGAGGACTCAACGCCCTTTGAAATAAGTGTTTGTTTCTAACTTAAAAGGTTGATTACTAAATTTAAACAAATATTATTCTGGCTGAATGTGTTAGATAAAGTGGGCCAGTAATGTGACCTTTAACCTTTAGTAATTATGATCAAATACATTAAGTGAATTAACATCCATTGATTATTTTATAGTTGGTATACTCATTTAAAAAATAAAAACAGAAATGAGTACCAAAATCACCACTTCCTGGTAAACTGGCACTAAATATCTCTAAGAAAACTAGGAGAAGCTAACAAAACCACAGATTAACAAAGCAGGCATTAAAGAGGAAAAGGGGACGTGTAACAGACTAATACAGCTCGATAACTGTACTGAAGGGACTTGTTTGTGCAAGAACAGTTTAAACTTATTACCAACAAGTGTCCATTGTGGGACATTTTAATATGACTGCACTATGAGTCAGTCTGGGTCTCTTCTCACGCAAGCTCAGCAGAAAGATGAACATGAAAGAAACATGAACACTCATTCTGGAGCGCTGACAGACCCCACATCCCACTGGTTTTCACATTTCTGCATTTAGCATCCAAAATGACTTACAGTGCATATATATATGCTACCTCTGAGCCACAGGAACTTACTGTCTGCAAACTGTCTGTCCGAATCCTCTTTGGTACAGAAAGAAAGGGCAATGTGAGAGTGTAGGACAGACAGAAAAGCTGGTGAAAACTCATAATGGATCAATAAGGAGTGGTTTGTATCTCTACCTCATCCTTCCTCACTGGCGGTTACAGTGGCCTGGTTTCCACCTCTGACCACAGAGCGGCCCGGGGTTCCTGTTTACTTCTCCTGACACACACACACACACACACACACACAGAGAGAGGCCTGCGAGCTGAAGCTTTTGCTAAACAACCGTGTCATTTGACTCTGAATCTGTCATGCATAACAAAAAGCACCAGATCAGCCGGTTCATATGAACACGAGATCGATCATCAGAGGAACATCCTGCACATTTCCCTGTTTCTTAACAAACAGAGTGGTCACTGAAGGGAAAATCTGTGGTTTACTTCTCCCTTTAGTTGTAATGCAATAGGATCTTCTCCATTTTTGTTTGATTGTGCACCTGGTTTTCCCAAAGCCAAATGGCTCAGCTCCCACTGCTGAATAGAAGCAGCCCGTTCATGTCTTGTTCCACACGTCGTTCCTTACAAAAGACTCAAGGCACATCTCAAGACTTTCCCTTCTGCTTGGCAGTGAGCACTGAAGGGGCGTGAAGGACACACGCAGTTTTTCGAGGTAATGCGCCCCAGAATCTACCTAAACATGTTTATGTCTGAGCAAATCATTCCACTCCAGACTGCTCTGTGACTGTGTACTGTATTTGTGTGTGGACATTACTGAAACATCTTAATTGATCATCACTGCGCTTTATTAGTTTGCTTTGCGGGGACACCCAAGACCAATATTACATCTTATAAAAAGATGCATAATAGGTGCCCTTCGGTGTACAGGTTTATAGTTAACTTTTAATATCAATTTCTCAGTGGAGTATTTAAATCCTGTAATCCAGCTGATACACTTAGCAGTGTTTTCTTAAGCAAGAATAGTATTACTCCTATTTACCCTAGTAACTGCTTAGCAACACCTCAGTAGCAGTCGGTCTTTATGGAGTAGAGTTTTGCTCATCCAGACTCATTACATTCAGATCACATTGATTTAACTCACACATTCAAACACACTGATCAGTGCTGTGGTGTCTGAGTGATGTGATGCTGAAGGAATGTGACCTCTGACCCAGATCTGCTGGTATAGAGGACAGGAGAAGAAAGCCCAGTGTTTGGGACCCCTGCTCTTCACTACACTGGTCCGGTCCGGCCCACACACACACACACACACACACACTCACACACACCGGTCAGTGAGTTCAATCGGCAGAGTATCAGCGGTTTTCATGTTCAGTTAAAGCTCTTCTGTAGCACTTCAGACTAAAACAGTATTTGTTTCTCAGTTCAGGCCTCTTGAACACTCGCTACTCAGACATTTGATTATCAGCATTAAAATAAAAACAGTCATACAGCTGTACATGTAATCAAAAGCTCTTTTGATAAAATGCTTTAAATCATGCACTTACACATTTACTGAAACGTTTTAAGTCAAGAACACTTTAAATCCCCCACACCAGATCCAGACACATCAGTAGCTCAATAAAAGCTGCTTACTTCACGACACGACCAGTTCATATCACTCACTCTGAGAAATACAGCTCAGAATAAATCAGTCTACTCGTGATCGTGTGCATCTTCATGACGATATAACTGAAAGCTTGTGTGATTCTGCATCCACACCACTAGGTGTCAGTATAAGCATGGGACGCCTGTCATAACAGCGCAAGCTCATAAACAAAATCATTATCAACACATTTTTAGGTTGGATGATCTCATTATGCTTCGCTCTGCAGTTTTGCCATTTGTGGCTTTAAATGCTCAAGCTCTTTAAAGTTGAATGATTTTGATTGGCTGTCAATGTTTTGATCTTTCATCAGAAGATAGTTTAATAGTTTTTAAAGCAAATCTTTGCACAGCGATGACAGAAAACACTGGCATTTAGAAAACAGTTATTTGGAAAAATAAAGTGAGTTAGCTGTGAAGCAGCTGAGCGGTTTCTCGTAAAGATGGATCTGATGAATTCTGCTCCACACACCAAACCGCCCATTTAATTTCCCAGAGTTCAGCAGGGTTTCATCGACTGTGCTGTGAGGGGTCTTATCACACAGTGCTGCAGTGTTCACAGCGGTCTGAGGAAGAGGAGGACACTCGCAGGGTTACAGAGAGTTACTCACCACATCAGAAACAGCTGATTGTGATTATAACTCAAACTCACACGAGAACGTGAACGTCTGAGCAGATTCAGTCATCTTTCAGTACTCCACTGCTTCATGCATAACACCGGAGACATAAATTACATTTTTAGACTAAATTGGGTTATTTTGTTAGTATTTTATTAAAATGTATTTTTAGTATTTATTAATATAGTAGTATAAAGTTTAAAGTTTATATATATATAAAACTGTATATTTTATTTATATATTTCTTCCACTATTCCAACTGTAAAGTTGTCCAGTCTGTTTTTTTTTCTGACATTTATTTTTTAAATGTGATCCGTCTAATCAGAGAATTATATAAAGCACCTATGTAGAGTGCTTATATAATTTTTTTTTAACATTGAATGTTATATAATTAATTCACAAAATCACCAGTTTGTCATTTTGAGATCTTCATGTCAAATGTAAATAAATGATGTGACTTTACTAAAATAGAAACACCTCCCGAGCATTTAGTTTTCATTCTGTTCATCTATGGCCTTAACAAGCTCATAAGAACCACACATCCTATTCAGAAAATTGAATGTTTTGAACAAAAGTCTATTGAGCTCAGCTCTAAGGGTCTTAATTGTTTGTTTGTTTGTTTTTGTTTTTTTAATCACTGCAAAGAGGTGCAGTGAATCCAGTGACATGTTAAAGCTGTAAATTGGGACGTCTTTCATGAGCGTCTAAATGAAGCCTGCTGTTGTCAGGAAACGAGAAGGTGAAGGCAGGTGAAAGCCAGGCGTGTTTTTAGGGTCTGGAATTTAAATGTGCCCTCCTCTCACACACACACACACACACACACATCCTCTCTGTCCGTGTCAATCGCTGTCGGAGTCTCAGGTTGGTACTGTGCCAGGAGCACTACGTCTGATTATTTATTTAAAAACTCATCCATTCCTCAACCCATCGAGGTCATTGTTTCACAGGCCACCTCACGATCGGATGGACTGTGTATGTGCCTCATCATAGGGATCTTGTTTGCAACACTAATATGAAGTATTTGAACTACAGCCAGCATCTCCTGTCCACCTCCAGCTTCTTCAGCTCACTGGGGACTGGGAAAAGGCAAAGTAATTCCACTCGTGCCAGCTCTTTCTTCAGAATAATTGAAAGTTGTAAGTGCATATGGAATAGTGCAATAATAAAAAACATTTACATTGCTCATTTATATGGAAAAATCTATATGCTGGTTCCTACGATCTCACAGCAATGGAAATATGTAACGTGGACACGCATGACGGCTCTGCTCTCGCTGGAAATTGAAGTGTGTTTTCATCACTTGCCCGTAACGTTAAAAGCGAGCAATAGTGGAGATTGTTGCAAACAGAAAAACCTTTTATCTTAATCTACACAGATGATGTGAAGCGTGGATGTTCCGTCGAATAAAACAAATATCTGTTGATGCAGGCGCATGTATTTATGTCTCTCTGTAGAGTAAAACAATGCAGATCAATGCAGAGACGTGGCCTCTCTCGAGCAGCGCTGAAGGCCTGTCAGTCCCTAATTCAATTCAAAATCTATCTTTGATTCTTCTAGATCAATCCTCCACTCAATAACACTCCAGTCACTGCGTGTTCTGGACATCTCCGTACCTCACATCTCTGTCAGACAAAGAAGTCAATCACTCCAGTGTAGACCCAAGCGTCAGAAACATCTGCAGAGATGTGATGTTATATATATATAAATAATAAATCCAAGAATCACACACACAAAATATAAAATGCCTCATCTCTTGCAAAATGAAGCACTGCATTCAAACTATCACATACACATCTCAAAAGTAAATGTGTGTCTTATGTTGCAAACACTTTTGCTATGATATTATATTTTTGGATATATACTGTATATCATATAAACAGTTATTCAAAACCAAAAGCTCTTCTTTCATGAGCTCATATGTACTTTTCTGTACAAGACAACAGTTGTGAATACAGTATTACACAATACAGAACCAAATACATGTGTAGGTGTGTAGAGGTGTATTTATAGGCCTATTCTAAGCCACGATTGGTTGGTTTTAACTAAAGCAACCAGTGTTTGCACATGTGAGGAGCTAGCGTGAAACACTGATGAATGTGTGTGGCTTTTTTGTTGGTTGTGTTTGGAAAAGGTAATAAAGATACTTCCTGTTAGATTTCGGTGTCTTACACAAAGCATTGTTGTGTTTTGCAAAAAGTGTTTCATGAGTCTGAGAATCAGCGTAATGTTTTGTAGATCTGGTGTGTGCTTCTGCTGTTTGACTGCTTTCAGAAACTGTGTGACAAGGAAAGATTGCGTGTAAGCAGTTTTTTTTTCTTAGTGTGAAGAAAATATGTTAATAATCTATAGAACCTTTTTCCACTAAATGCAATGGAAAGGTTCAATAGATGTTAAATGTTCTTCATGGAACCATCTATGGTAAGAGACCTTTATTCTTAAGCATGCATTTAAATTAGTGCTTTCGTTTCTGTCAGTAAATAAGTCATCTCTGCGGTGCAGTAACATTAGAGGGGCTGCAGGAGCCCTCCGCAGCGCTGAGAGGGGAACCACTCCCCGTCTCCAAATGGAAATGAATCCCCCCAAAAACAGGCTCATCAGTATTCTGCTCACACAGCCTCCAAACGTACAGGAGGTGCGCCCTGACTCACTCCACCCAAAATCTGCCTGCTCTTTCTTCAACTTCTTTGCTCGCTATTTGTGTTTAGCAGCAGTTTAGAAACGACTCCTTTTAGCAGGTTTCTTTAGTTTGAGAATGAAACAGGAATGACGGGCGTCCTTGTGTTTGTCTGTCAGACGGCTTTACAGAAGAGCCGATCCTCTGGAATAAATTATGTGGACATTATCATAACACAAAAAGATCCATCCAATCCAGGATAAATTGCTTCATGCTTTCAGGCAGGCACCTCAAATTGCCCATCTGACATGTTTTTTTTTTTTCTTCTTCTTCTCTCTATGGACGTGAATATATTATTTCTGTCTTACACCTAAATTTAAATAGAGGGAAGTGAAGTAACATGGCTGTGTGCTGCTGATACTGTACATGTCAAACAAACACGCTTCGTACACATGAGACTTACTGCCTCCTTTTATGTAAATAGCACTGAATTGCGGAGCTTGAACACTTGAGGGAGTTGGGGGAGGTTAATTGTGATTGGAGGACAGTTGCTTGATTTTCTTTCTTTTATGAACATACAGGGACGATTTGATTTTGAAATTAGTTATTGCACAAATCAAAATAACAATTTCTGCTTTTGATTTCTGCATCGCTGCCGAAACCAAAGCTTAATTCCCCTCGCGTCTGATTGGTCACATCACCCACAAAAGACTTGGCCACAATCAGAGGCAAATGAAAAGCTGAACACCATTAATCGAGCCACAGTTTCAATAGGTTGCTACCCATTTTCTAACGTTTTGCTTCAAGATGCAGGACTGAGACGTTTGGCATAAGACAGTCTGACAGGAGTGTTTCACAAATACACAAGAACAGACAGCCTGGAAAATGTGCACGCACTTCTAATGCTGCATGCAATTGAAGACAAAAGATGATTTTAAGAGGCAGTTGATCAAGAAAGCATCACACTAGATGTGTGTCTTCCTGTAGTCTGCTAGTGATTCCTGTGTGTTGTTGAGGACATTACGAAGTGATCAGATGCACCAGTTTCACATGCTGGACCATAAAAACAGGTTAAAGATAATCCCACAGGTGCACATTAACCAATATCGGACCACTATTTAAATCTGTTAATTGCTGTGAACTCTCAGTTGAGTGTTTGAGACAGTGCAGCTGTGCTGGACAACACTATAAATACAATAGAGCTAGACTAAAACTCAAACGTTCACTCAGATCTAAATTTATTATTATTATTATTATTATTATTATTATTATTATATTGGCCAACACTAAAATTCACTCTATGGTAAAGCATTACAGACCTAACAGTATGACTCAAAATTATGTATACTCTAAAAAGTGCTTTACGAATACATTTGTGACCCTGGAGCACAAAAGCAATCATAAGGGTAAATTTTTTCACCATTGAGATTTATGCATCATCTGAAAGCTGAATAAATCATCTCTCCACTGATGTGTGGTTTGTGAGGAGGACAATATTTGTCTGAGATACAACGATTTGAAAATCTGGAATCTGAGAGAGCAAAAAAATACATTTAAAAAAAATTCGAAATATTGAGAAAATCACCTTTAAAGTTGTTCAGATGAAGTTCTTAGCAATGCATATTACTAATCAACAATTAAGTTTTGATATATTTACAGTATGAAATTTACTAAATATCTTCACAGAATATAATCTTTATTTAATAACCTAATGATTTTTGGCATAAAATAGAAATCAATCATTTTGACCCATACAATGTATTTTTGGCTATTGCTACAAATATACCCCCGAGACTTAAGGTCACGTTTGATTTTCACATTGAAGGATGACCAGACGATCACTGAACTGTGAGGACTGAGAATCAGAACACCGTAGAAACTAAAAGCAATACCCTAGCAATGGCTCAGAACACCATAGCAACCATATAGCCACATCCTGGCAACCACCCATGAGCTAGTTGTAGCACAGACTCTGAGGAGATCAGACGCAGACACTCCCTGTTCTGGAAGAGAGACTGAGGGAGTTTCGGCTCGATGGGTGGAGAACACAACCACAGCCTCTCCTGCTGCCCGCTTTACTCATTGTGTGCCTTTTCAGATCTACACTGCTCTGGGTTGGAAGTAAAACCACAGATAAACAACCAGTGACATAACTGAGTCCAAGAGCACCAGCCTGCTCTCTTATTCAAATACCAGATTCCTTTTCTCTGAGTGATAAATCATTTACATCACTCACGTAAGTAACAGTGTGACACATCATCGCTACACAACCGTCTCTTACATCACCCTTCACTACCATCATATTTCAGCAATCCCACAATTCTTGGCTGTCAAAGCGCTGATGTAGGAGTAAGTGTGCGTCCGTGTGCGTACGGCTAATGATTCGTCCTCAGGAGAAAGAGCGACGAGCACCACAGATCAAGCGCTAAGAAAGAGAGGGAGAGAAATGTAAACAGAAATGTGCTGTTAGTGCCACTTTGGCATCATCGCGTCCTGTTCAAATGCTTAGCCAAGAATAACAATCCATAATTCATGAGCTGCCGTCTAGTGCACAGACACAAGTCACCGAAGCATTTATTATTCATCGGCACACACCTCACGTGACCAGCGCTTCGACAAATGGCTTTCAGGCAAAAACCTGCTTTTTCTGTAAATCATTTATTTTATTTTTATTTTTAATTTTGTTGTTGCGTTTTATTCCCTGTTGCTTTTTGTAATTTTTTTATAAATGAAAAGGGAATTAAATCAACAACTGGCTGCAATTAGCTGTGATTAACTAGCATTAGCATAAATATAGAGTGGATGAGCGTTAGAAAAAATAAATCCCCTTTCAAATTCAACCGCTAAAGACCTATTAAACCAAACTTGCACATTAGCATCCACAATTCTCAGCGTATGATCATGAACCACAACAAACACTTTTGTATGAGTGTCAGAGGTCAGAGGTCATCGAACTGAAATGGATGATGATAATCACGAGATTTAATGATGAACTGTCTTGATCTGAAACATAAGTGTTTACTATTGTCCTTTTGCATTATTGACACGCTACTTTCCTATTTGACAATGTAAAGCTGCTTTGGCACAATCTATATAAATAAAGATGACTTGATTGACTTGACAGGAACATCTCTGCAGCTGTTTCTGAAGATGCACAATCACTTGGCCAGACCTCTGCTGTTTTAAAGTGCTGTGAGAATGGCCTGATTTGATCAGTAGTGTTGTGTGGAGGATCCTGGGGCATGTGTTTCCACCACTTTAATCACATTTGAACCAAAACGGCATCAGATTTAGTGGTTTATTTCTCCCAGCGCTGCTGATGATATGCGTGTGTCGGTGACCTACTTTTGCTCAAGCTGATTCAGCAAGAGGCGTCGGTGCAGGATCCAGGGTCCCTGGTGTCGATCTGTCTATTGTGTTTCACTGTGTGAGTGTAGGAGTTTACACGCATATACGGCTGGGAGTGAGTTGGTAATATCAGAAGAACGGTTAACAGGAAACAGTGCTCATAACCCTCTGTAACAAATGGATCTAGCGATTCCACTTCAATGCTGATTACAAAAATATGTTTGTTTTTTTAGTTTTTAAGGTCACTGATGTATCGTTCATAATAAAACTAGAAACATGCATTAAAACAGTAAATGGAGTTTGATTTCGAACATCTGCAAATGTGGGTTTCTGGCACTGAGGTGAAAGAAAATCATGTCTCCAACACATGAGATCTGAAGAGGACAACAAGCACCGGAGAAAGCTAGTTCCCAGAGGAGCGGTTGCTTTTCCTCAGATAAAGTGCAGCCAGTAACACGGTCACTCAGGGACGCTACGGTCTGCACACGCTCAGTCACTGAACGCCCGCTGAGGTGTCCTTATATGACCCCCTATGCAGAATGTAATCATTTAGGTTGCATTATATTCCAGCAATTGTGTCATTGAGGCTGACGAAAACTGGCAATCTAAAAAAAAACTGCATGTCAACACTAAAATGTGTGTAACATAATGCAGTTCAAATAAGCCTCTGATTTTCCTTTACAAGCATTAGAAATATGAATCTGACTGAGCAGACAGACTTTAATGAAGCTTTCTCCACCATAGTCAATTGCATTTATTCCTATTTCAAGGCCTGTTCACACCAAGTGAAAGATTTTGTGTGATAAACATTTTAATTTGAATGAGCAGCTGGTCATACATCTATTCAGACCAGTGCAAACATTCACATGCCATCAGTGAGACACATTTTTACAGAGAGGTGTTTTAAACACTGCATGCACTTTGAAGAATACTGACTGACCAATAAGATTTTGACTTTTGGTCACATGCCTGTAGCTGTGGAGGTTAAAACTACAGCACAGTGGAGCTCAAACACACAGTCGTTTGGGTCTATAAAGTCTTAAACAAAACATGAGGGTTAAACAAGCTCTAAAGATGCTGAATGTTTTATGCTGAAATATGCCAGTGACAGAAGCATTGCTTTCTGCATCACTTTCGTGAAGTGTCTGAGAACATGAAGGTATGCTTGTGAAGATCAGAACAGGTCTGAAAAAGATTCATGCATCTTTTAGAGCAAAGGCACAAGTCACAACTCGAACTCTCTACCCATACAAACACACTCGATCTATGTCTGTCTGTGTGTGTGTGTGTGTGTGTGTGTGTGTGTGTGTGTGTGTGTGTGTGTGTGGCCTCGTCTTATTCCCAGTCTTGTGTTTTCTGAGCATGAGCGAATCAGAGTTTGTCCAAACGAGAGTCGTATTTCATCAGGTTATTTCCAGTCCTCTCAACAGTGCATCTATGATTATGATCCAATTAAATGCACATTACATAGAGCATGGTAATTGCACAGACTTCACTTGTGTTAATGAACAGAAATCATAATTTGCACACCTATGAACACATTGTTCATGTCGAGACGGGAGCGGAGCAGGCTGTCATGGATGATGAAAGAGCCAGCCCAAGCAACAAACGCTAACTGAATGACGACAGCTCAACCTCTAGCACACCTAACCCTGCTCTGGATTCAATTAGTGAGACACAGGCCCTCTATAGAATGGTAAACACCGTCCACTGTGTCCTTTCCCACTGGCTACGGTAATGGATTAGCCACCTCTTGACCCCCTCGTCTGCAACCGTTTGGTCCCCGAAGAGTGAGGTCAGAGGTCGTCACCCATTGTTGATTCCAATGCTATTATGCTAAATATCCAATCGTTTAACTCTTTGGCTGAATCTCCCCTTTGGTCACCCTGCAGGAGCACTTCTTTAATGGCATATAACCTTGTTATTCTGAGCGCAGTCATGCAAACAATAGCGGTGTGGAGGGTTAAAGAACAGCTTGGTAACATGAATCAAGAGTGACCAAAAGATGCACGGCCCTGGCCCTGCTGGAAACGGGCCATTACACAAACATTGTGCGTGATCTGTAATAATAAGAGCATCATCTAGAACACAAGTGGGTCAGAATCTGCATGTCAGGGCTTGAAGTGAAGGACATGATACAGAGCTCAGTGAATCCTGAGTCATCAGTGGTAAACAGGTCCACAGCTATGAAAGCAGGTCAAACAGACGCAGATAGAGAAAGAGAGAGGCATCGTTTTTCACATGTCCTCAGAGTGAACTATGAAATAAATAGCTCTAGACTTCAATAACAGAGACGTGACGTAAAGCTCTCGGACTGACCCTCTTACTGTACAAAGACAACTACTCTGTGTATTGTTCTTCAAAGGTGAAGCCAGTAATCAAACTGGATGTTATGCACACAGGAATTAATAATATTGTATAATCATGAGTCAGTTTAAAAGAGAGTTGAGAGATATATGTATCTTCTCAATGTTCAGCAACTAATAATAGGCACTAGAGACTGTTCTATCTTGGAAACAAAAAAATAGTCGTGGCTGAAGGGGTGCATTATATAGCAGAGCCTATCACACATTATTGATTAAATATGTATTTAAAATACAGAGGGGGTGACAAATTAAGACAGTCAGGTGTATCTGATGACTCTGTAAAGCTTTCATGGTTTGGGTCCACTTGTCTCATTTGAGAGAAGGATCACTGCAAACTTTTATCCTATGATGAAACATTTCTCTCCTGATTCATATGACACTAGGGTCAATGGTTGAGGAGAATGAAAATGTTGTAAATCATGATATACTCTTGCAGTCACCAGATCTCAACCCATACAAACACCTATGGGAAACGTTGGAGTGTGTTAGACAGACCTAAGCACTATTTTTAGGGAATATATTTTGGAAGAGAGTCATTCCATCTGTCATCGGTCCATGAAGATGGTGAGCAGAAAAGTGGAGGTGCAGCGGAGCTGATAATGATAGGTGCAGGGTTGGTGGTTTCTGTGTCAGGGGAAACAGTGGGTTCTGGAAGTTTCTTTTTGTCCTTCATCTGTTTTGCCAACTGTTTGTCTCGCCTCCTAAAACACTCCACAACCTCTTTTTCCAACACCGCCATTTTCTCCTTCACATATTTCTCCACCTTAACCAATTTCAATTCCATCATCATCATCAAGGCCTTTTACAGCGCAAGCGCCAATCTGAACGGTGCCTAGCATGCCGTCTTTCTGTGCAAAAACTGGTGTAAGCGTGACGGGACAGAGTTGTGCCCTCTGTCAGCGCAGACCGCCAAGCTGCTGGGTCTTCCGCAAGGTGATGCCATCGGTCAGGGTTGATGTTAAAGACGTTCATGTCCCGCTTAATGACATCCTTAAAGCGGAGCTTTGGTCGGCCACGAGGGCGGTATCCCACAGCTAACTCCCCATGGAAGATGGACTTTGGGAGACGTTCATCTGGCATATGACGAACATGGCCGATCCATCTGAGACGCCTCTTACGTAATGCGGTATACATGTCACTGCTGTTAGTGAGCTTCAGCATGGTGGTGTTCGGAACCCGGTCCTGCCATAACAGGCCAAGGATCTGTCGTAGGCAGCGAAAAGCATTTAGCTTGTGCTCCTGCCGCCGGTATGTTGGCCACGTTTCGCTACCATATAACAAAACGGATAGCACACAGGACTCGTATACGCGCACCTTTACTTTAAGAGAAAGGTGGCTGTTGCTCCAGACGCGATGCTGGAGCCGCCCAAAGGCGCTGGGTTACTAGAATTTAAATGGGGTCTTTAATTTATCTGTGTGGGATTTAAAACATTTTAAAATGATGACATACAAAAGAAATATGGTTAATAAGATTGGTGTAGATTGGTTTACAGGTTCACAATAATAAACTTTAAAACAATACAATAAAACCAGGTAGACTCAGTCTGTAAAAGACTACAGTTATTTTTGTCCATACCCTAAAAACAGTCCAAGAATCCCTGGGCATTGTTAAGTCCCAATGTGAGTGTCCACCTGTGTATATACATTCCAATCTCAGTGAATCGTAGTGGCTGCAAGTGTCCGGAATGGAAAGTTCAATAAATAGAAACTCCACAGTCCGGGTGTGAGTGAGAGCTGTTAATGGCCTTCCAAATTGTGTGCCATGCTGCTCTTTTTATAGTGCTCCTGCTTCCTATCAGGTGACTGATCACCTGACAGGCCAATCATACAGATCTTAAAGAAATACACACACACTAAAATGGATAAGAGGCAAAAAATTTATCTAAGAACATGTTAATCAATTAAAACTCTATAATACATAAAATCACTGTAATAAATAGAGTGGTTAAAACATGTCCCTTGTGTGACAGTGTAACAAGAATGGTGGTCTATCCCTCCAGAAGAGCAAAGACCTAGAGCAAGTTGTGTAATGATATTAAAGAGGTTATATAATGCGATTTCAAGTTTTCTTTTCTCTTTGGAGTGTTACAAGCTCTTGGTGCATAAAGAAGATCTGTAAAGTTCCAAAGACTAAAGTCTCAAACCCAAAGAGTCCACCATGCCCTCTTATAACAGGTCATTCTAACATGCCCCACGTCTAAATCACGCTATAGGAAGATTTGCATGAAGCTGCCCAAATTTTCATGCAAAGAAAGAAGGCATAACTTTTATTCTCAGACAGTATAAGTATAATGCCTCGTTTGTAATGGGTTTTATTGGTTTCGTTCTGTGTGCTGGTGTTCTGACTGGGACACAGGGCATCACAGTATGATGAGGGGTGTGACATTTCCCTCACACACTTTTTGGAATTCGATCAATCACAATACACTGGATAGCTGGCCAATCAGAGCACACCTCACTTTTTAGACCAATGAGCTTTGTAAATATAGGAAAAACAATAGTGTACAGTATGTGGAAAATAATGTTTTTTTTTTTTGTTTGTTTTTTTAGGGGGTAATCAGAAATGCTGCTTCGGTAAGGTCCTGTATGGTCTAACCCACTCAATCTGGAGGTCAATATTTAGATTTAGATTTAAACACTTTCATTGCAAACACATCATAACACCTTTAACCCAACAAATTTCACATATCTCAATGGTTATTTGCCATTTGGGGGGGGGGGGGTGCTGTACTAGTTTAAAGTAGACAGGGTGTCATTCTTGCACAAAAATAAGACCAAGACAGCAATAGCCAAACACAAATAGCAATGTCTTCAACACAGGGTTTGTTCATGTTTCTTTATCGATAGATCACCATCTCTCCTCTCTGCTGTCTTGGCTATTATACTTTTCTGGACTTCTGTATGGCTCTGGAAACTCAAGTGCTGGTGATCTCATGTGATAAACTGCTTGCGATGATCTTTATTTGTAAAGATATTTAGGATAAAGGTATCTTCCGAATGACAAAATGCACATCTCAGTGTCTCCTCATGAACTCATCCACCCTTACTCATATCTGCCTACCCTCTGAATCACAAGACAACACCCAGCAATCTGTAGCTCTAAACCAGGCCTTTAAAACACCCATCTGAGCTATTAAAACTCCAGAGTTACAAAACTTTCCCAGGACTTGAGTCCAACCCAAGCCTGTCGAAGTGTCTAGCCCTGAGCTGTAGACCCAGGAGGTTTCCACAGCAAGGCCAGACCAAAGAGGGTTATAACACGACAATTAGGCCCTGGCAAAACAGTAGGGAGTGGCGTTCTGACTTTATGGGCCTGTGTGCTGATGTTATCACACAGGGCTGTGACAGGATTTGGACAGTCCCTTGAGGTGTTTGCTGCTTTTTTAGTCATGCTCTCACTGGCTCTCTTAAGTCTATCTAAAATGTCCAGCTCTCTTTAATGTCCTCATGTAACCTCAAAGAACAATTGATGGGAAAGACTCGAGGAGCAGCAGGATTGCTTTCCTCGTAATTCTTCTAAAATAGGACGTCCTACCTGTCTTGTGGCTTGAAGCAAAAACATGCTTTTCATTTTCAAACATTATTTGCAGAATCATTAGTCTGACCTACTTAAAGTTTTAATGTTGTTCAATGTTTAGGAGAACAGATTATTGTTTTACTAGCATTACACACACACAGCTGATCAAGACCACATGAACACAGAAAAGGCAGAAGGTAAAATCATTGAAACTCTGGTGAACCCTATAGATCATGTGACCTTCGCAGACAGAACTAGACACAATCCAGACTAGACAGTCTCCACCTGGAGTCTCCAGAGATGCATAAAGAGTTGTGGAAGATCCATTCAGAGCTGTATATTACATATGATATGTTTTTATAGATATGAGCATATGTTTTATTTTTTTAATGCTGTAGGTTAGATCTTTATATAACAGACACCGTCCCTCCTGCTTACTGTGTGAGATATAGCACGGCAAGTTGACCTTCCTGCAGAGGTAATCTCAAAATAAAAATGCACGTTTTCCAAGGCTCAACTACCTACAGTATACACTGTAAATACAGTTTTTCTGCTTGGTTAATTCAAAAGTCTAAGCTTTTGGCATCTAAAAAAATTGTTTTGGAGTAAAGCCAACACCCCCACCCCCAAAAAAACAAACAGACACGTTTTCAGTCACTGGATTTACAGACTATGTCTGAAACTCAGGAACAGAAATATATTTGGACCACACAAACGCAAAAGCCATCGCAGACTAACAAAGAAGTGGATTTCACTGTGAAGACATGCCAGAACATGCCCTGTATCTGTGAGAGTCTCCAGCTACTGCTTCAGTGAAAACACTGAGCTTCCCTTGACCTCGGGTTTGTATTCAGCAATAATTAAACTCTTGAATCCATCCCGCAGTAAATGTTCTGACCGGATTACATCAGCATTCCATCTAGAAAAAGTCAAAGCAGCCATTTAAGCCAGTTTTATGGTAAACGACAAAGACCATTTTGCAGACTGGCTGCGATTTTACCTCAGTGATTGCCATGCAACATTTCTCTACGCCTGCCATTTCCACCATTCAGTGTTTGTGTTTGTTCCCGGTACAGTTGCTCTGAGCTGCCAGATCAGCCCTCCAGAGGGTCCCACAGTAGACAAATTGGCCTTTTATTGTAGCTGGTGACTCTGGAATCCAGCTCACAAAAGCTGTGGATCTTTAGATCCAAGCCATAGTGAAGTCTGAACAAGCACAGCGGTTACAAACCGCCACAGTGGCTCGAGAAAGAGGCTGAAGAAGTGAGATACCACAAAAATCATTAGCATACCATCATCTCTACCACCTTATTAACATTTTGCATCTGTCTTCCCCCAATGCTCTCCTCCGATCAAGGCAGGCCATTTGAATCCTCCACATAAAGATAAACGATCTTTTCAAAGTTTCAAGGCACCAAACGCATTCAAATGCCTTCCTGAGTTCAACTCTCTAATTCAACATTATCTCAAGGTTAATAGCCCTGACACACAAAAGCACTTAATAACCCAATAAAACAGCACTACATCATTAAATCTCCCTCACAGCACCCCTACTGCTGCTGCGCTGGGGACGGGCAACACAACATCGGCCGTAATAATCTCAGAGACTCTAATTCACAGCTAGAGTTAGCCAATAATTCATGAACCCAGATGCTAGTGTTTTGGATGGACTTGGAGAGCCGAGCGCAATTCAATCAGTGTCAGCTCTCGGAGCAGACTCCCCTTCAGATAATAAGCCATGATGAGATGAGGAACACATGCTCAAAGACGGAGCCGCTGACTGGGCTGAAAGAGAAACACCAACTCACGTTTGGCCCTGAAAGAATTTGCAGAGAAACGTCTGTGGTCACACTGAGATCTCTAATGTTGGACAGCAGTTTTGTGAACCTGGCAAATCTGAGCACCGTTTGTGACACTGACATGTTCTTGTGAAATGCATGCTCAGAATAAAAGTCACAATTTATATATATATACACATAAGAACAAATCAAATACAATCTTTACGGAAATCTAAACAAATTCCTGGAGAATCTCGAGACATAAAGTGGATATTACAATGAGACATTAGAATGCCATTAAGTCTACTGTGATATAAAAGTGCTTCTTCTGAACAATGTTCTGCAGGTTCGCTTCACTTCCTCAGTAATTACACACATCCTGAAGAAGACAAATTATGAAAGGTCTTGAGAAATTGTGTCAGTTGTATTTTTTGACCTCCACAGTACCTTTATTATTGTATACAAGGTCTAAATGAGCTGCCTGGAGCTCTGTTTATATTAGTTTTCTGTATCTCAGCATGAAAAATATTACTTTATTGTAAGTTGTAATAAACCCCTTTGGGTGAAGAACATCTACAACAAAACATATGTTTGCTTCGAGTTAATCTAATCAAAATTATCTTGAAATGTTTGGTACCCATAATTTGAGCATACAGCATGAGTTCAGCGGTTACATAATATGGCGTTCAAGCAAAAACACATACAGTTTATCTCACAGAGCCTGGCTGAAGCCCCCGTCAGTGGTGTGGAGTTAGTTCTCTCCCCAGCAGTAACAGCAGGGTATGAAAGCCTGGAGTGGAAAGTCCCTCGGAGCCCAGCCCAAAAAACAGCCTGTAATCTGTGAGGTGTAAGGCCTGGCACTGCAGCGAGGTTCATACAGGGCCTCCTCACACCGCCTGACCTCACCGTGTGTGTGCGTGCGTGTGGGGGGGGGGGGGCAGATCTGACGAGTGTATACACAGTTTAATCTGTGTTTGGGTATCCAGGGAATTACAATTCAGTAATGGCTTCTTATGAGGCCAGATTACTGCCTCGCATTTGGACCCAGTTAGGATTGGACTGATATAACTTTATTTTTATTTTTAAGGAAACTAGCAACATCTGCTTGAAATTCATGTATGCTCGATGTGACACTGAACAAGGGTCCTTAAAACAAACATACACATCTGGGGTACTTCCTGCTTTCAAGAACAACAGAGGAAATCTGGACAGATAAGACATGAATTATGAACACTAATATATAATAATCTGCCACATCCTGCAGAAGAAACACAGCCTCTCTTCTGTTTGTTTTCTCTTGCTGCACTCCTCTCAAAGAGCTTCTCTTTCGTTTTTGTCTTATTCTTTCTTCAGCCCATATCATTATTGTACTGATGTTTATTGACCCATGACCACAACACAAATACTGTGGTAGAGCGGTGGAGGAATGAAGACGAGAGAGAAGGCAGGACAGAGACGGGAGGGAATTACTGACGGCATGAATCTGGAGTGTCTTGAGCTTCACCACAGGAGCTCAGCCTGTAATTTCACCCATGGCCAAACCAGAAGAAGACCAACGCAGTCTGGTCCTGTGTAGCTGAAGGATCACAGCACCTACATCTGTTTCCAGCCTCAGACGGCCTGCTATCTGTTCATGACTTTTGCCCAGACTTTCCGTCTGTGCAAGTTGAAACTAGTTGTCGAAAGTCAGATTCAGTCTGTAGATCTGAGCTTACAGATTTCATAAAAAATCGTGTTGTTTATGATGGTCACAGACGCTGATATTTTAGCTTCAGAATCTGAGACACAGGAGATAAAAACATATTTAATATTTATAGAACACAATTTTAGAACACATATATTTAAATTACTTTTCTTTTGCTGGTCAGGCGTCCTGGAAACAAAGGGTGTGCTTAAGCAAGAAGGTGCTTCAGTTTTCCAGTGCAAGTGGAATTAACTATTTTAGATAAATGCCAGCCTAAATTGAACAAACTGTACAATTCAGAGTTGGGTTTAGACAGGTCAAGACAGACACTCTGTCTATGTAAAACTGCTCTCTTGTTGGTGCTGATAGCCTTCTGGGCAGCGCACCTACATATAGCGCTACGGGTGTCCCAAGTTTGAATCCCGGCTCGTGGACCTTTCCTGGTCTCTCCCCCTCTTCCTGTCACTACACTGTCCTACTAAAAATAAAGGCAAAAATGCCAAAAACAAATCTTTAGAAAAAAACAAAACAAAAAAAACAGGCCATCATAGTCAGTCTTGAACTAGTTCCATCATGGTATTTAAACATACTGGTCTCTGGTCATACTGTTTTTTTTTTTGTTTTGTTTTTTTCAGTAGGGTTGACCTGTCATCATGTGTTTTAGCTAAAAAGCATATCTCTCTCAGACACAGCTGCAACACACACTGACATCCTTCCTGATTGGATTGGACTTGGCTTACAGTGTTTCCCATCTCTACTTAATGAGAGTTAATATTTTAGAGCTGCTCCACACTGGGCAGTGTTGTATTACCAGTTATATATATCCAGATGAATGTACCGCAGTGACATTGACATCAGCAGCTCTCGACTGGACTGGAGCCACCCTGCAGAATGAGAAACCCTGGAGACACAGCGAGTCCTCTCAATGTCTGAGACATCTGAAAGGCACTGGTCTCAAACGCAGTTTCTGGAGGGCCACAGCTCTACACAGTTTAGCTCCAGCCCTAATCAAACACACCTGATCCAGATAATCAAGGTCTTCAGGATCACTAGAAGCTTTCCAAGCAGGTGTGAGTGGGAGCTAAACTCTGCAGAGCTGTGACCCTCCAGGGACTGAGTTTAAGGCCACTGGCGTAAGGTGTCTGATGTCCTAGACTCATCTGAGCCACAAAGCTAAAGGTAATAAAACAGGAGTTCACAGGGCCATGCTTGTTTTCCAGCCCATTACACAGAACACACTCAACTCTTGGGGAAAAGGAAGTGTGACAGACAGGAAGTGAGGTACAGGAGTTCTGCCAAACAGGGCCGGCCAGGAAAGCCTGGCACTGACCTGAACGCAGGCCATTTAGTAACCTGTCTCCATTTAATATGCATCAGTTTGCAGTGCTCATGGAAAATAGATTAGGTGTGTGAGAACAGGAGAGTGGCCCACAGGAAACGGTGGCATACGGACAAAATCAGAGAATGAAATAATTAACAATAAGCAGGAACTGAGGGGAGCTAATGGCTAAAGTCTTTGATTACAGTGCTCTGCTGGGACACTCATGAGATTCTTCAGCTTGTCTTTTCACTGCAGCTCCCCTGAGAAAAAAACCCCTGACAGGCTGTTTCACCGCAGGAGGGACCGTATGAGAGCAAACAACACATCAGCCAAGACCTCAAAACCAATAATGAACATCAGAGAGGACAGCAGCCAGAGGGAGGAGCTCTGCTCAGCTCTCCCGATTGAGATCTGCTCAATATCTCACGCTTTCTGCTTTATTAACACTACACTCTTTTATCTTCAGGACCGTTTTAATCATACAGGATTCCTGTCTCCTCTCTTGTCATTGTCCTGAAACCCAATGCAAGGACATGAAAGCAGATGATTCTCAATTTGACGAATTGCGGCATTCAAAAATATGTTAGAACATGATTCATTATAAAAGGAGGTCTAACACAGCTGGAGAAATCTGTTAGCATTTCCACTGGTAGTGGCTCAACTGGTGGCTTTGATGTGGTCATCTTTAGTGCCATCATGTGACTGATCACTCATACTAGAGCTTCTAGCATCAGACAGAAAAAAGCAAGTCAATTTCACAGCTTCCAAAAACAGGCACCACTGAAACATTGACTAAAACAATGAAGCAATGTATGTCAGATAAAAAAAAGTGACATGACATTCAGCCAAGTATGGTGACCCATACTCAGAATTTGTGCTCTGCATTTAACCCATCCAAAATGCACACACACAGAGCAGTGAACACACACACACACTGTGAGCACACACCCGGAGCAGTGGGCAGCCATTTATGCTGCGGTGCCCGGGGAGCAGTTGGGGGTTCGATGCCTTGCTCAAGGGCACCTCAGTCATGGTATTGAAGGTGGAGAGAGAACTATACATGCACTCCCCCCACCCACAATTCCTGCCGGCCCAGGTCTCGAACTCACAACCTTTCAATTGGGAGTCCAACTCTCTAACCATTAGGCCACGACTTCCCACCTAATATGATATGTTTTGAACATGTTAGTTTTGAATGGCCGTCAGTGGAGAAACATGCTTTTTGTGTTACAGGCATGTAGAGTAACTCTATCACCTAGACGCCACTAACACTGGGAACACTGGGGCAGAACTTTAACCTGTCCTTGCACCGACTAGGCAATGTTTTGTTTAGAAAACCTCTTGAGTAGTTGTGTAATAGCACTTGTATCATAATGCACATTCACACACTCTTCCCGATCATTTATTAACAAAATATAATCCAGTGAGCAAATTTCTTGGACTTGTGTGTACAGTTTTGAAAATGTAAGCAGTTAAAAACAACTTAAAACAACAGTGAATACTCCTCCCATTGGCCATTTGTCAAAAAAACAGATAGCCCCACCCCAAACTCACACCATTGGCTGAGATAATAGTATTTTAACATAAAAACGATGACATGCGTCAACTGTGCATAAGGTCGGATGTGTGCATGCATCTGTGTGTTGGTGAATGAATGTGTGTGAGTGTGTAACACACAAGGCATCTGCTGTTCATTTCAGAAAACTCTATCAGATAATGGCTCATGTCTCCTGTATGAGGGCCGAAGGCTGGTGAAACAGACACCGTATCGGTCCCCTACAGAGCAGACCGGCTCCAGACACGGCTGTGAATGGCCTACGTGGGAGCAGGGGCCTGATTCAGAGGGCCGGGATGGGACGGCTTCCAAACGGCTCCATTAAACCTGACACCGAGAGCCAGAGCCCAACACAACATCTGTCAGGCAAACCCAGCCAAATCAGTTGTGCTCCTGTTACAGCCGTGACCAAACTCACTGCTGTCGCCTGATGCGCAGATAGAGTTTCTTCCATCTGGCAAGCAGGAATTAAGATTTCATTCCATATGAAGCAATCGTTGTATAATATCACACCACCAGGCCCTTCCTGATTCACTAGCGATCAGCAGATACTGGATTGAGTTGAGATGAACTGCATCAGCTGACAACCACGTCCACTGATCTGCATGAACAGAAGAGATTTCATATTACTAGTACTGTATTGTGTTGTATGCAACCTAAACATTCATATTGTAATTTTACACTTTTAATGTAAAATTAATTATTTTTTTATTATTTTCCTAAATAATCTTTTTTTTTTTAAGTGGTCTTACAAAATTCTTATTATATTACAATTATTGTTTTTTTGTTTATAGTATTTTTATCTAGAAATAATAACATTCAATGTATTATTATTATTACTATTTTAATTATTACATAGACATATTGATATATAATCACTACACTAGAATATTGGCTCTTTATTAGTACTTATACAACTACTGTACTAGCTATTAATAAGCAGCAATTTAGGAGTTTATTAAAGGGAAAAGTCATAGCTAATAGTGAGAACTGGACCTGACACTAAAGTCTGACCCCAGTTTCATTTCATCTCTTTTGCTGTTATAAAAGTATATGCATTTACATTTAGAAACCGTATCAGTATTAGTCACAGTCTGACTGAACATGCAGCAGTTCATGCTCAGATGCTATCAGACACAACTCATGGTGTGTGTGCACGCTGTGAAACTGCAGGAGAGCGATACGGTGGGTAGCGTGAGGGACTGCAGCACCACATCAGTGCAAAACCACAATCTGCTGACATCTCGTGAGAATAGAATCGCACCTACAACAGGAGAATCAACCTGAATCAGCTGTGCAGAAGAGTCTTTACATGTGCGCAGGCTGACGGGGTTTGTTTGTTCTATGCACTTTATGGGTTGCCAAAATATTTAATAAACAATCAGAGAAGGAGCTGGAAGCACTCTGGCGCATGAGAACGAAACAAACCTTCAGAGGGCGATACTGCTGCTCAAACTGCTGGAACAACGGCTAAAATGAGATGTTACATTTAAAGCGACTGTAAAATGAGCAGATGATTCACAGCCGTATGGTTGAGATGAAGATAAATGGCCTCTTCCCGCTCGGCTAATAGAGAGCCGGGTCTACAGGAGAGAGACGTTCACGTCTGATCTAAATTTCAGCAGGACCCAGAGGAGCCTCTTTAACTTCGTCACAGAGGGCTCAGGTGACTGGTGCCGAGAACCTCCACTGTACGACCGCTCCACAATCACAGGGTGTCACATTCAGAGACGCAGGAGAGCAGAATTAAAAACCCGCTCGTTTTAATGAACCTCTCTGTAACAATAAAAACTCCATGATCACGGGAAGAAGGAGGCGGGAACCAGCGGACAATCAAAATGAAACTTTAATAATCAAATAAAGACAAAACAGTGCGTCAGCCCCTCATGGACGACTGACGCGCACAAATAAAAACCAAAACATAAACTAAAACCCAGGCCTGGTCCTCTCTCGTCCGTCCCTGACGTCGCTCTGGTTTTATATCCCTCCATCTCCTCCGTGGGACTCGAGACCGGTGGGTCGAGCAGGTGTTGCTCATTTCCAATCACTCCACCGGCCTCGCTCTGTTCCCACCTCTCGGCCCCGCCCCACTCGTCACATACCCCCATCGCCCCTCGCAGGCTGGGGGTACCCTCGAGACTGCGCTCTTCCACCCCTCCACATCCCTGGCAACTCGCTCCCATCCACCGCCTCGAGCGTCCATGGCGGCACACTTCCTCGCCTGCTCGATGGCACCGCGGATTCACCACAGCGGCGAGGGATCGTCAGCAGCACGTCCCTCCTTCACCCGGGTTTCGGCACCAATGTAACGATAAAAACTCCATGATCATGGGAAGGAGGCGGGAACCGGCGGACAATCAAACTTTAATAATCAAAATAAACATAAAACAGAATAAAAACCAAAACATAAACCAAAACCCTCCATCTCCTCCGTGGGACTCGAGACCGGTGGGTCGAGCAGGTGTCGCTCATTCCCAATCACTCTACCGGCCTCGCTCTGTTCCCACGTCTCTCGGCCCCGCCCCACTCGTCACACTCTCCAAGAGAACAAAGGTCATCTCTTTGCTCCTCTCACTCCTCTTCACTTCCTCTGGCTCGGGGGTTCTCCTCTCCCTCTCTGCTTCTCATACGTCTCATACAAAAAGTGGCCTAATGTTCTATCAAATGGCATGCAGGAATAGGAGGGCTTCAATAGCCCTAACGCAGTGTGTGTGTGTGTGTGTGTCGACTCTCAGGGGCCACACACAGGACTGAGGTCCCCTGACCGTCTGATCTCAGTGAATGAGTGTGTAGACTTACTCTGACCGGCAGGACCTAAAGCTTCTCCAGTGCCCTGGACACTAAGCAATCAAACGAGTCATTGTTACGATGTCACAACATTCATTTATTTTTCTCACATTCTGTTTAATTTGTTCCCAAATTTCTTAATTTTTTCCTAAATCCAGTTTTGTTTTTTTTCTGCATTTTTCTGCATTTTTAATGGTTACATTTTAGTAACTAAAAAGTGTCTAGTTAACTGAAGTTGTGAGACTTATACAATTTAAAAATAATTTATTAAAAGTTTAAAGAAACTATATTTAAGGGGAAGTCGTGGCCTAATGGTTAGAGAGTCGGACTCCCAATCGAAAGGTTGTGAGTTCGAGTCCCGGGCCGGCAGGAATTGTGGGTGGGGGGAAGTGCATGTACAGTTCTCTCTCCACCTTCAATACCATGATTTAGGTGCCCTTGAGCAAGGCATCGAACCCCCAACTGCTCCCCGGGCGCCGCAGCATAAATGGCTGCCCACTGCTCCGGGTGTGTGCTCACAGTGTGTGTGTGTGTGTGTGTTCACTGCTCTGTGTGTGTGCATTTTGGATGGGTTAAATGCAGAGCACAAATTCTGAGTATGGGTCACCATACTTGGCTGAAAGTCACTTCACTTCACTTTTAAGGGCCATATGAAAGAGGAGATAGAGATTTCTATACGTTTTCTATATGTACGTGCAGTAGCAGGAAAAGGCTGACTGGGCTCAGAGAAGCTGGGAAAATGATCTCAAGCGTTTCTTCCTGCAAGAACAGAACTGAGCAGCACCCATCTCACAAACCAGCTTCTCTCCAAAACCTCGCCAAAGCTCAATGAATGAATCACTCAGTAAACAGAAGAATAAATGAATGCAGAAATATGTAGCCTGATTTACTCTGATCACACCAAACAAATTTCTATTACAGTTTTTTTCATCTGCTTACACACGCAATCTTTCCTTGTCACACAGTTTCTGAAAGCTGTCAGTCAAACAGCAGAAGCACACACCAGATCTACAAAACATACACTAATTCTCAGACTTTGACTCAGTTTTCAGTTTCATGAAACACACAACACACAATTCTCTGTAACACACACAAATCTAACAGGAGTTCATATTATGGCAAAGGTGATTGCAAATGTTTGTTTGTGAGATGTGCTTGTGATATTTTGAATGCAGTGCTTCATTTTAAGAGAGTTTTTTCTTGGATTTGTGTGCAAAGATTTGAAAATGTGTGTAAGCAGTTGAAAATCTTATAATAAAGAGCCTTTAAAATAAGACTGACTGGGATCAGTTGTGCTTCACTCCTGTCGTCATGGAATATCATTCATTCCATTCCATTTCAAGGTCCATTTATGATTGAGACAGCAGAACTGACAGAAAAATGAATTCTGTCCTCAGACGTGGACCATTACCTCAGGGCTAATGAAATATGAGCGCAGTTTGTGATTGACTTAATTACAGACTGAGCTCAATCTGCCTCATCAGCGTCCTGTGATCTGTGTTCACAGCATCAAGAGATTCTCCCTCCGACGAGACCAGAGAGCAGTGCGAGTCTGCCGTGATTGCAAGCTCTTCATATCAATAACCGTGATGCAGATTCATCTGAATGTAGATCAAAGCACTGATACTCCCTCACAGGAAGGTCTGGGAAACATCTGACATGAAAATAATGGGCTGATCATGCAATAACAGCCCCACAATCCGTTCGAGAGACTCTGTGTTTGACTTCCATTACGCTCTTCCGCTGTTTGAGGACGCTGACCGTGATGAGGCTGATCCATGAATCACACCAGAGTGAGATTCTCCATTTGCTTCCACACAGACTGCAAACAGACTAATAATAATGACATATATAATATAAACAGAATAATGACATATATTTGCCTAATGTCTGTCACGTCATTACCTGTTAATATCAGAGATTTGAGCACTCAGTAAATCATGTCCATTAAAGGAATATTTTGCTCAGGAATGAACATTCTGCAGTTGGAGTTTCCTATCCGGCTGAAGGGGATGTTCTTGGATCAGTCTGGATTGTATAGTCTGTCCTAGACTAATGTATAGTCTGTTCCCAGCTGGTTCTGGCCAGATTCAACAGTGTGCTTGCAGTTTTGGTTTAAATTCACTGTGAGCTGGAGGAAACTACACTTTTTCTTAAAGGCTTTCCTGAAGGAGAGTGAAGCAGAAGTTCTGTTCTGTTTCTGTTACAGAATAACACAATTAAAAAGAAAATTGTAACTAAGGAAACTACAAGGAAATACTATTTCGGTCTTTCTATTCCAAAATTTCATGTTTAATTCAAAGTGTAACTGTTTCTTTGTATCATTTATTAAGTTTACTTGACATTTCTGAGTGAAATGTTTTTCAAAGTAAACCCTACACCACTATTTTTTTTTCAGTGCAGCTTGTAGAAAATGTTAGCTTTGGCATGTTTGATACATAAATCAATGTGTGGGAAAACTCAACTCAAAAATCACTTTCCTCGTAATCCATTACTGAACTAATGAGCAAGATTGGTTCGATCCTGAAGGTTTCTACTCCTCCAGCTACACCTTAACCTTTCAAACTGAGAGTGTAAACCCAGATCTGGATCATCACACATGATTTATATATATATATATATATATATATATATATATATATATATATATATATATATATATATATAGTAACACGTTCATCCAACAACACTGAGGAGTCACAGAACAAGAGTCAGACACAGAACGCTGACTCTGTGAAATCTCCTGTGAGAAGTGATGTGTTTCTTCACTGAGAGAATGAGCAGATCTCTTCAATAACTCCTGCAGCACTTTAATAGCTACCTGTGGTTTAAACAGGGAGTCCTGATGAAGAGAGTATGACCTCACCCTACACACACACTGAACACACACACACACACAGAGATACATATACACACACACACACACACAGGATGTGATGGTTCACCTGAAAACAAAAATTCAGTCATCATTTACCCTCACATTTTTCTGACCCTCTATCAGTTTCTTTCTTCTGCTGAACATAAAAGAAGACTATTTGATGAATTTGGACTGACCGGCTGCATCCAGTTGTTTCATAACCCGAGCACTACGCTCTCATAACATCAGAACACAAGCCAGCGCTGGACAGCCTCACAGCTAAATCATCTGGAACGCTGGAAACCAGTGCAGACTTCACACAGGCTTTGCAGTAAATCGGTTCGGGCCGCAGGGGTTCACGGGTGGGACACTTCAAGCCAGACGACCCTGAATCACAGACACAGACTTGCAGAAACATCCGGCCTCTCCCAGGGAAAATGCAAATCCGCTCCATAAACACAGCAATAAATCATCAAGATCTTATCTGAGCCGCTTGCACACACAATTATTCCCATCAAACACGCCGCCTTGCTTTCAACTGACACACGGCTGCTTTTATGACACATGAAGCAGTAAATGCATTTCTTCTGAAGTGTCCCATTCACTGTAAAAAAAAAAAATCCATAAGAAAACAGCAGTTGTGGTTGCCAGAATTTTACCGTAAAAATATAATAGCAACATTTTAAGTATTATGGATTTAACTTAAATTTACATCTAAATACCGTAATTTCATTAACTGATATAATGTTAATATTCAAAGCTACTGAAGTACTGAAATCTGTTGTGTATCTCTGTAATACACTGATAACCACCAACAGCAGACGGTGTGAGAGTCACATGATGAACCAAAGCCTATTACAAGGTGCACACAAACACTAAACACCATCATGCTAACCCACATGAAACTGAAATAATACATGCATTTAGCAACATTAGATATCATACAACACTAGTGTACAAAACAGATGAGAAAAAAACTAAGAAAAAGTTATATAAAAAAAAAAACATCAAATTGAAATGTAATTCAGTAGAATTCTGGGAATGTCAATTTATGTTTATTATTGTAAATTATAGATTATTTTTCACTTCCAAAAATGGTGTACTACCATAAAATCACATGTAATGTCCAATACAGTGATTGGCTGTGTATATTAGGGGAACTTACCATTAACCATTTAACAGGTTTTTACTGTAACATTTTTTACAGTCTTTTACCGTTAAAATCATGGTCATTTTTTACAGTGTTGATTTTCACACCATTTCTTTGAACTTTCCTGCTTTTCTGTTATACGGATTCAAAGCAGATCATCTTTCAGATTTATTTCATCAGGCCCACAGTATGTGAACGGATCAACAGCCGAACAAGGTGACGCAGGCGATGGAGTGCCTCGGACAGGTTAAATCCATTAAAACCATGAATCACAGCATTAAGGCAGACAGAGAGAAGCAGGACGCACTAATCTGTATGAGGACACACCGGTCCGGCCTGTCTGTGCTGAGGTTTGACCCATGCGTCATTGGGGTTTTACACTAACAGTGTCACTACTACATCATTAGGTGGAGAAGCAGGACCAATACACCACTGATGACCTTTCTACAGTAGCAAGAGTGATACAAATCATTTGTATTTAATTATATTTCAGTCTATCTTTAGTGCTTGATTCTTTGGAGGGTTCTAAACAGTGTGAAATATATACATGTTTTTCCCTATTCACTGTACTTTGTTAAACTCTAATTTATTTATGTGATGTGCAGCTGTATTTTCAGCATCATAACTCCAGTCTTCAGTGTCACATGATCTTCAGAAATCATTCTAATATGATGATTTACTGCTCAAGAAACATTTCTGATTATTATCAATGTTGAAAACAGTTGTGCTGCACAATATTAAAATGATCCATTTTATTTTTTCAGGATTCACAGATGAATAGAAAGTTCAAAAGAACAGCTTTTAGTTGAAATATAAATATTTGGTAACATCATAAATGCCTTTACTCTCACTTTTGACCCATTTAATGAATCCTTGCTGAATAAAAGTATGTTTTTTTCTCCAGTGTCTCACAGTAACTGCTTTAAACATTTATAATAATCAGAAATATCAATTGAGCAGCAAATCAGCATGTTAGTAGTGTTAGTAGTTCTTTTGCTCTCAATGAAGGCGGTCGCATCTTCTCATCTATTGTCTTATACTTTGAGAGACTCTCTCCGCACTGCTCTCCAAACAAAAAAATCATGGATTTGATCAACTGGTCTCTCAACGGAATTGACACCATCTTCTCGACGAGAAGCTTGGGTTCGGGGGAACCTGACTGCCCTGCCGGGACGTTCCCAGCTGGCTACTGTCACGCTGTCTAGTCTCTGTTTCCCTGGGTGTCCACAAGTGGGCTCACTTCCCCTTAGGCACTTCACCATAGGCACTAGTATTCCACTAGTCTTGTCCTGTCATCACAGTAATTGCACTCCTGCTAATTGCACCAGGTGCATTCACTTAATTGTCATTAGCCTCCCTATAAATACCTGTCTTTCCATGTTGTCTGTAAGGAGTCCTTACCTTTCATTTCCAGTCTTCTCGTCCTCCGAGATTCCTCATTGTCTTTTCGCCCTCTGAGACCCCTCGTTTTCCAAGTTGCCTTTCCTGTCCCTTTCCTTTGTTTATTTGTTTTGGACTGTCTTTTTGGTTTTGACCTTGGCTGTGTTTGACAACGATTTGGATTACCCTATATTAATAAATCTTCATGAACAAATGCAAGTCACCAATAATCTTCATGAGCAGAGTCAAGTCAGCACCGATCTTCTGGAATCCAGTATAAACACCATGGGATTACCAGAGTCTCGTTACTTCTCTGTGGAACTACCTGAGTCTCTCCACGTCTCTGATGAACTACCAGAACCGTTTCACGTCTCTGATGAACTACCAGAACCGTTCCACATCTCTGCTGAACTACCAGAGTCTCTCCTCGCCTCTGCGGAACTTCCAGAGGCTCATCACGTCTCAGTCAAACTCTCTGAGCGCCCGACTGTTCCTGTTGTGGCCACGGGGGCTACCCTTTTAACATGTTCATGTTCTTTGTTTCAGACTTGTCCTACCTGACTTGCTCTTCTGGGCTTCGGTTTCGACCACACGGACGTGGTGGTCTTCTGCTCCGCCCTGGGGGGCTTCCGTCCCGACCACACGGTTGTGGTGGTCTTCTGCTCCGCCCTGGGGGGCTTCCGTCCTGACCACACGGTTGTGGTGGTCTTCTGCTCCGCCCTGGGGGTCTCCGGCCTCGACCACACGGACATGGTGGTCTTCTGCTCCGCCCTGGGGGGTTCCCATCCCGACCACACAGTTGTGGTGGTCTTCTGCTCCGCCCTGGGGGTCTCCGGCCTCGACCACACGGACATGGTGGTCTTCTGCTCCGCCCTGGGGGGTTCCCATCCCGACCACACGGTTGTGGTGGTCTTCTGCTCCGCCCTGGGGGGCTCCAGCCTCGACCACACGGACATGGTGGTCTTCTGCTCCGCCCTGGGGGGTTCCCGTCCCGACCACACGGTTGTGGTGGTCTTCTGCTCCGCCCTGAGGGGCTGCTGTTCTGACCGCATGGATGTGGTGATCTTCTGCTCCGCCCTGGTGGGCACCACGCTATGTCCTTCCTGGACTTGTGTTTTTGTGTTTTTTTTTCTCCTCTGCCTGTTTTACACCTTTGGACCTGGCCCTCCGTCCCTCCCCCTGATCCTCCGCCGGTCCACCTCCCTCCTGGGTTTCTTGTCTGTGTCTTTCTTTCTGTTTCCCTCTTGGACCTGGCCCTCTGTCCCTCCCCTTGATCCTCCGCCAGTCCACCTCCCTCCTGGACTCCTTGTTTTATGTTGTACTTCTCTTGTCTCTGTTTCCCTGGGTTTACCTGGTAGTCTTGTCTCTGTTTCCCCAATTTACCTGGTCGTCTTGTCTCTGTTTTCCCCATTTTTACCTGGTCCTCTTGTCTTTGTTTTCCCCATTTTACCTGGCCCTCCGTCCCTCCCCCTGGTCCTCCGCCGCTCCACCTCCCTCCTGGTTCGGGTGGAGCATCTGGCAGCTGCTCCGTGGAGGAGAGGGTAATGTCACGCTGTCTAGTCTCTGTTTCCCTGGGTGTCCACTAGTGGGCTCAATTCCCCTTAGGCACTTCACCGTAGGCACTAGTATTCCACTAGTCTTGTCCTGTCATCACAGTAATTGCACTCCTGCTAATTGCACCAGGTGCATTCGCTTAATTGTCATTAGCCTCCCTATAAATACCTGTCTTTACATGTTGTCTGTATGGAGTCCTTACCTGTCGTGTTTCCAGTCTTCTCGTCCTCCGAGATTCCTCATTGTCTTCTCGCCCTCCGAGACCCTTCGTTTTCCGAGTTCCCTTTCCTGTCCCTTTCCTTTGTTTATTTGTTTTGGAATGCCTTTTTGGTTTTGACCTTGGCTGTGTTTGACAACGATTTGGATTACCCTATATTAATAAATACCTGCTATTTGATCTCTCTCTCTCCCTGTGCTTCACTGGTCGCGATCGTCACAGATACACGATGTAAGCGTGGGAGAGATGGCGGTTTGTGTGTCTGGCGGCTCTTTTATTTATTAACCGCAATATGGATAACATCACGGAGAAGCTCACGGCTTTGGACCGGATGGCTGCTTGTCTGTGCTGGGTTATCTCCACTCCCCTGGTGCAAGTCGTGTGTTTTCATGCTGTACTGATTATGTGCTTGTGTTGCTGAGGTGTTTTTCCTGTTCCCACACTGTACTCCCCATGTACAGTGTGGGATGCATGGTAATGCTAATGGACACCTTCACCAGGTATAAACAGATGTCTGACTTCGGCCCTGAGAAATGATGATACTGCTATGATGTACAGTCACTGACCGCAGCTGATGATGATGATGATGCAAACCACGTTATTTGACCAATCTTTTTGCATGCCTCTCCGATAACAATCATGCAATTCACATTCTCCTTGCCTGACCTGTACAGAAAACATACGTGTGAAATCACCACCTGCTCCAGGGACACATTTGCTTCAAGACTAAAATACACTGACATAAATATTTGAAGAATATTTTGACAGAGTAGGTAAATCCTCTCTGACCACCTGGTCAGTGACTAGAGCAGCACTGCTTTATTCAGTTACTTAGGGAAAAGGCTTCAAAATATATGTCCTCTCAGCATGATTTCATAATTTTCAGGCACACCGCAAGCGGTCTGAAGTGAAGCACTCGTGAGTGTAGAGTCACCATCGGTGGGTCCTCAGATCTGCTCTCCATCCCGGAGCAGCCACACATCTCTGGGGAGCAGCTCTGTAAATACAGCCTCTGTACACAGTCAAAAATCCCCACCGCTCTGACCTCCACCGATTTACACGAACATCAAACGCATGCGTGTGCCAGCAGCATGACGTGCCCTCAATCGACTTGTGACTGGTGTAGAGTTGCACCAAAAGAGAGCAGCTTGATTAAAAATCCTTATTAAATCAAGACTAAACATTCCCAGAATGATTTCGTGTTCCCTTCAACCGGAAAGCTACTGGAGTGCTGCTTTTTTTGCGGGTGAGGGTTGTGTGTGTGTGTGTGTGTGTGTGTGTGTGTGTGTGTGTGTGTGTGTGTGCAGCCAGAACTAAGAACAACAGCGGTGCTCTTTTACTCTCTAAACCCTCTCACAGACTGACCGATTGGCCACCCAGGAGGCGGCACAGGAACTGCCAGCCGTGTAAGCCAGGGTTGGATTATGAGCCATGTGCGTGCCGTGGGGTCTGTTCAGCTGTGTCTCATTAACATTGGCTTCTCGATGAGAAGGCAGAGCTCCATCATAACAAGAGTTTATTATTACTAGTGCCTGAGGATAGTCGAACTCAGGTGTGTCCTCCATAAACTCATTCACATTCTCACTCAACAGCATTGTGATATACAAACAAGAGCTTCCCATTTAACATGTTAATTTAGTGTGATAAATTATTTAAAAATAAATAATGCACCCATTCATGACTTCCACACAATAAGAGCTTGAAGCACTGCTTTTTCGTATATAGCACTTACTAAGAGCTCACAAGCATAAATGGTGGCTAATGTATTAGAATCATGTTCACTAGGGGCTTCTCCCAGCAAATATCGATATGTCATTCATTATATGTAGTAATCAGCACAACATGCAATTAACTCCATAAAAAATGGTAATATATTGGCAGCCCATAATGCAGCAGTGCTGCAGTGATGACATATTTTGTAGCCCAACCCATAAGTTCACATCACCCTGATTACCTCGACAAAAACCCAACAAGATTTTACCACTGGCTTTATGAACATAACTTTTATAAATTTTGAAGCCTGACAGCAAAAGTAAATAAAAAAAAAAATATATATATATATATATATATATATATATATATATATATATATTATGTCCTATAAGAAAATGTGCCATTGATCTTATTTCATGCATTTAACCAAAACTGTATTTTTGTTAAATTATGTATTATATTAAATTACTGTATTTATATTGATTATATGAAATTATATACAAAAATTATGAATATTATGTTTTTAAAATTGATTTTATTTGACTTTTATTCCTAATCTACATAATTGAATTGTATTCTATGGAGAGAGTCGCATCAAGCACTTCACTACATGTCTTGATGTGTATGGTTTGTGTATGTGACTATAAAACTTGAAACTTTACTTCTGAATGACAGAACTGGAAGCGCTAAAATTTGTAAACATTTGTTGCTAATTTGTTTCTGTTTGTTGGCAAACAAAAATATGTCATCCCTGCAGCACTCCACAGTACTGAAATCCTTTCTCTCTTGCGTCCTAACAGAAACCACACATCAACACACACATGCATGCATCCTCGAATTTTGGACTCCGTGGGTAGTTGAGCCAAATGACACAAAGACCTGCTCTCAGTCTGCACTCACACTCCTCTCCTGCTGACCTCGCTTGAGACACAGCCAATCATAACGACTGTCCAGAGCCAAAGGTGTCCACCAGGGCTTTGCTCTGGGCCCGCCTGCTGATTTCACATGCAAGGTGACTGGGACACACACTTTGATCTCTGGGGGCTTGTGGGCTTAACCAAGCACTGAACCAGGCGTATCCTCTCTGCGGTGGGCTTCGGTTATGCTGTCAAACCTCCTTTTCTCCACAGGTGGAGCAGAAGGGGGCAAGTGCACCATAGCATGCTAACGTGCAGTGGGAAGGGTTCACATGCGGAAGGAGCTCGCTGCTGAGCTGTGCTGAGAGTGTATAAAGCCAGGCTTGGCAGTGGCTCTCTGGCACGTCTGAAGTCAGAACGAATGACCTTCCAGAGCCCTCGCCGGCATGCCAGCCCTGATCTACTGGGCAAGGAAACTTGGCTGGGGCTCCGTGTGAAGACGTTCACATACACACAGTTTCAACACAAACAGGACACAACCTTTTTACACATTCTGCGTACAGAGACGGCTGGCCTAACACTTTCATAGCTATCCTGAAAGCTTCCGGCACAAGATCCTTGGCGTTCCTCTCATGACCTCTTCCTCCATGCAAGGTTAACAATCACAGATGCAGAAGATCAGTGTAAAGATTATCCCGTCATGACTACAGCAGCAGTCCCTGCTCTATTACCTTCAAACATCCATCTGACATCACTCGATCCTGCAGTATGATCCAACTGTGGCCTGGAGTGAAACACATTAAAAGCCTCAAATGAAAGTTTTTTTTGCTAATATCTGTCAGGTGCACAGGTTCAGCTGTGGGTCAGGTAGAGCTGTGGCCTGTACGTCTCTGATTACCCAATAGGACAAGAAGAATAGCGGAGGCCTAAAGGACATGAAACGCTGCCCTAGTGCTCATGCTTTTAAGCTGCACACAACAACCTCAAAGAAAACACTGGATAATTATATTTTTTGTCATTACTGCTCATGAAACAAACATTTGAATTGTTACTGCTTATGGACACTATGATTTTATTCCATTCCCCATAATGTACTCTCATGATTTTAAACATAAAAGCAATTGTGCAAACGGTTGTAAACGTTTGGCTCATGTATTTCTGTAACACTGTGATGCTGGATATCTTTATATAGTCACATTTTGCCATGATAAGGTCTCTTTGAGGGCAGGACATTGTATGCATCTTCAATTTCAGAAAGGTTATCAAGATTCAATATTCGCATTTACTGACAGCAGGTCATCACATTTCAACAATAAAAGCACGTACGGGATGGCAGCAATGTTATGATCCTTCACATGGACATCCAGAGTGGTCATGAATTGTGCTGTACTGAATTGAGCTGTATTGGCCATTACCCCATCAACAGAGCACATGGTCAGTACTAGCCCCTGCAGAGCTCGACTGATTGATTTGACATGACAATGTAATACATTTTGAGTAACTCTGACATTGTATTAAATAAATGCTACATAAATATCAGTAACATGTTGAAAACCTTATTTTTGAGTATGGGGTGACCAAAATTATTATCACTATATGATTAATTTTATTTCATGATATGTCATTATACACACACACACACACACACACACACACACACATACATATATGGAATGCAACAGAAATTTATTAAAAAAAAAAAAATGTAAAAAATAAAATAAAAAACAGAACAGAACAGATCATTGCATAGTCTTTACTGTATTAATTAAATACAGATTAATCCTTATTTAAGCAACTAAATCTATTCAGTTTAGACTATTTTCACTTTATGACTGAATGCACCGACACAATATACAGACAGATCAATTTTTTTTTATGTTTATGTATTCACTAAAACAGGCATTTTAAATATTCTTAAATTAAAGAAGATAATAATGACAATTTGATTTCAGGCTGTTAAATGTTGTGAATTCTGTGGTTACAAAGCCATGACGAAGGCTATTTTTTTTTTTTTTTTTTTATGAAACGTAAACACTCACTTAACGTTATCAAGATTCAATATTCGCATTTACTGACAGCAGGTCATCACATTTCAACAATAAAAGCATGTTAAACAATTTTAGCCCTGATTTTCCATTCGCTAACAGTTAATGGAGACCACCGACAAAATCAACAGGTAGCTTAGGTTATTGATGATCGCTATGTGTAAATGTTCATGACGTGATGTGAATTTGTAGTACACGGAGTAACCACTGATCTGCCCATCACTCGTATGAAGCAGCACTAGCCCAATGAGGGACGAGAAACAAAAATGGCCCTATTTAAACGATCTAATATACAGCGCACATTCACTTAGGGCTTGTCCGAGTCCACTTTTGCTGGTTTAACAACAGGAAAAATGGTCGGCACACCCGGAGCATGGTCTAAAAGGGTTGTCTCTATTCCCTTAATGAGTAATGGGTGTGTTTAGGGCATAGCATGCTATAAACCAATCTGAGCCTCATCTCCCATTCCTTTTAAGAGCCAGTTGTGCTTGCGCCATGCCATATTCGCTATTTACATGGCAGAATTTGCAAGCGCAAAGACCGAACGCATCTCATAGAGTAAACGGTGCTGCTTGTAAACGAGCAAAGAGGTAGCCTAATTCTGATACATGCAATGACTATCCATTATGGCATGATGTAGGCATTTTTATATTTATGTAGTCTACACAATAATAGTATTTTACATAGTAATCCTTTTAACTTTAATATTTGGCATGTTTGTGTACCCCTCTAATTCAGGCCAGCACACCCATGGGTGCACAAATGGGCGCAAATGCATTTGCTTTTTAAACAAAGTGGTGCAGGACATGAAAATTATTAACTGCGTCTGGATGAAACTAGCAAAAGACACTTGTGTCGCGCCAAGTGTATGATAGGCCCCAAAGTCTGTCAAGTGTGTCCAAATTTAGTTGTGTGCGTAAGTCCCCTTCTCTGAAACATGATGCATGATTATGCATTTATTTTCACGATGAATCCTTTCATGATGAATCTTTTTCACATAACTGATATCTCTTTGATTATTTCAACAGACACAATAATAGCTGAACTACCACTGTTGAGAAGTTTCTGTACTCTTGATTCTTCTGATGGTATGGCAGTAAAACAAAAAAACTAATTTAAAAAAATAGTTTTTGTTGATACAAGTCTTTACAGTTACTTTAACCCTAGAAACTCCTGCTATACACTTTAGTTCTGACATTTGGACAGGTTTTGACCAGATGCTTCTGTTCTCATGCGCTGAAGTCATACAGCATTCATGTATTCCCACCATCAGAGGACAGAGATGTAACTGTGCTACCGATCATCGCATGCAGGAGGAGCTGCTTATACGAGAGAGACATTCGGATGGAAACAGAGCATTGTAAACAGCATTAATCTACAACCAGCACTGAAACCAAAATGCCACACTCAACAACAACGCTCATGAAACCATCATGCTGTTTAAATATATACAACACTGACGTGGTGCGTAACTGAAATTAACCGTAATGGGCTGTGAAAATCATCTGTTCCTGTTTAAATAAGTGGAATTAAGCTGTGAACGGAATAACCTCAGGCTGAGGTTATGGTCGCCGATGAGAAAAAGACAGACGTGTCCTGAAGGCACCTGGAGCAAACGTGATCTGCTGCACTTGCATTACATGAAATTGTTTTCACACAGTCCTCGTGTCTCACAAATCAATCACTGTCTATAAATGAGTCAAGTGTGACATTCTAGACAATACGCACCTCATAAAAACAGTGTAGAGAAACACCAGCAGACTCATGATGCGAGGCAGATGAAACTGAGCACTGTGAGATAAAGCTGCTGACAGACGTCATCTACAGCACAGAAACTAGTCATGTTCCGAAACACTGCAGGCGTGACAACACTACAGACCCTGTCCAACCTTACAAACACCAGAAACATACCCTGGCCATCATCATACTGCGACGTATTGCATGATTTGAGATAGAAGAGACCAGGGCTAGTTGTCACTTTATTTACTGTAATAAATATATATATATATATATATATATATATATATTAAATTATTTTCGGTACAGACACAAACCTTAAAGTCTCAACTAAGTATCATCAACAACAAAATGTATATGGTGTTTTCAAATTTGCCAGATTTTATTTGTATTGTACAGCACATTTGGTCAACTGGGAGCTTTATAAATAGAGCAAAAAAGAAGAAAGAAAGAAAGAAAGAAAGAAAGAAAGAAAGAAAGAAAGAAAGAAAGAAAGAAAGAAAGAACAGGATTACAAACAGATTTCTGCTCATTTTAAACAATTCAGAACACAACTAAAATATCAAGTTGTTTTGGCCAGCAAATATTGTAATACAACCTGGTATAAATTTATAACAGTTGAAACACATTTGACTTATCCTAAGACAAATGTGACAAAATGCCTCAACCTGAAATGTGTTTCACTTCAGATCTGCCTTCACTTTCCAGCAGCTCATGTTAATGTATGTCAGTGTGTTTTACTCTGTTCACTTGTTAAACAGATATTATTGAATCTTGATTCAGACAGAGCTTACAAAATGGTTCCAATTTAAGATAGTTTTGAACTGCTTTGGGATTTATTTGTGAAGGTGCATTTTTGAAACTTGCAATCCAGTAGACTTCGGAGGGCACTAATGTAACTTATTTATATGCATGTAATGGTGAGCTGGGTGGCAAATGAGCGTTATTGATGCTCTGAGATCACTGTCTAGTTGTAACACCAGTGTGCCCTCGACTGGTACTGCTGCACAATTAGTGCAATCCAGCTCATTTAAGATGTGTCTGCTGCAGAACATGCCTGTACGAGGAAACATGACGAAAGCCTCCAAAATTACCTGGATTGCCATCCACACAGCACAGCAGCAGGTGTAAACAACACCATCCCATCTCCACTCAAACGCTTTATTAACCGGAAAAAAAAAACTCTTGCCTGGTATAAATTGTTTTACCTAATGTGATTGCTCACCTCACACTGTTTATATTGTGTTAGGAGTCAAGATTCCACAAAAAAATTAAGTGACGCACCTACAATAAGTGAGAGCAATCATTTTCCATCAACTCGACTAATCAGATTTCGGTGTCATCTGATATAAGGTTTCCTCATCTCATTACAGTACACGGATCTGCCAGAACACTGTGCTTATTGCACTCAGAGCGAGAATCTGATATAGAGATAACATGCTGTTGACAAACTGAAATCCATATTTTGATAGATGAAAGCACTACAAGAGTTTCCTGTCTCACCAGTTTTCCTGCTTCATGTCAATGTGAGGAGCTTCTGAAGCGCTGTTGGCGGTAGCTGAAAGGTAATTGGGAGTGCGATGTAATGCCTACCATTAATAAATGTCAAAAGAGACAGACAGACACTGCTTTACTATGAGAGCTCAGTCAAGAAGATTGCATGAAATCCATGATTGCCAGCACCATTAAAGTACATAACAATAATAATACATATACAAAATGTATAACAATAAATGATTTTAACAGCTTAATAAATATATAAGAATAATATTTAAAAACTTCAGTTTTTTACACCCCTTCTGAAAAAGAGCCATCTTGATAACACCATATTGAGGAACTATAGACCAATATCAAATCTTCCTTTTTTAGGCAAGATTATTGAAAAGGTAGTTTTTAATCAGCTGAACAAATACTTAAACTCAAATGGATACATGGATACACAGCACAGAGACAGCTATCCTTAAGATAATAAATGATATTCGCTTAAATTCTGATTCTGGCAAAATATCGGTGCTGGTATTGCTAGATCTCAGAGCTGCGTTTGACACTGTGGATCATAACATACTTCTACAGAGACTGGAAAACTGGGTCGAGCTTTCTGGGATGGTACTCAAATGGTTCAGGTCATACTTAGAAGGGAGAGGCTATTATGTGAGTCTAGGAGAGCATAAGTCTAAGTGGACGTCCATGACATGCGGAGTCCCACAAGGCTCAGTGGGAGCATATACAGGCTAAACAAGAGCGATGCTAGAACTAAGTCAAATAATGAGAAAGAACCAAATTGCCTATCACAGCTATGCTGATGATACCCAGATTTACCTAGCCTTATCTCCAAATGTCTACAGCCCCATTGACTCCCTCTGCCAATGCATCGATGAAATTAATAGTTGGATGTGCCAGAACTTTCTTCAGTTAAACAAGGAAAAACTGAAGTCATTGCATTTGGAAACAAAGATGAAGTTTCCATGGTGAATGCATACCTTGACGCTAGGGGTCAAACAACTAAAAATCAAGTCAGGAATCTTGGTGTGATTCTGGATTAGATGTTTCCAGTCAAGACTTGGAGAAATTTGTTCATGTCTTTATCACCAGCAGCATGGACTATTGTCTCCTCGCCGGCCTTCCCAAGAAGACCATTAGGCCTTCTACTAGACCATTTCAAGATTCCAAGCTTTACAAATTCATACTCTTGCTTTTTCTGGTGGAAGGTAATTGTAAGATAAATGCTGCACCAGTTTGTAGATGATGCTGATTATCACCAGAGCACTCCAGCACTCTTGTGCCGCAGAAAAGCAGTAGCATGGCTTAATGAGCCTCACTGGATAAAAACTATGCAAGTGTCACAAGGAGTGTCATTTAAAGGTTACGCTGCATATTTCTTGTTTCTAAAGGTTTTTTTTTGTTGTTTTTTTTAACTGAAGGTGACCGGGCTTTCTCATTGGCTGCTCCCAGACTCTGGAACAGTCTCCCTCTCTATGTTAGATCTTCCCCTTCTGTTTCTACTTTTAAATCTTCATTAAAAACTTATCTGTATTCTTCATGTTTTGAATGATGATATTTTTACATGTTTTAAAGGTTTTGATCCAGTGTATTAATTCTGTCTAAATATTGCTTTAATTTTTGTTTTAATATTTCTGTACAGCACTTTGGTTGCAACTTCTGTTGTTTTGAAATGTGCTTTATAAATTAATAAACTAAGCTAAACTACGTATTTCTTGTTTTGGTATCACCAAATAAATACGCTTTTTTTTTTTTTTTTTTTAGTTTTTGTGTTGCTGCATTCTTTCCAGTATCATTATAAAGCCAAAACACATGTCATGTTACGTGTTTGACCTTGCATAGAACTGTTGTTTTCATGATGTAAAAAGCATGTATGTGATTGTTTCTGTGAGTCTGATCTCATCTGCTGGCCTGTGCAGGGATGTGGAGCAAGCGTCCACCTGAGGCCAGACGCCCCTCTCGCTGTCAGTTTGAATCCCAGAACAAATCAGACATATTTACACGTTATCTTCACAAGCAAACATGGCTGTGAATCAGTGTCTGTTTTCTTCAGGCTGACGCTGCGATCGGCAGCAGCACAAACACCTGTAATGTCCGGAGTAAATCGCTGGGAGCCAGTGTGCTGCTGCTGCAAGGCATGCTGGGATGTGTTGACCTTTTCATCAGATCATTATTAATACATACAGGGCATTAGGAAAGGTTAATGAGTGAGAGGAAGGTTATTCTCTCCGAAAGCAAACAAGGGCCACAGAGCCTCGTAAGTGCCGACTCTGCTGTGTGTGTAGTTGTAGTAATGTAGTAGTGTAGTGTAGTAAGTTGTAGCAATCTCATAAATCTCTCACACAAGCGGTCGTCTGTTGTTGTTGCAATCTACACTATTTTGTTGCAGATGTTGTTCATTCTCTTTTGTTTTGCCAGTGCTTGTTCCTTGTGAAACAACTGATTAGTGCAAAACAAATTCAATCCACATGTGCGACTTGCACGTACAAAGTAAAAAATCAGGTGGTGCGTGTACAATTCTGAAGAAGACTAGAGTCGTGTCACTCACACTGCACGCATGCACTAGCATACACATCAAAAGTGAAGTATACTTGGGGGTTTAGGGCACATTCACACTTGGCAGGTATTGTTTGAACATTGTTTGAACCATGTGCAGCAGAGGAATTCTTGTCACTGTTTTTACTCCTTTACACATTTAAAGCATCTAGAGAGAATAAAAATGGTCAAAATACCACTCTATGTATACACATACACAGCATTGTTTTGGATGTTCAGTAAGTTCTACCAAAAAATATATGCCATAAAATCAGCTTTGATCGTATCTTTATGACTTTTATTTTGTATTTTAAGATTTGTTGTCAAAAAGGAGAGTGTGAATACTAAGCAAACCAGGACTACATGTATCAATAATTGTTTTTGGTCTAAAACAACCTAACTACAAATGTTAACACACCCTTAGGATATAGTACTCATAAGGGGTTTTGCAATGTCTTTCTGGAGCTTCACAGATGTATGATAAGCAGTAGCATTACATTTCTTCAAAATGGCAAAGAAATGCAATAATACTGGTTTGAGGGGGTCAGGGGTTGAGGACATGATGGCTGAAATCTGTTTCTCAAGCTTACAGCTGCAGAGGTCATACTCGTTTATTTGCTTCTTATTACCATTATTTACTGTAGAAGTTTGGTTTGTTTGTTTGTTGTTCACTTCCTGTTTGTTGCTGGGTGTCTTGACTTTGAGCTCTGTCACATTATTTTTTACAGACTTTTTTAATCTCAAAAATCTATTGTATACACCATCATTTTTGTTTCTATAATGTGAATATATCCTCTATCGTATTCTACAACAAAAACAATCAGAGCACCTTGTTATCACTAGTTTTATTTTGATTTTCTGAGTCCGCTATTTATCTTATAGCCTATTAGCATCGCCAGCGTGGTTGCCGCTAATCCTGCTTGCATTGCTAATACTCTATTCACACACATTACCGTTGCTTTACTCACTGTTATTTGCTTTAATGAATGTCGGATGAATGTCTTCTTTTGAGTGCAGGTGAGGACATGTTCTGAATGCAGCTCGAGCTGGAGGCTGTGGAGAAGCAGATTCGCGACCTGGAGGACAGGCAGGCCCAGCTGAAAGAGCAGAGAGCCGAGCTGGAAACCTCTCGGACTGATGCTCACAAGTTCATGGTAAGTGTACAGCGCTCTGCTAACAGTCCAACCACTTCTACTCTGTGTGTTTCTCTGCACAGGCCCGGTGCACCCAGGACACGATCTTCCCAGATGCCCTTCACTCCAGCGCCAGGACACCACGGACCCTTGGTGCATCCACAGCGGAGGATACAATCCAGGCCCCGGGCGAAGACTTCTCCCCCTCCAGAACCACTTTGTCCCCTCCGCGAGACGGATCGCGATGCTATGATCGTCGGAGACTCCATCGTCCAACACATCCATGCTACGCTAGCCGACGGTAAAGTGCACAATCACTGTTTCCCTGGTGCTCGTGTTCTCAATGTTTCTACGCAGATACCCGCGATCCTGAAGGCCGAGGAGAGCCCCAGAGCGGTCGTGCTTCACGCCGGGGTTAACGACACCACGCTGCGGCAGACGGAGACGCTGAAGAGGGACTTCAGGAGCCTGAAAGAGACGGTTCGCGGCACGACACCCGCGGTGACGATCATCGTTATTATATATATAGTACATTATCACAGATAATAGTTTTGATGTACTCTGCTTGACTGGCTGCTTTGGCTAAAACCAAATGATTATATTGGTCTAAATGAGTCGACTCCACCAAACTATTGTTACAAGCATGAGCCCTGTCAGACTGGTCAATATATAGTGATATTCTCAATGTTACCCAGAAAACAGGATACAGGTTTAACTCATTCAAAATACTTCTGCTTAATGTTACACTGTCAGACATGCAAAAGAAATCTATTGTATCTCTTGCCCTGGCTACTGTGTATAGACCACCAGGGCCGTATACAGAATTCCCAAAAGAATTTGCAGATTTCCTCTCAGACCTATTGGTAACAGTTGGTTACTATTGTAGAAACTTAATTTTCTGTAAATGTAATTTTCTGTAATTTTTCTTTTCAATGATTTGTATCGTAATAGGCGCTATACAAATAAACTTTAATTGAATTGAATTGAAAGGTGATAAGGTGCTAATCATGGGAGATTTTAATATTCACGTTGATAATACAAATGATGCATTAGGACTCGGTTTACTGACCTAATAAACTCTTTTGGAGTCAAGCAAAATGTCACCAGGCCCACTCATCGTTTTAATCATACACTAGATTTAAATATATCACATATAACCGATCTTACTGATATAGATATCGTACCTCATAGTGATGATGTTACAGACCATTTCCTTGTGTCGTGCATGCTGCATATAACTGATATTAACTATATGTCTCAGCGTTACCGTCTGGGCAGAATTATTGTTCCAGCCATCAAAGACAGATTCACAAATAATCTGCCTGATTTATCTCAACGCTATGTATACCCATAAATACACATGAACTAGACAAAATGACTGGCAACATGGGCACTATTTTCTCTAATACATTAGAAGATGTTGCCCCCATCGAATTAAAAAAGGTTAGAGAAAAACATACTATGCCATGGTATAACAGTAATACTCACTCTCTCAAGAAAGTAACTCTTAATCTTGAACGCAAATGGAGAAAAACTAACTTGGAAGTTTTTAGAATTGCATGGAAAAACAGTATGTCCAGCTATAGACAGGCTCTAAAAACTGCTAGGGCAGAGCATATCCACAAACTCATTGAAAATAACCAAAACAATCCAAGGTTTTTATTTAGCGCTTTTTTTATTTAGTGGCTAGATTAACAAAAAACCAGACACCACCCAATCCAAATATTCCATCAACATTTAATAGTAATGACTTTATGAATTTCTTCACTGATAAAATAGATAACATTAGAAATACAATAGCGAATGTAGATTCTACAGCGTCTAACACTTCAGTTTCACCCATCGCACCCAAAGATAAACTGCAGTGCTTTACAAACATAGGACAGGAAGAGCTAAATAAACTTATCACTGTATCTAAACCAACAACATGTTTATTAGATCCTGTACCCACTAAATTACTAAAAGAGTTGTTACCTGTAGCCGAAGAACCGCTTCTCAATATCATTAACTCGTCGTTATCTTTAGGTCACGTCCCAAAACCATTCAAGCTGGCGGTTATCAAGCCTCTTATCAAGAAACCAAAACTAGATCCTAGTGAACTGGCAAATTATAGGCCCATTTCAAATCTTCCATGTCTTAAAATTTTAGGAAAAGTTGTGTCTGTTCAATTGTGCTCCTTCCTACAAAAAAATATCAGTATGAAGAATTTCAGTCAGGCTTCAGGCCCCACCATAGCACAGAAACTGCACTTGTTAAAATTACAAATGACTTGCTTCTTGCGTCAGATCAAGGCTGCATCTCATTTCTAGTCTTACTTGATCTTAGTGCTGCGTTCGACACCATAGATCATGACATACTCATAGATCGATTACAAAACTATACAGGTAATCAAGGGCAGGCTCTAAGATGGTTTAGATCCTACCTGTCCGATCGCTATCATTTTGTTTATTTAAATGGGGAGTCATCTCATTTATCACCAGTAAAATACGGAGTGCCACAAGGATCTGTCCTAGGTCCCCTTCTATTTTCAATATACATGTTGCCCCTTGGTAATATTATTAGAAAATACGGGATTAGTTTCCACTGTTATGCTGATGATACTCAACTATATAACTCAATGAGACCAGATGAAACTTCTAAACTATGTAAGCTAACAGAGTGTGTTAAAATTGTAAAAGATTGGATGACCAATAATGTTCTCCTATTTAATTCTGATAAGACAAAGATGTTACTTATTGGACCAAAAAACAGTACACAGAATCTCCTAGATTACAGTTTGCAACTAGACGGATGTACTGTTACTTCCTCTACAGTCAAATATCTGGGTGTTATATTAGACAGCAACTTGTCTTTTGAATACCATGTTTCCCATGTTAAAAAATAGCATTCTTCCATCTTAGAAACATTGCCAAACTACGAAACATGTTATCTGTTTCTGATGCAGAAAAGCTAGTTCATGCATTCATGACCTCTAGACTGGACTATTGTAATGCACTTCTAGGTGGTTGTCCTGCTTCATCAATAAACAAGTTACAGTTAGTCCAAAATGCAGCGGCTAGAGTCCTTACCACACTGTAAAACCCGACAAGTTAACTTAACTCAAACCGTTTGAGTAAACCGATTGCCTTGACTGTAATAGCCGACAAGTAAACTTAACTCAAACGGTTTGAGTAAACAGATATCCTTAAGTTATGTTAACTCAAACCATTTGAGGAAACCGATTGCCTTAAACCGTTTAAGTTGAAAAAACTCACAGTTATGAGTACTCTGAACTTAATTCAGTTGAGTTCACTGAAAGAAGATATACATTGCAATTAAGTAATTAAGTGATTAATTGAGTGATAATTGAGTTTAGTGATGAACACCTGCTGTTAACAAATAGAATTACTGAAGAAAAGAGAGAAAGGAAATACAGCTGACTTCAGACACAGCCTCACTCAAACCTGACAAGTTATGTTAACTCAAACCGTTTGAGGAAACCGATTGCCTTAAACCATTTAAGTTGAAAAAACTAACAGTTATGAGTACTCTGAACTTAATTCAGTTGAGTTCACTGAAAGAAGATATACATTGCAATTAAGATTAACTAAGTGCTGATTGTTAATTAGTGATGAACAGCTGCTGTTAACAAACAGAATCACTGAAGAAAAGAGAAACACAAGAACTACTACAACTGACTTCAGACACAGCCTAAGATGAAATCAACTGAAATAAAATACATGAAATCTCTCAAGATCTGATTAAACAACCCCACAAACAGCATCACCAGCTCCACTTATTAATAACCAGACTGACTTTATTTCTGTCAGACATCTACAGAAGATCTTATTGAGAATGAACTAAGGTTTAGATGTTGATTTATTGTTTCATTTGAAGTAACAAAAGTTAATATAAAAATGACTTTCTAAACATTTTGTACACATACATTTTTCTTCTATGCCAGTAGTTGGTCAAACACAGCCATTAATAATCAGAATATGAACCTCTACAATGGTGACAAAAAAAACATGCTGCAATGCATGCTGGGTACTATTGTGTTACAAAACTCATTCTTGGCTCCCACTATGCTCTGCAGCATTTTTTTTTTATGGTCACCAATGTTGAGGTTCATATTCTGATTATTGATGTCTGTGTGTGACTAATTGACACCATAGAAGTCCAAACTGTTTGGGAAGTCTTTGTATTATCTGATTATCACAGAACCACTGGCTCTTAGCATCCATTTACTATAATCAATCAAATTACACAACACCTATTTCATCAGAGATTAGACTCAGTACAGTTCAATAATTGATGATTATCATCACCAATATAAAGTATAACAACCTACACCTAGGTACAGGTTAACACCTGATGGCATTTCTTATGGGCTTTTGAATTACAACAAATGTGTTGTAGAAACACACGGTTATAACAGCCAGAGAAAACACAAAGACAGAAGTCAAGGATCAAGAGCCCAACTAAAGCAAACACTGATCTCTAACATGGTTACTTCAAATGAAACAATAAATCAACATCTAAACCTTAGTTCATTCTCAATAAGATCTTCTGTAGATGTCTGACAGAAATAAAGTCATTCAGGTTATTAATAAGTGGAGCTGGTGATGCTGTTTGTGGGGTTGTTTAATCAGATCTTGAGAGATTGCATGTATTTTATTTCAGTTGATTTCATCTAAGGCTGTGTCTGAAGTCAGTTGTAGTAGTTCTTGTGTTTCTCTTTTCTTCAGTGATTCTGTTTGTTAACAGCAGCTGTTCATCACTAATTCTCAATCAGCACTTAGTTAATCACTTAATTACTTGAATGCAAAGTTTCAAAACTTACATGGTTTAAATCAAGGCAATCTGTTTACTCAAACGGTTTGAGTTAAGTTAACTTGTCGGGTTTTACAGTGCAGGATAAGAAAATGTGATCATATTACCCCAATTTTACAGTCTCTGCACTGGCTACCTATTTAGTTCTGTATCAGTTACAAATTATCATTACTTAGCTATAAGGCCCTAAATGGTTTAGCTCCTGCGTACCTAACTAGCCTTATACCACGCTACAATCTGGATCTAGAACATCTGAGAATAGATGACGCCAACCCCTCAGAGGACCTCAGATGTTGCTAACCCTGAAACAACATACAGAACTACCAAATTTTGCTATAAGTTTGATTACATCATATTATCATTGCTGTTAATAATGTTCAACATCTGGTTGACTACGTCTTTTATAAATTTTTCTGAAAATTTCTACCATATGCACAAACTGACTGTCACCACTGATGAACTACTACTAAATATTGTAGAAACTTAATTTTCCATAAAGTTGCTTTGCAATGATTTGTATCGTAAAAAAATTAACAAATAAAAAAGTTTGGTTTGTCTGATACGGAGCAATTCTTCTCTCACCCCATGTGCTTAACACATACACACCTGCCTTGATACAATAGCTGAGCAGAGATAAACTATAAAGACCCTCTGCACCACTTTCAGCTCTTTCCTCAGGCTTTATACTCATGATTTTACAACATGTCATGATACTAATATCATTATCAAATTCGCTAATGATATGACTGTGGTGGGGTTGATCACCAGAGGCAATGAGTATGCCTACAGAGAGGAGGTACAGAAGTTAATGGTGTGGTGTACATAGAAATCTGTCTCTAACCATCAAGAAAATAAAAGAACTCATCATTGACTTCAGAAAGAAACAGGATGTTCATACACCATTGTACTGTACATTAATGGTGAATTACTAATTCATTCCCTCAATGTACTAAAACGTGCACACGATTTACTATTGCGTTCACTCGATTTATAAATTGTCCACACGATTTACTAATTTGTTCCCTTGATTTGCTAAATCGTGCGCACGATTTATCAAATCGAGGGAACGCAATAGTAATCGTGTGCACGTTTCAGTACATTGAGGGAATGAATTAGTAAATCGTGCGCACAATTTATTTATTTTTTCTTGCATGTCATGTGCGGGGCTCCGTACTGAGGACCTCTCATGGACAATAAACATCATGCCGCTAGTCAAGAAGGCACAAAAGCAACTGTACTTTTTAAGAATGCTCAGGAAGATTAACCTGTCACAGCAGCTTCTTGTGTCATTCTATTGATGTTCTATTGAGAGTGTACTCACACATGGCATGCTGGTGTGGTATGGAAGCAGCTCTGCAACTGACAAAAAGGCTCTGCAGGGAGTCACAAAGACTGCAGAGAACATCACAAACCAACAGTTACCTGCCCTGGAAGACATATTCATTACACGTTGCCTGAAGAAAACACACAACATTCTAAAGGATTCACATCATCCTGCTGAGATGAAAAAACACACTAAAACACATTCTTGATATTCAAGAGCATGCATTAAAGGTCCCATTCTTCGTGATCCCATGTTTTAAACTTTAGTTAGTGTGTAATGTTGTTGTTAGAGTACAAATAATATCTGTAAAATTCTAAAGCTCAAAGTGCAATGCCAAGCGAGATATTTTATTTAACAGAATTCGCTTACATCGAACGACCCGTTTGGACTACATCCCTCTAGTTCCTGCAGTAATGACGTCACTAAAACTGTTTTTTGACTAACCTCCGCCCACAGGAATACAAAAAAAGGGGGTGTGGTCTTGTTGCGCTCCCACGGAGAAGAGGAAGAGCTGTGTTTGTGTTTGTCGCCATGTTGAAACGCTGTTATTTTCATCTCGGAGTCCAATCACCTTTGTTTGGGCTTCCCAGGGACGCTGTACTTGGAGATTAATGGTAACAATTTATGTTTGACTCTGTTCCCGAAAATTATAATCCACATGTAAGACTATGTGCAGCACATTTTGCTGAGGACAGCTTCCTCAATCTCAATCAGTTTAATGCCAGATTCGCATATAGATTATTCTTGAAAGATGGAGCAGTTCCCTCTTTGTCTGGAGAAGGCGTTGTTTATGGACCACAACCGGTAAGTGTATTTTATTATTTAAGTTGGTGCGTTTAACAGGTTCTGTAACTTATTACACAAAGGGCAATGCTGTTTAGCTTTGTTAACTAGATGTTAGGGCTGTGCAAAAAAATTGAATGCTATTTTCATGCGCATCTCATCAGTAAAGGCATTCTGTGATTAGAAGTACATCTCCAGCACGTGCATTCAGATCAGTGTTGCCAGGTTTTCAAAACAAATCCTGTCCACTTGCTTCTCAAAACTACTCCAAAACTAGCCCAATCGTGTTTCCAGGAGGTCAGCCTGTGCTCAGCTTGTGTCGAATCACAACACAGGAACCGCTGGCCCAATCAGAACTCGTTACGTATTTCTGAAGGAGGGACTTCATAGAACAAGGAAGTCATCAGCCCGTTTTTATGACAGTGAAAACAGCGGTATACAGATAAGTGAATTGTGTGAAAAATACTGTGTTTTTGTTACACGCGAAACATGAACATGTTATACTGCACACTGTAAACACAATCAAAGCTTCAAAAAAGCACGAAAAACGTGACTTTTAATGACAATAACATCTGTGCACTTTACTTTATATTTATCACTTATTTCTATTTTTATTTTGCTGTATACGTTGGAAAGTCTATAATTTCATTGTATGTCTCTCTACAATGACAATAAAAGATGAATTGAATTGAATTGAATTTATCCCAGGTCAGCAAGAGTCTAGGTTGATAAGCCACAGAGTTCCACAGAGCTATCCGGGGATTGTGAAGGTTCTGCTGACATTTCACTGGAGCAGATTGATGGGTTATTTCAGGCCGAAACTCATGTGCCCACTTTTAACACACGTCTCCGCAGGCTCAGAGCCGGATTATCCATAAGGGCACTTGGGCCAGTGCCCAGGGGCACCAACCATTCACAACAACTAGGGGGGCACCACATGACACAAGCTTTAAAAATATCTTTCGTAAATTGTTTTATTATTAACTTGAAATTCTTGAAAGACCATACATAACTCGTTTATGAACACTAACTTAACAACAACAATAATAATAATTAATTATAAATAAATAAAGATTACATGACCACTATCAGTCCCCCCCTTCCGTCCCCAATCTGTCAGAATTGAGTTGGTCCCCAAGTACGCGCAAATGTGTCATTTTTTTACAGAAAATGAATCAAAATGGACAGATGTCAATTGAGTGGTTTTGCAAAAAGACAGTTAAAGAAAGACAAGGACGCTAGACGTTTAGCTACAATTCAAAATGTTCCATGGATCGAAAGTTTTTTTTAAACGACTGAAGAATGAGCTCAGGACGACAATGACACAGAAGCCATTGACTGCACTCTCCCTGTTTACCATTGAAGTTAAAGTTAAAACATTACTGTCTCCAGCCGCGAGAGGGCGCTCTATGCTGCTCAGTGCTCCTGTAGCCTACATTGAAAACATAGAGCCCCCTTTGCGGCTGTAGACGGTAATGTTTTCTCTTGGTTCTTGGTTCTAGATAAATGCGATTTATAGTCCAGTGCGGCATATATGTGTTTTTTTCCTTGTCATGACATTTTTATTTTATTTATTTATTTTTGGGGGGGGGGGGTGCTATTGAGGTACAGTGCTCTTAATACGGCCCTGCACAGGCCAACAAAGTGCACATTTGGCAAGCGTTTGCAGACGCCCTGTCATCAGACACGTACAGCATCTCTCATTTCCATGCCAGGCATGGTGCAAAGTGCATCAGCGTTCCTAAAGCCGAGACAAATGTTCAGCAAGGGTGAGATGGAGATATGTGCATGTGTGAGAGGAGCGTGAGCACATGCCTCTATCCAGAAGCAGCCAGATGCGCCGTGACTCAATGGGACGTCCTAACACCGCCAGCTGACGTGTTGCGCTTGTTTGTGAAGCACGAGAGATTTAGGTGTGAAACAGATGTCAAAGTTGCTGAAATACAAAAAGCGTTAACCTGTGACTGCTGACAGGCCTGCCTCACTGATTTTATCAATGATGTGTTGCACAACTGGGAGAAAAGTCACATGCTGCCCACTCATTCCCACTTTAATGATCGCTTGTGTGTTTATTACAGAGGTAGGAGGATCTGCAGAGAACACACATCACACTTGTCTAAAACTGGTTAATTTGTGTTTACTTTAGTTTAACCCTTTATTTATTTGTAGATAAAACCCTGTTTAATTTTTGTAAAGGTACATATCTTATTAAAACATTATGCAACTGAGGGCAGGTAATCTAACCTGACTCTGATAATACAGTAGCCAGTCTTAACAGTTTATGTGATCTGGCTCTTGATTTTATTAGGAGTTCAAGCACGTAGTAAAACAGTTTATTTATTAAGATTTTAATTTTTTTTTTTTCTGCCGTAAAACTGATCGTGGAGACCAAACCGTAACGCATAGAAACTTTGCCAGATTGTAGCGCTCAATTTGGGGAGAGCTTGACAAAGTCTCGTCCCAATTGGCCAAAGGGGGCACTAAAACACACATGCAAAAACAAAATGCACCCATTTTTGGCCTTAGCTTTTACACCGTTTGTCACAGACTTAAAAACTTTACATTGTTTCAATCTTTGGGTTGAGACAAACAAAAGTGGAGAAGTGGAGCGACTTACGGTTTCACCAAAAAAAATTGTTATGTCCAAAACCTACTTTTGTGAACTAGTCCAGGGTTTTAAACTCAAAATTTGGACAGATATTAAACGGCCATTTAATAAAATAGCCATGATTTAGTGTACCCAAAACTCTATAAATCTTCAAATAAAGCTCAAGACTTCATTAATGGTGAGCACATGTATCATATGATTGTAGAGAAAAGTATGCAAAATACAAAATTTATGGGGCTCAACTATTAGTTGCCTCTGTAACGGTTAAATAGTTGAAAAACAGCATATTTTAAAGGCCAAATCCCTGGAATTGCTATTTTAGCCACTACATGGCAGTAAAAGGCCATTAATTGGCTCATTCTGCTCACTAATATAGCTCTATTTATAGGTCTGCCATTTATATTCATGTCTATAGAATTATAAAGTATGATAGCATTTAATATCACAATTTGTCAAACTTTACCACTTCATTTTACTGAAGGAATCACATTTTGCAATTATGCCTCATTAATATTACAGTGAGACCTGAAAATTACATTATAAAGTGAAGACTTGCAGTAAGCATTTTGTTACCTATCATTTACTTTAAATCTCTATATCTTCAGCAAAATGTGTTTGCATGTGTAAGTATGTTTACTTTGTATTAAGTATTATACTTAAGCCCTTTCATTTCAGGTTGAGTATGTGTGTTTTGCAAGATTCTTTATCATGGATGTGTTGTATTATCAGTCTAAAATTTCAAGCTGGCCTAGCCCATAACAGCTTAGATTCAATAAAGGCCTTAAAGTACTTGAACCCCAGTAATCGCTGCTTGCAGCAATATTTATTATATTATTATATTATTCGATTTCTCAGAGAATCACACAATCTCTTAAAATGTTCATTGCATCCATTCCTGTCCTATGTGTGTTTTCTATGAAGAAAGAAGTCTATAATATTGGGACGTCAAATGTAACAGAAAAAATTGATGCATCATTAATATTTTACAAGTCACAAAAAGTTGTTACCTTACAGTTAGCTGTATTGTACTGTATAATTCAGATTTCCTGTGATGTTGTAAAAGCATTTTACAGACATATCCTTCAAAATATTCTGGTTCTGCCTTCATTCATCAAAAACCATCAGTCTATCCACTATTAATGATCACTAGATTTTCTTTGTGCATTCAAAGAAAAGACCAAACCATTATAAAACATCTGAGCATGTCAAATAGTTTTAGCCTGCTTAAAATCACTAACATAAATCTCATCATCTTTATTCCTTGTGCATCTCTTGCTTTCCTTTCTCCTTATCTAGGCTCTCTGAATTGTGTGCTATATAAATATCCCTGCTTGTCTGTAAATTGGATTGCAGCTCTCACAGTGAATGTCTCTTTTTTTCACAGAGACAGATGATTCATATGTCTATTGAAGGAAAAGAATGTTGCTCTCCTGCTGTTCTTCAGTGACCTTTTTGTGAATGAGGTAACCATGTAGGGATTTGTGCAAAACTGCTGGTGCATGACCGCTGCTGGCCACCGGGGGCAGAGTCGCCTGCTTATTCGCCCGCTCAGCCGGGTCAGTACTGTGAAACCCTGAGGAGGGCCGGCGGGTGCCATCTTCCCCCATGTGGAGCGGAGCCTAACGAGCCGCTTGCCTCGCCAGGGCTGTAAAAACATCAGGAGGCAATCGCTGCCCTCCCAAAGTGCTTCAAGGCCCCTTCTTTAGCCTAATGCGCAACATCCAGCCAACCTTGTCCACAGGCTCACCTGAAATGATTAAAAAATGGCGTGAGCTCGTGGTGCTTCTCGGCTCTCCACACAATGGCTCTCTTGCACCTGTCACTCAGTGCCACTCCTTCGCCATGTATAATTTATCGCATTTAATTATTGCACCACTGCTGACAGACAGCGGCTGTGCTCCTTCCAGTGCTAGAGAGCAGCTCATTGGTTTTGTTGGTCTGTTGCATCATTGACTGTTTTTACAGAGAGACAGACAAGACGAGGATTAGCCCTCCGGGCATGGTGCACACACATTAGCCTCTCCCCGTTCTGGGGGAAACAGGGATTCGGGAGCGACACGGGGCTCAGATTATTCTAGAAAGTAATGGGATCCTGTCTTACAGGCTCAGATCTATAACACTTTGCAGCTTTTGAAGGGACATATGAGAGTGAGATTCAAATTCTGATGCTTTCACTTTGGTTTATTTTCACTTAAATTTAATCTCCCAAATGATTTCAAAAGAATGTTTTATCTGGTAGTAGTAGATTAAAAACACACACACACACACACACACAGTATCATTTTAACCTCACTGAACAGGTTTTTCATCTGAGCTTCACCTGATAGAGAGTCTGAGACTGAGAGTGTGTTCAACACTCACATGAGCTGCATATGAGTAAGTAATTACGGTTTAAAGCTCTACCCAGTTGGCAAGACCTATCATTAAAAGATGGTGTTCAAACACATGTCATTTTTAAAGTGATGACACAATAGGCCAAGCTGAAATATTGCATTGTATTTATGGTACTGTAGAAATCATAACTGATGTTTTAAAAGCCTTTTAATGATGACAGAACAACCTCTCACATCAACCAGACTGAGATTTTCTGAAAAATTCCAACATTCTGCTTCTGTTCATTTATCAGAGTACATCTGACCATCAGTTTACATTTACGTTCATGCATAACACTTCAACTTCTAGTGACTTATAAAAGCAATTCATCAAAAAGCCAACAATATTCGTAATATACAATGCCACATTTATCCAACCAGCCTTAAGGCCCTGTGTCCACCAAAGCACTTTTTCTTGAGGCCGGCAGTGTTCTTCACATACTTTCAATAAGAGTGCCACTTATTAAATATGGCAGCAGCGTGATCAGTGTCTATTTAATGCTGAGCACCTGCCCATCATTTGAAACTTTTGGTCAAATGCAGTGCTCATCTCTGCCACTTTTTACCCAACCAACCAATCACAGTGAAGGAGGAGCAGGACAAACTTTGCCAACGGTCTTATTGAACAATGACTGAACAACAATGGAGAAGAGGTCTATATTGCTGGTCTCCAATTACCCATGTCTGTAATAGATGATATCTCTAGACTACAACAATATTAATATGAAAATACATGCTTGGAGCAACATTTTGCAGGAACAACTGGCTAGACAAGCAATCATCACCATCGGCAGACACACTAACAGCAGTGTATGTCACACGGTAAGCAGCTTTGGTGAGCATGTAGAGCAGGAGGTGTTCAAGCCTTCAGAGACTGCAGACGTCCTGAGCACAGTCTACCAACATCTGCATCATCTCTGCAATCATGGGATGATCCTCAAAGCAGGGCATTCATTCATTCTCCAAAAGCTCAAACCTGTTTTCAGTTTCGCCAATAAATCAATCGATAAATAAATAAAATATTTTTTTTGCATCCAGCAAGAATTCCAAGATTTCATGCTTTGGTTTAAAGCACCTCATTCAGTCGGTACTCGGCAGATTGTCTGTGACGCTGCATTGAGTGTGTTAACACACTGTTTTGGCGTGGTTTGGGCTGTGAAGTCCATGGCTCATTTGGCCTGATGACAAACCTGCAGTCCTTGTGCATCTCAAGCCCCAGCAGGAGGTCTAGATTTAATGTGTCAAGCAGGGCTGAAATGCTTCCAAAAACCCGATTCCACTGGCAGCTTTCGCTTTTACAATAAACACTTGCTAAGTTATATATCTGAGCTCTTGAATCGCTGACAGTCCTCAATTACATATGGGATTAGGTCTCATAATATAAGCAGATCGAGGTGTGTTACTATAGCATGTCTCTGTTTTCAGCCAAAGCTTTTAAGACCAGACGAGGTTCCTTCAAGGTTGGTTAACGTGACCAGCAAAACCAAAATGAAATCTACTTTAGGTTCATCCTGTTTAGTAGACTCAAATAACAAAAGGCCAAAAGCTGAAATAAGCCTTATAATTGAAAGTCTTGCATTCTGGACACACCTGAGTGGACTAACTGAAGCAGCGTGACCGCACTGACTAACAGCATTACTATCACACTGTTCGAAGGCAAGCGCGACAGAAATGACCTTCATTTGCCGTGAGAATGGATAGATAGACTGGAAAAGAGCAACACGTGTTACTGCTCTGGCAGGACAGACTGTCCGGTGACCTCTGACCTCGTGATGAGCAGGTCATGTGACGTGATGAGAGCATTTGGACTTCAAACAGCCCATGCATGAGGAATTGAGTTTCACTGCACTGAGCTCAAACACACACGGCATACAGCACACACACACACACACACACACACTCACACTCACAAGCTTTTCATCGAAAGGCTTCTGCTTAAATGCTTGAACATCAGCTTAGTTTAAAAGCAACCCAGGATCACCTCGTGAAGTGGGTTAATGAATGTCCAAAGTGAATCTACACTATGAAGAATCTCAAATATAAAAGAATGAAGCTGTGTATGTATGTATTTCTTTATTTTAGAGTTCTCGCTTTACTGTTAATCTAACATGAGAAAAACAGTCTCAAACAGTAGATGTCTACAAGTATCTACTAAAAAAATGCTACAGTAAAAACCTGTTAATTGGTTAACAGTAGGATTCTGTATGGTGGAAACCTGTAACACATCTAACCTTACATTTCATGTAATTGTAAGAAGATTACTGTTATATTTACAGCTAGTTGTTCAGTTACTTTGATGCAATGTATTTTGTTTAAAGTGCTATATAAATAAAGATGACTTGACTAGTGAGAATACAACAAGAAAAAGTCACCTTTTAATTTACAGTGAAAAATGTTTTTGGTGCTTTTCAGTGTATTATAAAGCTACAAAACAGATATTAATACTTCAGTAGGTTTGAATATTAACATTGTATCAGATCATAAAATATGGGTTTTTACTGTAAAATTCAATTAAATCTGTAAAACCTAAATGTTTCTACAATATTGTTTCACGGTAAAGTTCTGGTTTTTACTGTAAATTTGCACAATTAAATTTTTTTTATATATATTGTCTGATTGTCTGATTATATAGAATATCCAGACTGAATTTCTATTTCCTTGCTGTATAACTATCACTAAATCAGTTCTGATGCTGCAGCGCTGGATCTCCTGGACTTGATAAACACACGCTGATACTCAGGAAATTCCCACGTTCGTGTGTGTTTGTGTAACTAAGTGTGTGTTTCAATAGAGTAATGTTTGAATTTAAGACTTAAATACACAAACAAATGCCTTACATCACGATAAACACTCATTTTTGTACTTCATTAGACTGAGCGATGGATTCAGCTCCAGCTTTTACGTATTCATATATTCATGTATTTGTGTGATAAAAATGCTTGTACACTGTAATAACTCATTACAAGCCAGTCCTCGCTTAGCAACTATTGCAAATCATAATTTCTGAGAGAAGTTTTTACTCTTTTCTGATGCAAGTCCATGTTTGGTCTCTTGACACTGCTGTCAAATGAGGCTTTTCTCTTTTCAGTGACTGAGAACTGATTCTCCATTCTGATTCACACGCAGAATGTGTTTTACAGTAGTTTTCAACTGCCCTCTTTTTCACAAATCCAAGAATTGCACACAAAAAATGCAAAATGCCACACATCTCTTGCAAAATGAATCAGTGCATTCAACAACACAACCACACCATCACAAACACATCTCAAAGCAATCACCTTTGCCATAATATGAACTCCTGTTAGATTTGTGTGTGTTACAGAGAATTGTGTGTTGTGTGTTTCATGAAACTGAAAACTGAGTCAAAGTCTGAGAATTAGTGTATGTTTTGTAGATCTGGTGTGTGCTTCTGCTGTTTGACTGACAGCTTTCAGAAACTGTGTGACAAGGAAAGATGTTGCGTGTGTAAGCAGCTGAAAACTGTAATCAGTAAACAGTAGATATAAATGCTTCAAAATGTCACAGTTCATCCATTTTTATCACTTCATCAGCACATTTTACTGAGCAATACACTTCTGTGAACGTTCTGTAAAGCCTGTCTGAGTTAGCAACAGTAAGCTTAGTGAAAGGTCTCTTAAAGGGACAGGTCACCTTCTGCAGAACAAAAAAAGAAGATATTTTGCAGAATGATGGTCAACAGATTTGGTCACCATTTGGGTACACTTGACTTTCATTGTATGGACAATAAAGCAGAAGTTTCTCAAATAATCGTATTTCATGTTCCACAGAAGAGAGAAACTCGAAAGGTTTGGGGGAGTAAGCAATGACAGATTGATCATGGTTTGTTGTACTTTCCCTTTAAGATGATCTGCTTTATTCTCATGCATGATGTCATTTACTGGCTGGTCACTTTAAGGTCAGGAGGAGTCTGACACTGCACAATGTTTTATTCTGATAAAAGTGACTAATCTGTAGACTGCTGATTCCCAGTGCATTACACGTGTAGGACCATCTGTCCTTCATCACCACAGCGGTGCGGTTTAAGCATTTGGGCTCGTTTGCATTACAGCAATGGAAATAGAAACAAGAAATAGAAGCAATGCAGTTTCAGCTTGAACTGAAACAGAGAACGTGTGTTCAAGCCTGATCCAAACACACCTGATGCAGTGTGTGTGAGATGAAGGAGCAGTTCATCACGAGAACCTCTGAACACAAACACACACAGCACTCACTGTCTTCATACATACTTCAGCAAGAGTATTTCACACAAAGCCTTTTAGCTCTAAACCCTAAATCTGTGAAACATTACCCAAAGCCACAAACTCTCCTAAAATAGCTGTTAAAGCAATCTGCCTCAGAACATTTTAGAAACATTTGATGATAATGAGCTTTTAAAAAAGGTATCACCTTTGGTTTTGGAGGTTATCGCTACTCCAAATGTTCCTGTGATTATATATTCTTGTTTTCATTAACCAGCTGAGAATAAGTAACAGCTGTTCTTGAGTCCAGTTTGCTTCTCTTTTACGTCTACATGTCTATCAGCTGTGATTATTCCCCTCTGTTAATTAAAAGGCTGTTTATATGCATATCTGCTAATTGTTTACAAGAAGCACACATGAGACTGAGACTGTACGAGCCACAGGACTGACATCAGACTCCTCTGATACTGAATAATGCGGATGAAAGGAACAGGTTAGAGAACAGAAGAACAGAGTGAGATCGTCTCTAAACGCTTGTGTTAAGTGTTAAGTGTGAATCAAACTCTGAGCACTTGATTTCCGTGTTTTATCTGTAAAGCCATGTCCTCTGAGGCTGCAGCACACACCAGACCTCGGTGTACTTCTGGCTGCTTTTCTCTGCATTACTTCATTTCCAACATGGACAGAGCGCGCGGTGGGCGGGGCCGCCTGGCGTGCCATTGGCTCGTACGATTCCCGCTCGCGTTTGATTGGCTGCTAATGACATCATAGCGGAGAGACGCCGTGCGCGGGATGCTTGGCTGCTTCCGACGCAGTCTGAGCTCACTCGATCCTGGACTCTGGTGAAGAGTTAGAGGAAGATGAAGGGGTCACTTTCATTTGATAAAGAAGAGGGCTGCAGTGCGGCTCTGCGTGTTTCCCGCGGAAGCTGTGCGCTGTCCAGCTCCACACTTGCTGAAGAAACACACACACACACACACACACAGCTCTCAGAGACAGTCTGAGGCTTTCAATCACCCCTGACTGACAGGTGCAGCACTTGAATGACGTCATCGCGAAGCCCAGCGCAATTAAGTCGAGAAGAGTTGCATCGGTCCATTAGAGTAACACGCTATAACATGCATTAGTACATTATGAAGTGCTGAGTGAAGTTCAAACGCACATTTTTAAATATGTAGCTCACTATTTGAATTTTTGGAGACGTTATGAATTATGTGCACATTTTTAAATTACATAGCTTACCGAATGCGTTTTAAATGTAGGGCACTTACCTTATGTTTGTCCATGGTGTCTAAAGCTACGATGAAAGTAATTATTCTCATTATGAATATCCAATAATCCAGAAGGAGAAGAAAAATATTCCACAGCGAAAAATGATAATTAACTAAATCCTTCAGAGGGCGTCCACTGAAAGTCCCGTGCATGCTGGCCTAGAACACAAAACATGCGATTTTAATTAAAAAAAAAATAATAATAATAATAAAAATAATAATAATAATATTATATATATATATATATATATATATACACACACACATTTTATTTTACATTTTAATTCAATTGTTTAATCCCAAAATATTTTTGCTTCATGCATAACTATTAAAAAGCGTTTAATAAACATGTCTCACAGTCTTCAAATCTCGGCAGGCAAGGCAGGCCCACTGGCCATCTGAGACACAATAAATCGAATCGAGCTGATAATTATTTTGGGATTAAGCAATTTAATTAAAATTTAAAATAAAATGTATTTTTGTATTTGTTGTACATTTTTAATGATTCAGCTGTGCACATCTATCGACTGCATTGGGGTTGTAGAAGCGAAAGCTAGAGAGAAGGGAAAAAACACATTTGTATGAAAGATGTGACACTTGTTAAGAAGTGACCTAACCTCGGGTCTCCAGAGGACCTGTGTCAGGAACTAGCGCTTATTCCAGGAGAACAGGGACATCACAAATGAAATAAAAAGTCAAACGATCACTTCAGAAATACTAACATGAGCTGTGCTGCATTGCCTTTAAAAGTCTCATTTATTTTCACATATTCTGGCGTGAAAGTTATGTTAAAATGTATATTTCAGTAGGGAGTGATGGACTTCTTACTTCATTTGGTAAATTATTGATTTTATCTTTTTACTTTTTTTTTCTCTGTAGCAAACGTTTTAAAAAGTCAACACCATTCAGTTCAATGTGATGTATTTGAGAACTAGCGTGTTCTGTGCTCGGTGTCTGAGGAACAAAGAGCCTCGTCGTGTCTCCAAGTTCTGTAACAAAGGAGCGCGAGCGAATGCTCCTGAACCTGTTGCTCTTTCACACAATCTCAACATTATGCGTCCACCTCACGCTCACTAATCATCACAAACGGCACCCAAAAGCATCGTATCTAATAGTGAACGATTTAATTAGGACATTAAAAGCACAAGTGTGCTGAATTAATCAGTATGTAGCCTATTCGTACTCAGATAATTGGAGATATCAGCCTCGCGATTAACTACTGCATCATCCGGGAGATTAAACAGATCAATGCCTGCAGCTTCTCCTGAAACAAACTCGTCTTTCGTTTAATATTAAATGAGAAATACTTTTGAATGCGTAATTTTCGGTCAACTTCCTTCGCCAATCAACTTTTGACAGCTTTGTCTTCCTGCGTCATCCTTAGTCCCACATGAGCCAAAAGTGTAAAATAACTCTCAAGCCCTTGTTTCTAGGAAATACATCCTCTAGTTTTTTTTTTGTTTTTTTTTTGTTTTTTGCCATCCACACTTTCTTCATATTTCATCTTCATCAATAGTTTGAGCATCTGGAGTCGCGCTGAACAAAGGAGCGCTCCTCCGGCTTTGTGCTCAACTTTGCGAGCTGACGCACAACTCTTGGACAACTTTCCAAGACAGAACTCAGACGAAACAGATTTGGGCGCGAAACAAGCTTAACCTGAGCGCGTGCCGCTAACTCACCTGAGCGCCTCGCGAGGTCCTGGCGTGGAGTCGCGCGCACGGGAAAACTTTTCCCTGCATGTTTGGGTTGTGTTGATGGGTCCCTTTGTCTACACGTGTGAAGGAAGGGGCTCTTGGCCGCGCCTTGTTCATTTCAGTTCGAGTCCCGCCCTCTCCGTACAACTAAATAACAACAAAGAGAGCAACTTACTGGAGGCGGCTACCCGCGCGTGCACGAGAAATCGGTAAATTTGGGATCAGTTTGCTCTCCACGGTACAAACACCGCGAGGGAGCGTTTGATTCTTTACATCTCAGTCGTGTTCTCCAAGAGTTTGTGCCATTGAAGGCTCCTCTGGGAACAAGCATTTGTCTGCTTTTGTGTTATTTTACCCCAAAACTAAACTGAATGGATTATAAACCACTGCATTTGTAATTTCCAGAAGAAAAAGAAAGAAAGAAAAGGGGGGGGGGGGGTTCTTTTACTAAATATATAGGCCATGTAGGATAAGTTAAATAAGGTAGTCTTAATAAAACTTGTGTTTCGTTTAAACACCTATGCTAGGGGCATCAACAATCATTTGTTTGTTTGTTTGTTGTTTTGTGTTGTGTAAATATGAATGGCATTGCTCTCTTGTCAGAATAGGCCTAAGCCTGAGTCCCAGTCATCTCAATGTCAACACAAGTGTCCTGATATACTTGGATTCATGATGCACGTTAATGCAATTACATTTATTTAACTACTTATATGTTTAATATATAGTGTCACTGTTTGAGTGTCCTGATATATGTTAGGAATATATGGTCATTTTAAACTCAGTTCATTCAAATGTAGTCTTATGTATTATCAAATAATTATCAAGTTAAGCTCCAGTCATAAGATCACAAATAGTGTACTGAATCATTAATGCAAAGAAACCCCCAAAATATAGTTAGTTGTGCATGTGATAATCAGAGCTGGGTTTATCTGGATTACATAAGCAGTTTCCAAAAATTAAGTAAACATAAAATATTTGATATTTTTTAATAAGTGGTTTAGTTTGATTCTTATTTTTAAATGATTTGTTTTCATTTTACATTTTTATGATTTAGCTAATTGCTAGCTTTTCATTAAACTCTTTATGAACCCTTTATGAAGCCCAGTTTGGGTAACACTGAGGTAACATTATGTTTAATCCACTTCATGTTGTTAGTCACGATCCCGAATGGAATATATTTTCTTACTCTTTGCATTTTATCAATGCAATCACATTGCACTGAATCAATGTGATAAACTGGTTAGGTCAAAAGTGATAAAAAAGTAGCCCATTATATTTCTGAGCAAAGTCTGACTAAATACAGCACAACAACGTTATTACGACGCAGAGAAGAGTTTTGTTTTGTAAAGGATTTAATCCACATGTGGTTTACATGAAAATACAGATAGTTTAACACTGAGAAACTGGTAAACTTAACTCATAAGGTGTATTTAATGATGATATAGGAATTTATAAACGACAGCTATTGAGTTCATTAAGCAAAATATGAAGTGTAAAAACCTCTACTTAACATCAGTAGTTCACTCAGCTCTGGTCTGTGGTTTGTTTGGCTTCAGATTAAGATATTTTAAGTATCTCTTGTTTATGCATGTGCAGCAAATTTCCTCAAGCTCTTTCAGTAATGAGGACTGTTTTATTTTCTCCCAAAACGGACATAAATGTCACTCTGAAAAAATCTACCATCGTTTAGTTGCAAATGCACTCGTTTTTGTAGCATAACATTGAATATGAAACAATGAAACTGTAACAGATTTATGCCGTTAAATAATAAAAAATAATAAACATAAAAAGATAAGATCTGAGAGTCTCAAATTAGCATTTTCATTACACACCATACATCTACAGTAAATATTGGACAAATTATCTCTTGCAATGACAATAAAGTCAAATTAATAGTTAGTACATTGACAGCAAAATGCATTTCTAGGAAATACTGATAATTCAATTTCATGCTTACAATGCTGGTAAATTGACCATTGATAATATATAATTCTTAGTTACTGAGTGATAACTACAATATTTGAAGCTCAAAGATAACTGTGACTAAGGCATGTTTATGACAAAGGAGTAAATGTACTGGATTACACCGTTTGAACAATGAAACATGAATCACTAATCAACACATCTTTATGTTTTATTCCACCAATAGCATAACATAGCAATACAAATGTTTATCATCATTATTATTTAAAAATGAGTTATAATGAGGTATTGAGACTGATCACAGGTAAAACACCATGTAAAACATGTTTAGCACATGTATGTTTTTGCACTTTTTAATGTGATATTGTATGTTGTTTACAAAAGCACAGTGTTACACATTAATTTCACAGTGTATATGTAGGACACACACTGTGCCAGAAACATCTGTAAACACCTGTTCAGACTGTGCTCCCGTCTTCAGTCCTGTTCAGCAGCTCGTTGTCCTCTTAACAGGTTGTATTTGACCTCAAGTGTTCGAGTTAGTGTGAGATCAGCACAGAGCCAGCATCAGCACACTAACCCTCAGAAACAAACTCAAATCAACTTCCTCAGCCCTCATTTAATACACAATTATGCACTGTATTAGTAGAGTCTCTTTTATATTTAAACACATTAGTGTCACAGAGTCCTGTGTTTTACTGAGTACAGTTTTAGATCAGGATGCCGCTGTATTTGGACCTTTTGGATTTTATTTTTATTTTTATTATTATTGCATGAAGGCCATTTGAAATATTACAATAAGCACATTCTGTACCAAACTTTAAAAAAAAATCATACTGACAATTGGACACACAAAATTAATCTTGTTCAATTTAAATATAAATTCAATCAAATGTAATGGTTCAGTATAATAGTAGGATTAATCAGTCACTTATTTCATAGGCCAGTTGTTGACAATAATTTAAAAAATGATTTTATGATTAATGATCACTTATGATGTGTGATCCCATGTTGTTGTCTGAAACACAAAGCATTAATAACCGTATTCAGTAATACAGAACAACAACAGATCAGTAAAAGGAAGCAGATGTGTTCTCACTGTGCAGCAGTGCTTTCAATCATATTTTAGGCCTATATTTGGCTACACATTATGAATAAAATACTGTGAGACCGGCTCTGTTGTGATTGTGTAAGGCAGTGAAAATGGAGAAACCTGTGCTTGTCTTCTTTTACACTCTAGCGGCTTCCAGAAGTCTTATGAAAGATAAACCTTTTTTTCTCTTTTTTTTTGGAGGAAACGGTAATATAATGTGCTGCCTACAAGACAATGACTGCACCCACGCGAAACTGCGCCGAGGAGACTTGCGAGGTGATATCTGAGCTTTCCTTCTTTCACTGCAGTCCTCAGACACAGACAGGTCTGACACCCCTCCCTCTGGAGAGCAGATCTGGCCACAGAGACTCCCACACCACCCGAGAGACATGCATGCACCTCCAGTGCCACATGGGTTGTTTATATGCATTCTTAAATATAGACACGTATATTGCTGTGTGCGTGCAGGTTTATGGCAGTGCAGGGGAGATATCACGCATGCAGTCGTTCGCAGCCCATCCCCGTCTGAGAGCCCAGACTGTCTGGAGAAGGGGAAGGGGAGGAGAGTCTGCCACAGCCAGACACTGAGTGCATCAAGCCACATGGATCACCTTTCAGTGCATTCATAATCAAGGAGCACGCGAACTCCAGTGAGCTGGCACGCGCACATTAAATGACTGTCACCATGAGGCGTATTGTACATTGACCTGCAGACACTTATAAACGTGCTCAGATATAAAGGCCATTTACAGTAAGCAACGCGCAGCTGCTGTTATGTGAGCGTTAAAAGAATCGTTGAGGCAGGTAATGTGTGCTTTGCAAGTCCAAACAGACAAGGCAGACGGTTCAACTGGAGCACAGGGACACGCCCACTTATGCAAATAAGTAAAAAAGTGAGTCAACGGCAGTGTTTAGGGTTCAGTTCCAGCTGAGTTTATTTCCTTTATGAAAAAGTTCTGTACAGGAGCATATGAACAGTCTGACAGGCAGGGACTTGACACGATAAGCTGGCATGTGTTGGCATGATTAGACATAACAAGATTTCTACACAGCATATTGCACAGAATGGAAGGATGGAAGTTCATATATTTAAACTGTATATATAAAAATCCTTAACAAGCACCTTGAAATTAAGAAAAGGCTAAGCAAGGATGTATAAAGATAGTGCCTGTCGAGATAAAGCGCAATAACATACAAAAACACACAATCTTTTATATGATACAGCTGTACAAAGAGGGTTTTTTTCCTTTTTTTTTTTTACACAACAGCTATAAACCTGAATCGGAAATACAAATCTATTCACCATGCCTTAAGATACTAAAACAATTAGCTATACTTATCCGACAAGTAGAAAAGATTAAATATTCAAATACAATGAGGAACGCAGTTCATAATCGTCGCGAAACTCAAATGGACCATTTGAATATGTGTAACGACTAGATATTAGATATAAAACGTCAAGAAAACCGCTCGTTTTAAAGCTACAATCGGTTTAATTCGGCACGATCAGGGAAAATGTAAAAACGAAGCACATGTTGGCTTGAACTGTGTTTTTGGAGTGTGTGTGTGTGTGTGTGTGTGTGTGTGTGTGTGTGTGTGTTTTTAAGACGCCTGCAGATTGAGACTGTAAACATGAAACAGGAGGTCGATTCAGACCAAACTGGCTCTTCAAATTAGAAAACCCCCCCTTTATATATATTTGTACAAAAATACACTGAGAAAATAATCAAACGTTTCCTCTCTGTAAGTGTCAAAAGTCTACATTTAAATATAAAAACAAAGGTGAAAACTCTAGCCCTTCTTCGGAGAAGGAGACAGACAGATGCGGGTTCTTACAGGAACACAAAATAAGACGAACTGTTTCAATATAAATACATCCATATAAAAATGGCATCTGAAGAACAGAAAAGAACACAGCCATGACGAAATTAACAGTTTGGTCCTGAATTGTAGAGAGTAGTATATAAAGTTCAGCACAGATTTGAGTTTGTGTTTGAATCCTGAAGGTAAGAATGAAAACAGCTGGTGATTTTTTTTTCCTTTCTTTTTTTCTGCGAGTAGGAAATCAAACATAGCGCCATCTATCCATTTAAATCATCCTAACGCTAGTTTAACTGAGATCTCGATACAAGAGACGACAGATAACATGCCCCCCCCCCCCCCCCCCCCCATGTAAAAACGGCTTGTCTTTTGTCAACCCACCTTATTAATAAATCCACCGCGCTGAAAATCAGCCTAAATATCAGTACCTCTTTAAACAATCAAGTCCACAAGGCGAATGTTCATAAACGTCTCTTTCGAAGTAAAAACGATTAAACAGGCGACCAAAGGCCGCCTTCATGTACGTGCAAATCAATCACAGTTTTCCAGTTCAGAACGTGTTTTCTCGAAGCACTTCTGGTGGATTTCTTCCTCTCGCTCCGAGCGCGGGGAAATGACTCCGCCCTGCCGCGACAAAGCGTCTGACGCGCGGCTTCGCTTCTCCATCCTGTCCGCGTTTCACCAAAGCACCGCAGCATCTGTTCAGCTTCTGGAGCCTTCACACTGCGGCTTATTTTACAAACAAACACACTTGTCTGTTATCCCTTGTGTTCAGTGTTCTTCCTCAGACGCATTTCCCCTAGTTCAGCACGTGAGCCGTGAACACCAAGTTAGAAATGGTGGACTCCAGCCAGTCCCCAGAAATCATCTCGCTCACCTCCGGCGTGCAGTAGTCGGGGAACTCGAAATGAGAAGCCCCGGACTCGAAGTGCATGTCGAAGTCTCTGTCCAGCACCGACGAGCCGATGCTTCCCATGGACATGCTGTCAAAGCCTGGGCTCGGGTTAACGTCCAGCATGTCTTCGTCGAGCTCCTCGTCGGAGGAAGAGGAGAACTGCGATGAAGAGGAGGAGGAGGAGTGCGACCCGGACGGAGCGGGCGAGGACGCCCGGATGCCGGTGTACCGGTGGCGGTCCGAGGACGCGCTGCTGGGGGAATCTGCGCCCTCCTTGCCGCTGCTCGTGCCGTCCTCGTACAGACTCAGCGGGTCGCTGGACTCGACGGAGCTGCTCAGGGTCGGGCTGCCGGGCACGGCTGCTGAAGACGGGCTTATGCCGCTACCGCCTCCGTAAACGTACACCCGCTTCGCCTTCTTGTCGGGAATCTGCTTGGAAGCCGACGCGGACTTGGATTTGTAAAGAGAGTGGTGATCCGCGGGGAACGCTGCCTTGGCGCCGGTCAGGACTATTCTGTGCGGCTTGCTCGTGGACCTGGAGCTCCCGCTCTTCTTCGAGGCTGGTTTCGAGCCGGCGCTGGCGCAGCTGCTCCCGCTGAGCTTCTCTCCCTTCTCGCTCGGTTTGGAGCCGCTCGACTTCACCTTTTTTCTCGGCCGGTACTTGTAGTCGGGGTAGTCTGCCATGTGCTTGAGCCGCAGGCGCTCCGCCTCTCGGATGAACGGGATCTTGTCGCTGTCTTTGAGGAGCTTCCAGCGCTTGCCGAGTCTCTTGGAGATCTCCGCGTTGTGCATGTCCGGCGACTGCTCCATAATCTTGCGCCTCTCGATTTGCGACCACACCATGAACGCGTTCATCGGTCTCTTGATGTGACCGCTGGGGGTTTTGCACCAGCCGGGGTCAAGCTTGTCACCCCCGGATGCCGTGGAGCCGGGGGTCGGGGAAGAAGCCATGTCCAGATCCAGCGCGCCGGAATCGGACGAGTCCCCAGCAAACAGCGCATCGGGGTTTTCCGTGCTGCTTGTTTTCTGGACCATCGCTACAGCGGTCTGAGAGCGAGAGAGCGAGCACTCTAAAGTCCAACGTGTCGCCAAAGAAAACTCAGTCTGATAGTAGTCCTGAGGAGAGCTGGTGCACCACACACACGCTTTCAGTCGTGCTCAGTGCAGTGGCGTGGCTTTATCATAGAGTTCACGGAGCTGAAACAGTGTCCGATTTCCACAGTGTCCGTGCATCCAGTAATAATGCTGTAACAGTCGAAGAGCAGTTGAAAGTTTGTATATGAGCGCAGTGGTGTGAGGGCTCAGTGTTAGTGTGTGCGCGACGCAGCACAGCTCTGTTCGAGTTTCGGAAGATATCTGACTCCTTCTGCATATCCTTCCCCGTTCAAACCATGCGGGAAAACCGGGATGTGATGCTAGCACAAGTGTTCGTCTCTTAAAAGCAGTCTGTAAGTTTCAACAGACTGTATTCTGCTTCATGCAGCTTTATCCGTTTCCAATGGTATAATAGCGAAGGCGGCCGGCCAATGAGCTGCTGTCTCTACCCTTCCCCGAGCCAAAAACACGCCCACTCTCTTTTCATTGGCGCAAAAAAAAAAAGGAATCTAATAATAATCAACGAGTGCAATGAGGAGTTTTTGGGTCTGACCTCATTCCAGTGTACACGACAAACTTGGTTTTAAAGCTACACGCTGATGTGTATTTTTCATTTTTGCATGTCGACAAGGGAGGTGTGATCTTTTAATCCTTAGAAGAAAAAAAACAAACAAACATCCTGCTTAGAGTAAGAAAATAAATCTGGAGATGTCTATATTAGACTGCATTCACACTCACATATAAAGAAACAAAATGAGATTAAATTGCCAATACGTCGATGTAAATGAAAGTCTTCTCTCTATGAATAATCGAGGGTATTTCTGTGTATTGGCCAGTATCTGCTGTGCTGGGTTCAGCTCATGCAGTGTGAGAGAGTTCAGTCTGTGCGCGTTCATGTTGTGGCGGAGTCTGAAGAGGGCGGTCCTTTGAACAGAAGCCACGCCCCAAACCCTGAGCACAGCAGCAGCGTGCATCATCAAAGCCAAGGCTATGAAACGCTCTAGATCTGAGCTCACTGAATGCACCAGAACAAGTTTGCATCGTACATCTCCTCCTGCCCATGATGTTTCAACGACACTGCTGCATGTTCTGACCAGGACTGTCTGGAGGTCTACGGCCATAAACGGGTTACAACACTCATCATTTACCCCGACCAGAGCCCCGCCGAGCAAACGCTGGACCGCAGTGACCGACACCAGGTGGCGCAGTGGAGCCAAGGGACGCAGTTCGTTTGCTGTTAATGCAACAGAATGTATATTTGTCTGAGAATTACATAACGACCATCCAAGAGATATTTCACAACGGTTTGCTTCACATCCTTGTTATCGTTTACCATCAGCTCAGGCGTGAGGGCTTCAGAGTAACCTCAGGCATCTGTTTGTGTTCATGGGTCATAAGAGGAATATGCATTGTTCAAAGAAGAATAGCACTTAATACAATAACAGTTACTCTCAGACATGGCATAATTACATCATGCTTATTGTATCTTTATAGAACCTTATAAAAAACTTAACAAATACAAAAAAAACGTTATATGTCTTTTATTGCGTTTTATTTTCTCTGTGTTTAGAATATTTTTAGATTCTTTGCATCTTTTCAAAACATTATCTTTGATTAAATATGATAAAGCACACCTATACATAAATGCACGATGGACGTGTGTAAATAATGATAATAAAACACGTTATCTTTATTACCGTGGGGTGTATACCTTTATGGCTAAACAGATCACGACTGTAAACATGCAAATGGCAAAGCAGCAGGTGCAGGGTGTCTGTAACACACAAACCAACATTATAACCACAACCTACTATTGGATTTAATGGCACTAGGCTATTATTGCATGGTCACTGGCATATCCAGTTTTTAGCTACTATTAATGAAGTATAGACTACAGGCCATTACTGTTATTGCTTGACATGTAATGTCATCTGCAGGTCTTTCACTTCATTCCACGGTTCTGCATTGCACAGCCCACACATCTAATGATCAGGGATGAATGATTGATCTGCTCTGAGAACACATGCAGAGTTCATGTGTGCACAGCGAGATCCATGTGCTTCTCTGTTTAGACACAGACACCTTGTGTATATGTAGGTCACACATGTACATAAATCTGTGTCACGCACTGACAAGAAACAGCACATCTGCTGCGCTATAATGAAGATATTGATCATCATATCATGCAAAGTGTATTTGAACAGCTGCTTCAGACGCATCTTATCTTATCGGCCGAGCAGCTGTCTGGTGATCCCGGTTAATCATTTAAACACAGATCCCAGCATGCCTTCTGACGAGACTTTTCTTGTCAAACTTTGATTTTGAAAGTTCAGCATGAGTTGTGTACATCTGCTGGTGCTGAGGTTGGATGCAAGTGTAACAGACAGAGATGAGATTAGATGTTGGTCTTTTTATGATGTTGGCCTATGCAGGATGGTGGCTCTCTTAAGTGTACTTGTACTTGAGTGTAGTCTCATTTTGAAAAAGCTTTAAAGCATTAATAGTTAAATAGTATTAATAGAGAAAAAAAAAATTCCCTGCTACCTGTTGATGGAGAGGATTTAGTCAGGCAGCTAAAATCCTCTGGTACGTGTGATTCACACACACACACACACACACACACACACACACACACACACACACACACACACACACACAGGATGGGTCCTAAACCTGTTGGAGAGATGTTTGGCTTCCTCCTGGAGGAGTCTGCAGTGATTCCCCTGTGGTTTTGTTCATATTTCCCACAGCTCCGTTCCCTGGGGCGCTCTGAAAGAGTGACTGACTTCATCTGAAAAAAAGAAAAAAAGAAGTGTGAGAGAAACACTGTGATAATAGCTTTTATTACACTTTCTATTGTGGAATAAAATGATACTTTAACTGCACTGAAAACAGAAAAATTGCTGTTCTTATTCAAGGAAAAAGCTAAACAAAATATCAATACATTTCTGGAAGTGCAAAAGCAAAGCTTCAGATTGTGAAACAACAAAGTGACTCAACACCAGTTACAGGCAAACCCCGAGCTCTTCACACCTGATGGGCAGACGAGAGACTGCAATGGAGAAATAAGGGTTAAAGAAAGTGTGCTGCCTCGTAGTCCATCTGCTCTCGGTTTACCTTCACACTCATCGTGAATGTTAAGGAAAGGTGTATGCAAAACACTCAACATTATCTGGTCGGCGTGTTATGTTGTTGTGTTTGGAAAGAGGGGCAGATGTGTTTGCCATTCATTCAAAAGCAGAAATGAAATTCTGAAGTGGTATTAACGTCATCTTTCTATCCTTCCTCTTCTTATGACAGAGGTTTTCTTTTCCAAATCTATTATGTGCTCTTGTCTCATCTGACAGTATGTGGTCATGATCATAGCAGCTAACAGTAATGGGAGAATATGCCTTTAACACAACTAGCGTGAGAGTCGTCAATGCTTGTGACTTCTGTAAGAAACACTATGCTCTACACATCAATACATGTAGCCAATGCTTTCATCTGAAGCAGCTGTTCGAGAAGGGCTGGGAAGATCATTCCACCACAGAGGAACAGTTAGTGATCAATGTCAGCTTGAAATGTCTAGAGATTCAGTGATGATGGGATTATAGTGTAATTCAGTTGGTGTTGAAGCTGTTTTTATATAGACACATGCATCTGTAATATAAATGGTCAAAATTAGTTGTTTTTATTATATGTCCAATATAGGAGGCTTTCTATCTGATTCAAGAAACAGACAAGAAAACACCTTCAGTGTTCCTTATTCAATATATATATATATTGATAGATATATAGATAGGTACATAGATAGATAGATATATGAAATATAACTTTGGTGAAAACTGAAAATATATGCAAAACTGAAATTTGATAAAAGATGCTTTTACACTTCTCAATGTACAATGTTATCTGACAGTTTTCAGTAAAAACGCAGGCCTGTAATTCATGTGTTGCGTATGAAACGGAGAGTGGTGTTGAGCAGACGAGGCATATGGTGCATTAACACCTTCACCTGACCACAGCTCCTCTGAAGTGATCTTAGAGCAGCGAGCAATTACCGAGCGAGGTCTTTCCCCCGTTCAACACGTCCCATGAGCATGGGGCTTGACCTCACCAAACTGTGTGAGTTTAAGAAAATCTGGACGCTGTGAGGTTTAGGCTGATTGTGTGCATTCATACTTGGCTTTGAGTGTTGTTTCTCAGCAGGTTCCTCTCTGGATCAGAAAGAGGCACAGCAGGTCTGTGAGAGTTTTCAGTTGTTGATGATACTATTTTAGAAAGCTTCACCTTCATCCTGCCCACTCCTTTTTCATGTTGAGTGAAAAGAGTAACAATGTTAAGAAGTTTCACTATGACGTCCCTCCTTGTCAAATAAAGTATTATGGTTGTTTGTGATCAGTGATGGAGCAGCTTTCACAGACTGATTTGAACTTGCAACCTTTGCCACCAAGTGTAAGAAATATTGCATCTCATGTTCAAGAGGATATCAGTGCTATCAGTGCAGCCCGGAGCTTTAGAGCATCAGGAGCGGAGCGAGCGAGGGATTCCCTGTCCTCTCGCTCTCTTTCCCCAGCCGATGGCAGACTGTCAGCTGATCCGTGATCTCTGGGAAGAGTCCGACTGCTTGTGTTTCACTCCTCTCTCCCCTCAGACGCACTGCGGCAGCCACTGCACACACACACACACACACACACACTGCACACGCTACTGTTTTTAGGAGGGAGGGAGTGGGACGGCTCTCTTGTCTTGTCTCTCCCAAACTATTCCTTCTTCAAGTCTCTTCTCGCATGGAAGGCTTTCTTCTGAGAACACAAACATGCCTGGGAGGTTTGGAGGTGGATTTCTGAGGCTTGGATCTATACACTCTCGTTCCGTGAGGAATACAGCATTTCCCCAAAGAGTAAGTGCTCTTGCAGGAGATCCCAGAGGAGCGAGGGTTCTTGAAGGAGGGAACGCATTGTCTTTCGTCTGCGTGGCACTGGATCATCGTGATGGACTCAGATAGCATTTCTGCTTCACATTTTAGGCTTTGACCACAGGCCTGTCTCTATCCGGTTCTCAGACAGCTGGGATCATCCCATAACTGGATAGTAGATTCCTGGGGTCCTGCTTCCAGCGGTGAATCGGGAGAGAGCTGCCCCAGACGAGCTGACCTGAATCCATCCCAGCGCTGTCTGAAGCACAGCTGCACAGCTCCTCAGCAGCGAGTGTGTGTGTGTGTGTGTGTGTGTGGAGACTCTCTCTCTCTCTGTCTCTGTCTGAGCGGGCGAAGGGAAACTGGCACACCTCGCCACATCTCTTGAGGACTGCTCCTGTCTAACAGCTTCTTCCTCGTCTCCTCCTGCAGTGATCAATCAGTCAGGCTTCGATGGAGAATTAGTGGCTGCTCTGAGCCGCTCTTATCATCCGGCGCTGGGGAGCACATCTAGCGTCTGCATCTGTGGAGCTGAGAGCCAGGGACCGTCTGGGCATCACGGCGCTCCGAGTGAATCCTCCGGATCTCTTCCCTCTCCGCCTCCTGTTTCACTGTGAGTGTGTTACGCTTATGTCTCTCTCTCTCTCACACACACACACACACACTCATCTTCTTTCTCCATGCTCATTGCAGGTATCTGTGAAGCGTGTGTGCAGCTATCAGAGAAGACAGTTATGATGCAGACTTATCCTACCGGAGCTCAGAATACGAGGAAACGATGTGTAACGTAATGTTATCAGCACCAGGAAACAATGGGCAGCAGTTGTGCTCTGAATTTAAATATTATGTGTTTAAACTAAACTACTTTTACCATGCAAATGATTTACAGCTTAATAAAATCGATTAATCTGGGACAGGAGTTGCAGAAACATGTTTGCTGGACAAAGAACATAATGAAAAATATATTGTATTTTAGTTACTGCAAATGTTAATAAATCGCTTCAGACATTTAGTTCTATTTAAAACACATTTAGCCAATTTCATTTAATTCATTTTTGATGTTACAGCTGGAACATGTTCTGCTCTTATGAATGCCTGACTTAAAGATATGAAATAATTCAGATCGACCTCACATTCATACGGTCAAACACGTAGAAACACGCAGATGTTAAACACTGAAAGATGGAAAGATGGAAATATGTGTTCAGTTAAACACTGAAAGATGGAAAGATGGAAATATGTCTGGTCTTATGAATATGTGAGATGTCATGATGTTGTTTTTAACTACCTTTTTTGTAGTCTCATGCATTTCCATGTACCTTTTATTTGTATTAAAGAAATGCACATAATTTCATGAAATAATTATGAATAAAGACATTTACCATCGAAGGTCGCATGGCATTTCTTTATGCGTTCTGTTCATTCTTGTGTCTGGAGTGAAATGTCACACAGGGTAATCTTCACTGATCTAATATACCAGGCATGGTCATATGTTTAGCAGTCTCTTCTCTGTTCTTAACCTGGAGCTGTATCCAGATGCTGTCTAACAGATCATTCATGATTACAGCTGCTCTGTCTCAGTCACACACTCGTGTGATCGTAACACCACTGGTCTTTCTGTGGTCATGTATCGTATCATGTGTGTGTGTGTGTGTGTGTGTGTGTGCTGTGTTTCAGACTCCAGTCAACACTACATGCAGGAGGAATTGTTTTGATTGTGTGTGGAGATGTTTTACATTGGGACTCATCGCATCATCATGGTTTTATGGCATGTTTTCCTAATTTCAATGATTATGTTGAAGTGGATCATTTTTAGATGTTTGAATGCTTTCTCACAATGAATAAGACACTATCATATCTTATAGAAAGTGTAGGGCTATGATGCTTAATTTGATCCCGAGCAGCCGAACACAACACCAACACTGTTTTTCATGACGAAGGATATGTTCAGGAACAGCTTTTGATGATTTGCTGTTCTGTTTGGTGACTCTAATGGTGCAGAAATGACTTCATGTCAAACATGGCTATATGCATGCAACCAAATCATCCCTGGATCACAAAACTAATCATAGGGGTCAATGTTTTGAAACTGAGATTTATGCATCATCTGGAAGCTAAATAAATAATCATTTAATTGATGTATGGTTTATTACGATCAGACAATAATTATCTGAGATACAACTATTTGAAAATCTGGAATCTGAGGGTGCAAAAAAAAAAGAAAATCTAAATATTGAGAAAATCATTTTTAAAGTTGTCCAAATGAAGTTCTTAGCAATGCATATTACTAATAAAACATTATGTTTTCATATATTTATGGTAGGAAATTTACAAAATATCTTTATGAACATGATCTTTACTTAATATCCTAATGATTTTTGGCATAAAAGAAAAAAATATATTTTTGACCCATACACTGTTTTGTTGTCTATTGCTACAAATATACCTGTGCTACTGATGACCAAAATTGGAAAAACAGCTGTGGCCTAATGGTTAGAGAGCTGGACCAGTTACCAGAAGGTCGCAGGTTCAATTCTCGGTGCTGGCGTTGTAGTTGTAGGGGGGTGAATGAACAGTGTTCTCTTCCTCCCTCGGTACTCATGACTGAAGTGCCCTTGAGCAAGTCACCGAACCCCCAGCTGCTCCCCGGCGCTGGATCTATAGCTGCCCACTGCTCCGGGTGTGTGTGTGTGTGTGTGTGTGTGTGTGTGTGTGTGTGTGTGTGTGTGTGTGTGTGTGTTCTCTGTGTGTGTGTGTGTGTGTGTCTGTGTGTGTGTGTGTTCACTGCTCCGTGTGTGTCTGTGTGTGTGTGTGTGTGTGTGTGTGTGTGTGTGTGTGTGTGTGTGTGTGTGTGTGTGTGTGTGTTCACTTCTCACTGCTGTGTGTGTGTGCACTTGGATGGGTTAAATGCAGAACACAGATTCTGAGTATGGGTCACCATATAACAAATGTCATGACTTTCACTTTCAGAGCAGTGTGCTGAACACAGTCTCTAAATCTCTCTTCTCACAGTAATATAAATTCTTTGACATTTCCATAAAATATCCTTACATCATGGCAGCACACAATGAGCATCCATCACGCTCCACACACTGAATGAGTATTTTATTATGTAAAAAGAAACACCTCCACTGGTGGAAATGGTTTGTGTGACATTTAAAGAACACAAGCGTAATTCTGATGTTAAATGTCATGTTTTGGGTTTGAGACAGAGGCAGTTTATGGATCAATATCTGACCGGTGAATAAACAAGCCTTTGGTTTCATAACGCTCTGCTGTCTGCTTTTTTTCTGTTTTAACACACATTGGGAAACTGTAGTTATGCTCTTGAGAAAGATGACAGGAAAGACGTGACAGACAGCAGCGTGATGATTAATGTGCATCAGACGTGCTCAGATGTAAGGACTCGTGCATCTCTTACGCTCCTCTGGACATGATGCTCTTTATCATTCAGCAGCATCTGAAAACATGTCCTGTCACGCACATCCAGAGCTTCATCCAGCTGTTAAAGCACTGGGACTATATCTACAAACATGACCAGAACCAGCTGCTGGGACTCAGGAGCATTCTGCACATGGGCCTTCATTCGGGCTAAAAGACTCCAAGTGAAATATATATATATATATATATATATAAAGAATTAATTTTTATTTCATTTTCATAAATACATATATGTATATGTATATTTATTTATTTTTTGTCTTTGAAACCTGATGAAAGCCTATCTTCCAAAATGTATAAGAAAGTGGAACAGAAAAGAATAATACTTTTTATTTGACTTCTCCACTCCTCAAGTGTTGCTGATATTGCTTTAAATACCTGTTAGAAGTTGCTCCTGAATCACCACACAACACCTTTATTTCTACAGCACTGGAAATGCCAAACAAAAGAGATTCATTTATTTAGTGCGTGATCATTTGTTCAAGTTTGTTAACGAGTCTCAGTGAGAGCATCTGTGTGGTTAAGTGTTGGAAGATGTTCAGAATAATGTTTGTAATCCTGTTTGGAGCCAATGATGAAGTGCAAACCGGACACATGTGGCCTTTATCGATCTAAGTTTGACATTGGTTGAAAGAGCCTCTACATTACAAAACACTCTTGAGCAGTGTTGGGCTAGTTACTCAAAAACATAATTTATTACTCATTAATAGTTACTTCTTTTAAAAGTAATATTGTTACATTAGTTACTACTTCCAGACAACAGTAATTAGTTACACTAGTACATTACCTTTCTTTCACACCCCACAGAAGTTATTAAGTAATTGCGTATATCCTAACCCCTAAAAGATCTTCTAGGATGTAACTAACAATATATTTCTGCCTCATCAGTTTTTGGATACAGGGTTAAGCTGAAGCTGTGTGTGTCTGTCCCTCCTTAAATAAGGCCACGTGTGTTTAAAGCAGCTGAAGGAGCTGGTCCTTTTCTTCTGTCTCAGACTCGAGCCCATCTCCTGCTGGGACTGGGATTGTGTCCCTGGAGTCGCTGACTCTTAACTGAACGGCTGCCTTTAGTTCAGTTATTAGCATGAGTCGTGTGGCTCTCTGACGACCCGTGACTTCTCAAGGTCTCTCTCGCTCCTGATGCCGTGTTGAGCTAAAAGCCCTTTCTGGTCTCTCTGTGGTCAGGTCTATTGTGGAAGTCGAGCAGAGCTGGAGGAAGTGAGAAAAGAAACACCCTGTGATCCGTCTTTCAACGCCTTGAGCTTCTCTCCGATCCTCAGCCGCTCTTCTCATTAAACTCCCACTGAGTCCATGAAAGAGCCTCACCGTGGTGAGAAATAATGGCTTTTGCGCCTTCTCACCTGGCAGTGATTAATATTTCCTTATAAATAGCTTTTCATTATGAAGTGAATCCAAGGAAAGGTAATTTGTTACTGAAAGACCAGTTTCACCCATTTGCATTTTAAAATGTAAAATATCCTTTTCAAAT